>NW_012267302.1:3418332-3442673 GCF_000151885.1 Dipodomys ordii
TGCCTTGCATGCATGAGGCCCTGGGTTTGATTCCTCAGCACCACATAAGCAAAAAGAAAAAAGCCGGAAGTGGCATTGTGGCTCAAGTGGTAGAGTGCTAGCCTTGAGCTGAAGAGCTGAGTGACAGCGCCCAGGCCCAGAGTTCAGGCCTCATGACTGGACCCAAAAAATGAAAAAAAAATTAAAAATAAATAAAAAAAGAAATAATGCTTGTTACATTCATAAGATCAGGAAATGTTCAGCATCTACAGTATGTAGTTCTCTCTACTATATTTGATAGTTCATAAAAACCACAGAAGGATCTCCTTAAAAAAAAAACCCTCAGGATATTAAGCACTGACTTAATATAGCCCAAGTGTTACTGATTTTACATATATAATGAGCTCTCTTTTACAAAACTTCAGTGAAACTTTCTTCAACTTCAAGGAAATTGAACCTAAATAATATTTATTTTGGGAGAAAGCCTATCACTGCTGGTGCTTTTCTTCTTGGCCTTGCTATAACTTGGATTGGGGAAGTGGAGGGACTTCATATTAGTTCATTCAGCTCTCAGTTGCTTGAATTGATGCTGTGGCCCATGAAAAAGTCTCTGAGATAGCTTTTGGGAGTGGAGGGATCGGTTGTGGGCCTTGAACTCAGGGCCTGGAATCTCACAGACTTGCCTGCCCAGGCTGGCTTTGAAACACAATCCTCAGATCTCAGCCTCCTGAGTAGCTAGGATTACAGGGGTGAGCCACTGGCATCCAGCTGAGATAACTTTCTTGTAAGGGCCCAAGGATGTACCTGACCAACAGCATTAGTGGATCTGGAACTTACACCACTACAGAAACATAAGCAATGAATCTGCTACCCATGTGAAAAGCCAATTATCCAAGCAATCCTTCTGTCTTCCTGCTTATGAATAATATAATTGAAAGGGTCAGGAAATGAGAAAAAAGTAAAAAGAGTCAGAGGTATAGAAATTCTGCACACCAGATGGTTTGTGTGCCTACAGGACAATTGAGAATTAAGTGTGGTAATGGAATTACACTACTTTTATTGGCTCGGTGAGACAAACCCTGGGAGTACCAATTACTTTCTGCTTGGTGCACTTTGGGTGCTGAGTAAATATCAGTAATATATTGAGAACTTCATAGTATCTCAATTGCCATGGAAACCTCTGGGATTGCAACAGTTGTCAGGTATTGGTATTGGTGACAATATTTTTGAGAGAGTGACTCATGTAGCTTCTGCCTTCTTAATATCCACCTACCTGTGGCTCATCTTTGTTTTCTGTGACTGTGTGAATTGATTCATTTGTTTCTTGTGTCTCCTCTGAGATAGTATAGACATCTCTTTGGCAGGGCTGGTAACAAGAATGTCTGTGTTGAGTTCACATTGTGCCTAGGGGACTGTATTTAGATTAACATGATTTTTTTTTGTTGGGGGGAGACACAGAAGCCAGTGGCCCTTTCCTCTGCCTGATAGGCAATTGCACTGGGCATGGGTATTGTTGGCCTTTCGTGTTGATTTTTCCACTACAACTATGCTCTTGGCCTTAATTGGGAAAAATTTCCAAGTCATATAGATGAGCTACAATTTCTACTTATATCACCCAGTGCTTTTTCAAAATTTAGAACCATGATTTTCTTCTTTTGTTGTTTTTGCCATTTTTTTTAGGATAGAATTTTTCTTTATGACTGTTAGTTTTCTTATTCTCAAAGACATGATGTTGTCAAGGACCTGCTTTAGTCAAGGTTTTTCAAATACTGAAGCATAAATCACTTTCAGACTTTCTGAATCTATAGTTTATATTGCTATTATAAAACAAATACAGGAATTGTACTTCTGATTTTATGAAATGCTTGCCAAAGAGAATAGTTTGTAAATCTCAAACAGATTCCTGTTGTGTGTTGGATTTCCAGCTGTGTTAAATCAGAGTTAAATTCCTCTTATGAAGATAAATGCAATATCTACAGTTTTTAATGGCAAGGGTAAACTGTAAGATATAATCTTAAAAGCCAAGTCCCTGTCCAGATAAGAAGAGACTAATTGTTTCATTGTCCTTTTTTCAAAAATGAGGTGGAGAGAGAGAGGGAAAGTCTATTATTAAATGCAGTGTGCATGATTTGACTTGTTTTCTTCCAATAGAATGACTTTCCTTAATCAGCAAAATGTACACCTGCCTAATTAGAACAAGTTCTAGACTACAGGATAAGGGAGCGTTTCAATTTCAATTTCAGTTAATAATAGTGACAGGTGTTCTTAAAAAGACTCTTCTTCGCTTCTTATTCCTCTATGGCTAGGCTTTTATTGTTCCATACTTCTTTAATTGGCTTTGATTGGGGGGATATTCCAGTAGTGTGTGGTCATTGATATTATTTAGGTTGGTTCTAAAATTATTTCCTTAGAAAAAATGGGCTGCATTTTATGAATGTATGTGTAGTATATGAATGCTTTAAAATATTTTTGTTTGATTAGATTTTACTTAACATTCCAAAAACACTGAGAACCCTTTTCACTGTGACAAAGAAATAAAATACAACCATTGCATTCAAGATCTCCATATGTTAACAGTAATAAACTCTTTTGCTCTAAGTACTACAGAAATTCAATCCACAGAGTCTGTGGGGATGATATAGTGCCTCTCACAGAACCTATTACCCACAGAGAAGTATAATGAGCAGAGGAGGTGGTAGAAAGAAAATCTATATAGTAAGAGTAAAATTATGATTAAATTGTTGCCTGTGTCACATCTTATGGTAAGTATATCTCCAATTATTTTCTGGAACAAATTACTTAGGATTCACTCACGTTGAAATTCATGGTACAATTTCAGAACAGGCTTAGAATGTGAAACAAAATGATATTTGGACATAGAGAAAATGGTGATAGGCATGTTGTAAGCAGTTCTGTTCTGTCTCGAGGGGTCTGAAATAGTTGAGGCTGCTCTGAGGGGTGCTAGCTCCATCCTCCTTGCTGAGGAGGGGCTACACTGACCACCCTTACTGCACATGTCCACATGAACAAGATAACTAACACTCAGGAAAAAATAAAATGATTTAGACCAACACAGTAAGTCCTGACTTTTAGAGTTCCTGTGTTTCTGAGAACCATTGTTAAATGAATTGCTATAAAGGAAAATCCTGAGTGTGCATGATCTGTATCCTAACTAGGAGTGGGCTGATCTCTTTCAATAGACATCAGTTGAGTAAGTGGTTAAGTGGCACAAAATGAAGTTTAGCTCTTTATTAGATAAGTGTTAAAATAGAGTGCTGAAGTAGCAAAAAAGGACTCTACTAAGTTACTCTAAAAACAAGAGTAGTTTTTAACTCCTGTCTTAGGGCTGTCAGTTGTAAAGTTTTCATGATAATTTATTACCAGTAATAACACACCAACGTTTGTGTTTTGTTTTGTTTTTTGCCAGTCCTGGGGCTTGAACCCAGGGCCTGTGTACTGTCCCTGAGCTGCTTTGGGTCAAGGCTTGCACTCTATCACTTGAGCCACAGCACTACTTCTAGCCTTTTCTATTTATGTGGTATTGAGAATTGAACCCAGGGCTTCATGCATGCTAGGCAAGCACTCTACCACTAAGCCAGATTCCCAGCCTTTAGTTTTTTCTTGAGTGGGAAGATATCATAACTAGGTACTGGCAACTAGTTAAGGCTCCAAATCTATCTTCTATAAAACTTACAGTGAGTCTGGTTCTGGTGGCTCATACCTGTAATCTTAGCTACGCAGGAAGCTGATCTCTGAAGATTGTGGTTTGAGACAATCCCTGCTGGAAAGTATGTGAAACTCTTATCTCTAATTAACTACCAAAACGCCATGGCTCAAGTGGTAGAGCACCAGCCTTTGAGCAAGAAAGCTAAGAGGCAGTGCCCAGGGCCTGAGTTCAAGCCCCAGTACAGCACAAAACAAAACAACAACAACAAAAAATAACAAAGACAAAATTTATATTAACTTTTCCCCCCCTGTATTAGGGTTTTGAACTTGGTGCTTGATGCTGCTTAGGCAGGTCTTCTACCACTTGAGCCACATCTCCAGCTGTCTTGCTTTAATATTCCCCAGGGTGGCCTCTGACTTGGATCATCCTACCGACAGCTACCCATCTGGTTTTGAACCTGAAATCATTCCAATCTGTGCCTTCATGTAACTACAATTAATTACAGTTGCAAGCTACCATGCCAGTCCTTCTATAGTCACTGTTTTTGAGCAAACCTTAATAATGAATATAGCAGCAAGAAGATAACTTTTTCTCTAGTTGATCTTGAAAAGCTTGGTCCTGCTTTGTCAAGTAGAAAGGCTTTGGTAGTGGTGGAATTCTGGCCCTGCCCCCTCCCTTCCCCCCTTCCCCACTGGGACCTGCCAAATTACAAGAATACTTTCTAATTGCAAAACAGTTTGTTCAGTTGTTGATTCCTTTATTTAACAAATGCACTCTTGAAGGGTGAGGTGTCAGCAATGAACAGTCTGTCTTCAGGATGGAGCTTATGGGTTAATAAGAGAAGCGAAAAGATAACTAGGACATGCCAGTCAGATGGTAACAAGTACTATGAAGAGCTTGAAATAGTTTGGTATTTTGTTTTTATAGCCAAAGTAAATTCTGCAATAATTATAAGAATATTTGAATTAAATTTTATGGTTTCCACATCCACTGACATTTGGGCCTTAGCAATCTTAGAGATGGACCACAGGAACACTAGTATATACTTTCACAGGTAGGGAAGCCTGAGGCTCAAAGAGCAGAATTTTTAATCTAGATCTTTCCAGGATGCTAGTCTGAATAGATGTATAACAGATCCTGTACTGTTTGATTTATAATACTTGGAATTACCAAAGAAATTTTTTAAATACTAGTTTCAAGAAAGCTGTAGAGGACTTGAGCAGATCCATGGAGAATTATGGAAAGACAGGGCTGTATCCGTGATCATTGTGAACATGGACATGGAAATAGCTGGTACAACCCCTTTTTGTGTCCTTGTCAAGAAGAGGATGTGAGCCTGGATACTTTTGGCTCTGCTTCCGTTCATGAACTTCCATTTATTTTTGTCCAGCAATGTATGCTAACAAGACTAACAAACATGTCGTTTCCTTCAGGTCAGGAACAAAGTGACCATTAACAAAAATAAAGCTTCTCAAAAATGCATTGTTTTGAATTTAAAGACTGTTTTCTGAGAAAAGACTATTATTTTGAGATCAGAGGCCCTGGAAACTTTAACATGTCTTTTTTCCATAAAATAAACTCAAGAGGGGTGTGTGTGTGTGTGTGTGTGTGTTGTTGTTGTTGTTGTTGTTGTTGTTGTTGTTGTTTAAGAGATAGGAAAGGCCTTGGAGAAACATTATGTACTCCTCTATTCTGCCCTGCCCTCACTACGCTGATGAATCCCATCCAGCCTCTCCACAATCCCTTCTGAATACAAAGGCTTCCTGAACCCCAAAAATATCATTTGACTCCATTAATATGAGGGAGGTGCCAAGAGTAGTCCATTGCATAGAGATAGAGAGGTGAGTGTTGAGTGCCAGGCATTGCTAGAAACAGGTAATCTGAAGAGGTAGTGAGAACACTACCTCTTTAGTTTAGATGATAGAAAATGTTTTGGAAATGGATGATGGAGATGGTTCCACAGTATTGTGAGTATACTTAATGCCCTTAAAAGTTTTTAAAGCGATTCATTTCAATAACATTTAATAGTAATCCACTGAAATAAATAAATGAATAAAAGATTTATGTGGGAATAATCCATTCTATTCCTGGACAACTCTTTTGGAAATTTTCTCTGCTTAACTGAATTGGTCCAGGTTTTGTGCTCTAGAGCCACAGAAAACAAATCTAACCCTTTCAACTTGGTATGACAAAGAAACCCAATTTGTCACTTCCATACTGCCTTTTAAGGATAAATGGCTCTAGTTCCTTCTCTGTCGTAATGCTTTTCATTATGTGTTTCTTTACACTTTGTTTGAATCATATCAAAATAAAGTTCATACATAATGAGTGTATGGTATTTTAAATTCCTCTTAATCTGTCGCCTCTTCCTGTCTATTTTTTGCTTGCTTGCTCCTTCTGTCTCCCTTTTATTTGTTAAAGAAACTGGGTCATTTGTCCTCTGGGCTTTGGGGACTGACATCTCTCTGCTCTATAGATTAATATGTCCTCTGTATTTACTGTGAATCTGTAATTAGATGCAGATACCTAGTTTTGTAAATGCTTATAATCCACCTATATAACAATTTGTTCTAGACCTCCTATGAGAGTGGAGGGGGTATTATTTTGTCTTTTCCCATCTCAGCCTTTTGTTTAGAAAAGTTGTAAACACTAATGTACGTAATTATAAATTATACAATCATCTTCCAACACAATGTTTCAGACAACGGTTGCCTCAGATTTCATAGGGTTGAAAAATTAGCATCACCTAGTAACATGATAACAGTTGTGAAGTTGTAGTACAACTTACAAGTGTTTGTGATGTTAGTGATGAAAACAAACATTCTACACTACCAATTGTGTAAGTAAACCACATGTAATCATATACAGGATAGTACATAGTACATAACCTGGTAGTAATAAGTGATGGCTTCTGACTTATGTATTTACTATATTTTTTTTGTGTTACTTAAGACTGGATTACTACTACTTGATATACTAGTTTACACTTGCAGCAGCCTCATATATCTTGTGTTCATCTGTCCCTTGATGGTATCAAGAAGAGGCCCTGTCAGGTAACTGGCCAGTTCCATCTAGTTTTGTATAAGTATGCTACAATGCTCAAACAGTGTGATCACCAAGGAATTTATTTCTCAGAATATATCCTTGCTCTTCAGCAGTACATGACTCTATAGTAATACAAGCACTATTAAATATTAATTACTGGTGAAAGTATAGGGAAGAGGCACTATCATACTCTGTTGCTATGAGCAAAAATTAGTTAAAGATCTTGACATGTCAGACAAGTGCTGGTGGCTCATGTCTATAATCCTAGTTACTCAGTGAGCTGAGATGTGAGAATCGAGGATCAAAGCTAGCCCAGGCAGAAAAGTCCATGAGAATCCATCTCTACTTAACCAGCAAAAAGCTGGACTGGAGGTGGAAAAAAAAGTTGTAAACATACAGAAAAATGGAAAATTGACCCATTCATATATCTTTTACATATATTCACCAGCCATTCACATTTTTGCACATTTTCATTTTCTTTTTCATAGTGATTCACTTCCATTTGTTTTTTTATTTTTGTTATTTTCAATTTTTTGAATCATTTGAGAGTTACAGATATCGTACTTCTAAATATTTCATCGCTTATCTCCTAAGAATAAAGACATTGTTCTATATAAACACAACAACATAGTCACTTGAGAAATTAATTTTATATATTATGTATTGACTTGTTTAATGTATTTTCCCTCAATTATCCCAATAACATTATTTATACTTGAGGCATTTTTGTGTGTGTGCATAGTCTGGTGTTGGGGCTTGAACCCAGGGCCTTGAATTACACTTTTTTTGTTTGTTTGTTTCTAAAGTCTGGAGCTGGAGGAGTAGGAGCTGGTTAACTGGAAGTAAAACTCTTCCTGACTTTCATCCTGTTTGGGCTGGCTCAATCCTCAAACCTCAGCCCCCTGAGTATCTTGGATTGTAGGTTTGAGCCACACGTGCCCTGCTTAAAGCTTCTTTTTTGGGGGGGTCGGTCATGGGGGTTGAACTCTGGGCTTGGTCGCTGTCCTTGCACTCTTCAGCTCAAGGTGAGCGCTCTACTGCTTGAGCCACAGCGCCACTTCTACTTTTCTAGTGGTTTATTGGAGATAAGAGTCTCAGGACTGGGCTGGGAAGGTGGCTCAGTGGTAGAGCGCTTGCCTTGCATGCCTGAGGCCCTGGGTTCGATTCCTCAGCACCACGTAAGCAAAAAGAAAAAAGCCGGAAGTGGCGCTGTGGCTCAAGTGGTAGAGCGCTAGCCTTGAGCTGAAGAGTTGAGGGACAGCGCCCAGGCCCAGAGTTCAGGCCCCACTACCGGACCAAAAAAAAAAAAAAAAGAGTCTCAGGACTTTCCTGTCCGGGCTGGCTTTGAACCATGATCCTCAGATCTCAGCCTCCTGAGTAGCTAGGATTACAGGCGTGAGCCACTGGCACCCGGCTGAAGGTTCTATTTTTAAAGTCTGGAATCCAACCAAGGATCATGAATTGTATTTAGTTTTAATGCCATTTTATTTACTTAAATTGGTTTTGCCTATATTTAGTTCTGCATGACACTTATAATTTGAAGAGCCCAGTTAAGTTGTTTATATAGGATATTCTTTGAGTTGGATTTGCCGGTTCATTATGGTTAGCATCTCCAAGAATACCATATAGGAAATTCCAACTCCTTCAAGAGACAGCACTTGGAGGCATTTTTGTACTATGCTGTCCCATATTGGTTAAGATGTGCTCACTAGACGTCTCTATTACAGAGGTATATTTTTCCTAGTGTCATTAATTAGTAACCTAATATTGTATATATCAGCTATCTGTTTAGTAGTCCTTGAAACATACGCCTTTGGTCATGGCAGAAATTGGATGAAGCCATTATGGGCATGTTAATTACTAAATAGCTTTTGCCACGATGGGAAGATAATTCTTCACCATTTGTTTTTCCCAAAAGGAGTAGAGGGGAGATAGCAAGGTTAAGAAATGAATCTCCACTTGAACTTGTACAACTTGAGAGAAATTTACAAACCTCTCATTCTCGGTTTCTTTTCTAAATTGGGGAAAACACATACTTGGCAAAACATTACACTGATTCCTTGGGATAGTAGGAGAGGGCTTCTAGCCTCATAGCTGCCTGAGGATTACTGAGTGTGAGTGACAGAGATCTGCTTCCAGAGCAGAGCCTGCTCATGACTATCTTCAGACCTGTCTGTAATTATTGTACTTGGAATTAGTTAAAAATCATCAGACATGTTGATGAGAAAATATGATCAACTGGTCAGGTGCCTTTGTAAGACTTAAGAATTTGGGGACTCAGGGTTCTATTTTCAAATCTCAATTATCACTTGTCTACAGTAGATTTGTATGGAATCAAATTGCCATTTACTCAGACTTCTTTCTGAATGCAATCCATTATGCTTTTATTACAAGGGATTATTTTTTGAAAGAACAGTTTATATGTAGTCTGATTGAGAGTAGTGAATCATAATAATTCTGTGACCCATTTACATGCATTACTGTAAAAGTTTCATTTCATACAAGTGACAATTTTTTAAAGTTAATTAGACTCAGCTACACTGAGGTTAGCAAAAAGTGCTTTGAATTATCAATAATTCAGCAGGGCAGACAGTTCTGTATAATGCAGTGGTTTTATAGAGTATTGTGAGATAGTTATCCTTTAAATAAATGGCTGTGAGCATACATCAGCATGGTGGGGTTCACTTGGACATAGTGTGGAAGTGATAGCATCTTGGCTTTCTATTATTGGGCAGAGTGTGGGACATCAGTCTTTCTGGCCATGAACTACTAGCAACCTTTGTCCTTTGTGTTACCTTTAGTTAAAAACGAAAATTGAGCATGGATGCTGGCTGATGGCCACATCTCTCTTTCAGCTAAAAATTCATCTGGGAAAGAAAAATGGGACTGGAGATTTGGGTTTGTTTCATTGCATGAATGATATGTGACATTTTGTAAATTATTTATCACCACAAGGATGACGGCAATGGCTTGAACATTGTTCTATCAAATGAAAGCAGGAATCCCATTAGTACAAGGGCTGTGTTTCAGCTACAATCTATCAGGGGAATGTTGTCACTTTAAAACCAGATTGTTCTTTTAATTGCTATTTAAAGGAACAAAAGTGTTCCCAAGGTACTGCAGTCGAGCAGTTGCAAGTAATAACTACGGATCCATAATTATGCAGTGCTGATTATGTGGCATTTATAAAAACAGTGGCTGGAGTCAGTGACCAATTTGTTGTAGCTTGTCTTTTTTTGGTGTTTCTAGTACAGAATGTTTTACACTGTGCTTTTTAACAGTGACTAAAAAAATGTATTTGCATTTCTACCCCAGAAAGTAAAGCCTGTGCATATTAATAGAACAAATTAACCTAAAAATAAGGGCAAGATAATGAGACTCATTGTAAGATATAATTAACAATCACATTAAATAATTTTGTGAATGCTTGGTCATAGACAGATTCTTGATTTTGATGACATGTTGTCACAGAGAACCAAGGCATTTATTGGAGTCAGGATAACCATTTGAAATATTTTAAAGATGAGTTTGATTTAAAAACAAACTAGCATATGCTTCTCATTTAGTTAGCAAAAATATTTGGAGTGCCTGCTTACTATGAACCAGTAATGTACGAGGCATTTGGAATTGGACAGTTGGATAAGTGAGGTTTATTCTGTGTTGATGTATACTTAGAGAATTAGACATAGCAAAATCTTGTTTTTTATTTACACTTAAAGATATTTTCTTAGGGGTTAGAGACGTGGTTCAAGTGTAAAAGTGCCTGCCAAACAAGCACAAGTGCTAGAGTTCCAAGTCCAGTACAAGAAACGGGCTGGGAAGGTGGCTCAGTGGTAGAGCGCTTGCCTTGCATGCCTGAGGCCCTGGGTTCAATTCCTCAGCACCACATAAGAAAAAAGCCGGAAGTGGTGCTGTGGCTCAAGTGGTAGAGCGCTATCCTTGAGCTGAAGAGCTGAGGGACAGCGCCCAGGCCCAGAATTCAGGCCCCACAACTGGACCCCCCCCCTAAAAAAAAGAATACAAATGAACAAAGAAAAACAAAACAAGAAACCTTTTTTGTTGTTATTGGTCGTGGGGCTTGAACTATGGGCCTGGCGCTGTCCCTCAGCTCTTCAGCTCAAAGCTAGCTCTCTAATACTTGAGCTACAGTGCCAACTTTCTTTTTTTCTGAGTGGCTTATTGGAGATAAGACTCTCATGGACTTTTCCCACCTGGGCTGGCTTTGACCTGGGCTGGCTTTGAACGGTGATCCTCAGATCTCAGCCTCCTGAGTAGCTAGGATTATACGCATGAGCCCAGCAGAAACCATTTCTTATGTTGAGCTTTCTTGGCCTGAATATTTTAAGTCATCAGATTCAAATATGAGAACAACTTAGTAACATCAGTTGGGTAACAGATGTTTATGAAGATGTGACATATTCAGTAAAATTTTAGTTTATGTACAGTCTTGACTCTTGAAAATAATGTGGCCAGATCTATAGGCACAGTTCAACTGTGGATGGGAATGATAACATTGCTTGGCAAAGGAGACACTAAAATGTATGTAAATCTATACATTGTTAAAAGCAATTTCCATAGTGAGAGTTCAAAGGTGCAAAGGGGCCAGACAAATGTTTTGTTGTTTGTTTGAAAACTTGGGGATGTCAGAGATGGAAGGTTTGCTTCTTTGTAGGCTATGGTTTTCTTTGAAGAACTGGTGCTGGAAAGCCTTGGTAATGATCTCTTGATCTTTTTAAGTAATCCTACAGAATTTTTGTTGTTGCTTATTTTTTTGTTTAATGTGTCATCTAAAATCATGGTTTATTTTATTTTATTTTTTCGTCAGTTGTGAGGCTTGAACTCTGGGCTTGGGCACTGCGTCCCAAGTCCCTTGGGCTTGTGTCCCTGTGCTCTTTGCAAGGCAAGCGCTCTACCGTTTGAGCCATAGTGCCACTTTTAGTTTTCTGGTGGTTTATTAAAGATAAGAGTCTCATGGACTTTCCTGCCCAGGCTGGCTTTGAACAGCGATCCTCAGATCTCAGCCTCCTCAGTAGCTAGGATTACAGGCGTGAGCCACCAGCACCCGGCCTGAATGTTTATTCTTTAGCTAATACTTCACTAGCAAATACCTTGACGATATTTATGATAAAATGAGTACCTGATTTAGCAGTTTTTCTTTGCTCAAGAAGTAGGTACAAAGCCTTTGATTTTAACATTTTATTTTAAATCTTGACATGGAAGCTAATGATATTTTAAATTTTTAATTTTGTCATAGCCCCGTGCAGATCCCATTCCAATATGTAGCTTCTGTTTGGGGACTAAAGAATCAAATCGTGAAAAGAAACCAGAAGAACTCCTGTCTTGTGCAGATTGTGGCAGTAGTGGTAAGTTACTTTGTTTTGTTTTGTTTTGTTTTGTACAGTGACTTCCCACTATTATAGGTTTTGTATAGTGACTTCCCACTATAATAACTTCCTGCTGTTTATCTCAAAACTACAAGGTATTTTTTATTGAAGCAGTTATTTGGCAATACAGTAGAGTTTTAATGTAAAAAAAATAAATGCAGGTAGACAATGTAACAGCAGTGGTAGATATTTTATGTTCATAAAATACTAAATATGAGTAGAATTAACCGTCAGTTTCATAATACATTGATAACTCAGTATAGGCACTCCTGTTCTGTAGGTAAATTCAGGGTAGAAATTTTTGTTGTTGTTTTAAGAAATGGCCTTGCTATATAGCACAGACTGGCCTTGAGCTCTCATCCTTTTACTGGGATTATAGGTAGGTACCAACATGCTTAATTGTCTGTCTGTCTGTCCATCTGTTATGGGGTCTTTCTGTGTTACAAAGGCTGAACTCAAATATTTGAATACTTGTATACTTAGAATCATTTTTGTTTTTTATACCGTAAAGGCTCAATATAAGAAACACTCTATGTGGAGTTCAATATAAGAAATACTCTATGTAGAGTCTTATGTTTTAGATCATGATGCCTACTGACTGGCTAAGTGTAGTATTACTGTCCCGCTCTGAGAATCCCCATGGAATCAAAGGTAGGAACCCTGGGCCTTTTGCAAATTTATGGAATCCCAGATGTTCAGCTCAGGGAAGAAAAATACTCCATCTCAATGAAACATGCTGGTTTTATGGAGGCAGGACAGGAAATCTAAAAATAAGTAGTAACCCACAATAAATCGAGGTCCAGGCATGTGCCTAGATAGGAAGCAAGAACTTATCTCAATTAAAAAAAAAATTCTATATAATAGAGATCCAACCCAGGGCTTCACAAATATTAAGATTACACTATCTTGAGCTGCAAGTTAAAAAAAATTAATCCTTTCTTGCATTTGTCTTTAAGCTGTTTTTTATGAATGTTATTTTAAAATTAATAACCAAGGTGTAGGAGCACAACTCACAGGTAAAACGCTTGCCTAGCATGTATAAAGCCCTGGGTTCAATTTTCAATATACAAAATAAAGAAAAAATGGAAGGCTAGGAGGAGAGGAAGAAAGAAAAGAAAAACCGTTTTAAACATTGCATACTCTCAGGTAGCCAATCATGAAGTATGGTGGTTAAAAGGAAACTTATGAGTCATCACAGCCATTTCCTCCATCTTGAGTTAGATATTTAACCATTCCAACCCTCAGTTTCCTCATTAGGGAATAGTGACAGCACCTACCTCTTGGGTTTTATGGGGAATGAGTGAGAGAACATGGGTAAATAGCCTAGCACAGAGTCAACAAGAACTACAGTAAGTATACCATAAATGTCAGCCATTGTTGTGATTTGGCATGTTTGGCCTTGATTGCTGCAAATAAGTTAAGATTTTTTTTATCACCATTTATGACAATGGCCTGATAGTTAGATAGTGGAAATTTTCCATACTTTGGATTGACAGTATAGTACAATGATTCTTATTTCTGATGTGAAGGCTTAACTTGATAGGCCTTTTGCGGTTCAGTAACTTCTAAGACTTGAGTAAGAGGGGAGAACCTTTGAAATAAGACATTTAAATCCCTGCTTGGAAAAAATACTTCCTGACGGTCTGTTTGATGGCTTTCCAGATTCATTAAAATTCTTTTACCTGGCCATGGTATCATGGATAGTGACAAAGGGCATGGAAACATTATCTGTGTATTCAGTTTAGTATATTGCAACCCTACAATCTCCCCATGCTTTGTTAATGAGGTAGTGCTTCACTCATCAGTTCTGACTCTAGTTATCTTTTGGGTTTCTCATGAGGCTCATTCAGAATGAATGAATCTTTTTTTTTTTTTTTTGTAACTGCCTGATCAATCTAGTCGTTTTTACTTATCTAAGGTTGTGATTTTTAAGGTTGTACTTTCTAAAACACCTTCCACTGTTTCATTTCTTCAGTATCTACTTATCTGGGCACCTAGGCAGATTTACAGGCATACTTAAATGTAGAAAGAAAAGTTCCCTTTATATATTTCCTTACCTCTGGTGATACACTTACTTGAGTGGGTAAGGAATCTGAGATCATTATCTTGTGGATCATAACTTCAAGGCCTCATTCACAGGGTATCAAGGTAATTCTAAACAGGTAGATCTTAGGCTTTCTGATGTAATCAATCTCCCTTCATCTTTTCCAGATTGAAAACCTGCCAAGGGGAGGTCTGATCTCATTTACACTTTGAGGTCGCTGACATTTTGTTCCTCTAAAATTCATGCTTTATAAGGGCTAGACCAAGGATATATAAATGCAGTGTTTTCTTTCATCAAAAATAACCCTCTTGTTTTCTCTTCTAACAAATGGAGAAGACTGACTTGAGGATACTATCTAGAGGGTTTCTGTAGTAGAGTCATATGTGAGCCAGTTTCTTCTTCTATTTTCATGTGAAAAGCCAGAAGCTGTGGAGTCAAGGTAGGGGTCATGGCAGAAATTTAAGCCCTGGGGTCATCCTGTCTCCCTTGATCAACATAGAGAATGTCTAAGAGTGCCTCCCTGGCCTGTACAATGGGATCCTTCTCACATGTCAAAGTTCATGTGATCTTCCTTCAGTTCCCTGTGCCAGCCTGAGTTTGGCTAGTTTAGTAAAGGTGTGGGGGGGAAACCTGTTGTTCTTACTCAATAAAATGCTTTCTAGACATTTATTTTATCTGGTAGATCAGACAAAGTAGACTTTGTTCTTTATTTCTCTTTAATGGAAGAGTCCAGATAAAATAACAGATCATTTTAGAAAATGAACTTGGGGGGAATCCTAGTTTAATGTTCTGCAGTGACACCTTGGTAATTATTAGGAAAAAAGAAAAGGTCCATATTCTTCAACAGAGCTCTCCACTCATGATATTGTCACAGTCTAGTCTGTTACTTCTAGTGGACCATACGGATTTTTGGTACTTTGTTTAGCCCTATGGAAATGGCTGTTTACTCAGAAGGATCCATTGGTTCTAGGAGTGAATGAAGACTATAATGATCAAAGGGATCACTAACACAAGATGTTGATGTGAAAAAATACCCAAAGCAATATAAAATGGGGGAAAAAAGGAAATATAGATGCAACCCATAAGGAAGATCATTCTTAAATGTGTTTCCCATATGTTTGCAACTCTTTTTAGTCATCTCTATCTGAAGTACCATTTGTATGATGTCACATTTAAACTGTGCTTAGATTTCATAGACATGAGCAATAAATGTTTCCTTCTGATTGCATCATAAAACCAACATTTCTCTATTTTCAAGATGGTTCAATGCTACAGTTGCTCATAATTTTAACTTTTTTTTCTTGTTAGAAGTTCTTTTTAAAAACAAGTCATCCATCCCCCTTTTCTCTTTTTCTCTTCTTCCTTCCCCTTATGCCTCCATCTCTTGCAAGCCCACAGTTTGCTCTCCCCATAATAAACTCTAAGAAAAAAAAGTCATCCAAGTTTATATACATTAAAAGTACGAAATGAGATGAATGGTTTAAAGAGCCCTAAATGTGGTGTTTCCAGTCCTGTGTTCCGTTTCACTTCCTGTGCTTGCTGGCTGTGTAACCTGAAGGGTAATGTCTGTGCCCTGCATCCACAGAGCTGGTATGGGCACCCAGTGAAGTAGTCGTATGCAGATGACAGGTAACTATAAAACATTAGACAACCACGAGGGATGATTGTAGTCACTGATAGGAATGTGGGAACTATCAGATAGTCTTCAGGTCTGTGGAAATGTTGGGGCTGGGAAGTGATTTTACTTGACTTTCATGGATCAGCCTACTTTGAAATTAACACTGTTATATTCTCTTTGCCTCATTAAGACCAAATTATCTTTAATTAGCTTCACATAAGTATTAGATATTATACCAAATGAAATTTTGTGTCTGCTCAGATTGCTGGGTGGTTAAATCTTACTTACAGATGAGTTATGTGCATGTGTGTTTTCAAATTAGCAAATCTAAGATAAGTGTACAGTTCAAAATTACAGCATCATACTAAGTGGAAGCTCATTGAAACAGGAGGCAGTAAAGGGGCTGGCTGCCGTGATGCAGCTGGGAGAGGGAGGGAAAAAAAAAACGCTTGATACACAAAGGAGATAGAGCTTAGAAAGAGTATCAGCTCATCCTTGGGAGTCTTGGAGTCAGTCCTAAGTTCATCTGTATGTTAACCCTGAAAGGCGGGGGGCGGGGCATTCCCAGCGGGAACTGGTAAGGTAAAGAATGGATATAATAAAAGAACACTAGTGTTTTAAGGTCATTGTACAGGAATGCCCCAGGGAGTGATTGGTTAGTCATCCAGTTCCACATTGACTAAACATATTAAATCTAAAATTGAGAAGGAGGCCCTTGACCAGAAAGAACCCAGAGAGTAATAAATATGGATGGGAGGAAAAAGCCCCATCCTCCAGTAGCCCAAAGCAGGATTGACCATTCAAATGATGACAGGAAGCAGAATTCTTGCCTGTCATTTCACTAAAATTGCCCTATGTTAGATTTTTTTCATGTTGTAACTAAATACCCAAATAAACAATTGAGGAAAGATTTCAGTGTGTGGCCTCTGGCACCATTAGCTTGGGGTTTTGAGAGTGTGTGGAAAGGAGGTTCTTCACTTCACAGCAAGTGGAAAGCAGAACTGGATGAAGTAATGAGAGACCAAGAGTAACCTTCAATGGCATGGTCCCAGTGCCTGCTTCCTCCTCCCAGGCCCCTACAAAACCACCTCCTGAAATAACGCTACCAGCTGGGCACTCAGCATTCAACATAATAACCTGTGGGGGACACTTACTGTTCAAACTATAACATGTGCTTTTCAGGCTTAACAGTGTGACCTCCAAGTAGAAAATTTAAATGGTCTCTATTAAAATTTAATGAGCACCTGTCTGTCCTCTTTGTCACATACAACCTTGTTGAGAAATAGTCTCTTCAGCTTCTTTGATGCCATATTCTGTTTTCTTTCTGACACTTTCCTCTATATCTTTTAACTTCATGTTTTCTCTCTAATATTTTCTCTCAAAATATTTTTTAAAGACTTCTGTCTTTGGCCCTGTGTTTCTTACTTTGCCTTATATGCAAATATCTACAGATTCACTTGTCCACTTCATAGACACCTCAAAATTATTATCCAAAAGAGATCAGCAGACTTGATTCCCATCCTCCATAAAACAAAACAAAATAAACCAACCACAAAAAAATGCTACAGTAGTTAACAACAAATTGAATTTCCTATTGGCCACTCATTCCTCTCTCCTGTTCTCTCATACGAAGGAATTCCCTAGCACACTTTGATTATATATACACACACATGTGCATGTCTCTTAAATTTACCCACACTTTCCAGTAGCCTGACTCAGCTCTGTTATTATAATCTAAATCTAATCCTTACCCCCCCCCTATTTTTTCATCCTATAGACCAAGTTACCCTTTGAAATTTTAAATCTGATCACAGAATTTTTCTTGGCTACCAATCACTCTTGGGGAGGAGAAGGGGGAGGGAATCCAAATTATTTAATATAACCCTGAAAATCATTCTGCAATAGATCCTTAAGTCTCACATCCTTCATAGTCTACACATTAATTAAATAGATCAGTTTTTTCTCCCTGAATGTACTGTATTCTCTCCACGTGTCACCTTTGCTCAGCTTTTCTGGTCCCATCTCTCCCCATTCATGCTTTGGTCAAGGAGGCATTCTTTTACCCTACTGCTAAGTTCTTTCTCCCCCACTCTGTCATCAGGTATTGTGCTTATTTAAGTTTAAATTTTAGGGGGAGTTGAACACAGGGCCTTGTGTATGTTATGTAGATACCATACCCCTGAGCAGAATCCCTAGTCATTGGTTGGGACAGGTCTCAAATTTATGACCCTCTTGGCTCTGCCTCCTGAGTACTAATAGTGTATGTGTATGTCATTGTACCTGGTGTGAATGCTAATTCTGGTTAATGCCCATCTTTCCTGCTACACCACATGATCTCATAGGATGGGAACTATGTTTATTTTCTTCTTTTCTGCTTTCCAGTACTTATTAAATAATGGATGGTCAAATAGGGTATCTGAGACACCCCATGTTCAGATCCTTATTAGTTTTCTGTTGTTGAAGTAACAAATTGCTACACATTTAGTGATTTAAGACAAGTATACACACATGTATTATCTTAACAGCTAGCTCTAGGATAAAACCCAATATGGGCCTAACCAGATGACAATCATGATGTCTGCAAGTTCCTTTCTGGAGCCTCTAGGAGAGGATCCATGTCCTTGCACATTAGAATTGTTGATAAGATTCAGTTTCTTTGTTTTTAGGATTGAGATCCCCCTTTTCCATTCCCTACTTTCAAAGGCCACTCCCAAGGCCATGGTTTGTGGCTTCTTCTTCCATCTGTAAAGCCTGCAATGGCAAGTAGATACCTTTGCATGCTTCCTCTTTTTTGTTTTTTCCAGTTGGCCCTGGGGCTTGAACTCTGGGCTTGGATGCTATCCCTCAGCTCTTCAGCTCAAGGCGAGCGCTCTACCACTGGAGCCACAGCACTACTTCCGGTTTTTTAGTGGTTTATTGGAGATAGGAGTCTCATGGTCTTTTCTGCCCAGGCTGGCTTTGAACCATGATCCTCAGATCTCAGCCTCCTGAGTAGCTAGGATTAAAGGCGTGAGTCACCGGCTCCTGGCTTTCATGCTTCCTCTTATATTCTCTCCCCATTTCTCAACTAACCTGGCCAAAAGAAAGATTCTCTCAGATAACTTAGGATAAATTCTCCACCTCCAGATCTGTGCCCTTTAGTCATCTTTACATTTGTAATGCTCCTTTTGTCACAAAAGCAATATGTACATGCCATGGGAATTAGGATGTAGACATCTTTGTGTACACAGAACCCTTGTTTTCTCTCACATACTTCATCCAAAAATCATTTCTACTGGTTTTTTTTTGATCTGTTGGTACTTAAACAGTATTGTTTTATTTTACTATATAAAACCATTCTAAGGGAGATATTCTTTTGTGTTTGTATAAGGATGAAAAATGTGTGAATGCATTATATGGTTCTTAGATAGACAAATTGCAAACTGCAACGGTAAAACTAAGTCCAGAAAGACAAAACCCACCATAAATTGTGTCAGCAGAGAACAAGAATTTTTAAAATTGTTAAATTTATGGAATGGCTAAACAGGAAGTGAAAAGTTACAATATCAATACTGTTCCTTTTCATTATTCCATTACTATCCTGTTACTTTCCATCTTCCTCTTGTGTAGTAATAGAGCAAGAATCAGTTACAGTCTTTAGTGTTACTTTAAAAGTTAGCTGTGAGAAAATAAAATGGAAATGTTTCTTCATCCCTCAGTGTCCTAGAAATTAGAGCTGGAAGGGATCTATGACCAATTCTCTTGAGCTAAATCAAGGTAAGATTTCTGCCTAAAGGAAATTTAGGCTGAAGATTTTGGAATTTGATAGGGTAATTTAAAAAGTAGTAGTTTGAGATAATATTACTTAAAAAGAGAGGAAAGGCATAAAGAGGAAGAATATTTGCTCTTGATTGAAAATGGCTGAAAATCCATTAACTTTCAAAATGTATAATTATTTGAAAAAAAAGTCTTCCATAGGATATCTGTGGAAATAAGTAGTAAGTTGTAATATGATGTGAATTACCTTAGTTACTGAATATTAAGCTACAAAGTACAAAGCAGATTTTAATGTAGAGAAAAATGTAGTGTGTGAAATTGAGGTCATATGTGCCAGTGATGTATGGCTTACAGGAAGTAATAAAAAAGGAGAGAGTAAATGGTATATTTTTGAGCTGATGGGATCCATTTTAGGGTGGAATTTAAATTGCCTTCTTTAAAAGTTAAGTTCTTAGCTCCCTCACTATTTAAGCCCTCTTTATCCCCTCCCCTTTCAAAGTATGCAATGCAAGGCAACATGTAGGCTATCTTTGCCAATCCTGAGCATGGAGAAGTGATTGATACCATTTTTGTGTCTTGATGGGTAAACCTTTTTCTGTTGTTTATTTGAATTAGAGAAGTCCTTGTCTAAGAATAGTGTGAGAGGTTAAATGCACAGGCCTGGGTGTTTCTCCTGCTTGAGATCATAATCCTCTGACAGCATTTTATTTTCTCAACATCTTAAATACAGATGTTTGGAGCAAAAAAAAAAAAAAAAAACCTTCAAACTGCATGCCTTTTTTTTAAGTGGTAGTATCGATGATTGATTTTGAATGTTTTTACTTCAAAAAGCCCAATCTCCTGGTGGGTGGAATTTTATGAAGCACCTGTTAAGCTTTAGGGAGGAGGACCTTTTGGCAGCAACCCAAAGTACATATTAAACAATAAGGCTGCCAAAGTCAGGAAATTATAAAACAGTTTTGAAATTGCAGAATCTGCTTTTTTTTTATTATTATTATTACCCCTCAGGTTTCCTTTGCAGCTTGGTTATAAGTTCTTTCACATGGGATTTACTAATGTTCTTACTATTTAAAGACCAGATTAAAAAAAAAAAAAAAAAGACCAACCTAAAATAAAGTTTGGAGATTTCTTCAGAGTTGTGGGACCAAAAAATAAACAAACTACCCAAAACACTAGATTTGAAATTCAGCTGCCTTGTAGAGCCTGGGCTTGTGCTCTCCATACTTGGGGGAAGGAAGAGCCAGCCTCCAGGAATTGCCTGTCAGGGTCTCTGGTTGACACCAGAAGTAGGCAAAAAGGCTAGGTGTATGGAGAAGCTCATTGCTCAGGACAGTGGAGGAAATTTGCTAAGAATGTGCTTCCTGGCTTGTTCCATTTAGTCTGAATCTTATCATCCTGTTAACACGGTCAGATTCACTGCTTCTTCTACTTTAAGAACTTAAAAAATCAGTAAACAAAAGGCAAGATGGTAATGGAATATTCTTCATCTGTCCCGACAAGGGAGCATTCTTTGTGTTCTATTGAGTTTATTTATGCATTTATTTGCTTGTTTTTGGCAAATGTAATTATGCTATGGTGAGTAACCTAAGTTTTGGGTTATTTTGTTTGTTTTTGTTTTTATTTTGAGACATAGACTTGATAGGAAGTCAGGTTGGCCTTGAGTTCACCATCTTCCAATCTTGGTCCCCTGGGTGCTGGGATTGCAGGTATGTGCCAACCATGTCCACCCATCCCCAGTGTTGAGTTGTATGATTACATCACACACAGAGAGCAGGAGTTGTTTGAATTTTGCACCTCATCCTAGTTTAGTGTTACAAACCAAGAGCTGAGGGTAGATAGTGCCGATTAAGGTGGCAAGTACAGGAGATTTTCCAGAAGGTGGAGCAATGAGGACACCAACTGGAGCACATGATGTTCTCGGTTAAGAATTTGAGAATGACTTGGTCGGAATTGCTATATATTTCCCAATTTTTTAAGGGAAAGAACTTTTTTACTATCATTCTGTTAACTACAGTAAGAGAAGGCAAAGGGAAAGAAAGGCAGAAAGGAAAATCTGTAATTTTAGATTCTTTTATCTTTGTATTGTTTTTATGCCTCCTTGATTGGCATTAGTGACTATTAAATTTAGATTCTAAGAGGCTTTTTTTGTTTTTGTTTTTTAATGAAGGCAACATTCCCATAAAGCAATTTGTTCTTTTTTTCTTGTAGGACATCCATCCTGTTTGAAGTTTTGTCCTGAGCTAACAACAAACGTGAAAGCCTTAAGGTGGCAGTGCATTGAATGCAAGACATGCAGTGCGTGTAGAATCCAGGGCAAAAATGCGGTAGGTATGGCTCTTCTTAGCCCAGTGCCAGGTAAACTAAGCAGCAGTGTTAAGGTTTTCTTTTTGTAGAATGTTACCATTTGCCTTTAAAAAGCCTAAGTATTTGTCACATCAAACCACAGCTGTGAAGTTGATACTTCTATTTTATTATTGTTAATCTGGAAACTTAGGGGATGTTTTACAGTTGGTCTCAGTCTGTATTGTTCTCTACTGTATTACAGGATAATATGCTTTTTTGTGACTCTTGTGATAGAGGATTCCATATGGAGTGCTGTGACCCACCACTTTCCAGAATGCCAAAAGGTGAACCTTTAACCCATATTTAAAATGTATCTAATTACTGTCTTATTACATAATAGCCTTGTCTTGATAGCTGACAGTTCAGAAACATACAGGTTCCTTAATCCTGTTTTCATCCCTCCCACCTTCCATGTCCTTGCAGTTTCTAGATAGAGGAGTAGCAAAGCATTTATTTGGGGGGGGGGTAATTTATGTATAAGATTGACTCACATGTAGAGATGAAAAAGTCTGTCCTTGTCCCATACCACTCCACTATTAGCATAAATTTGGATTATGTGGGTCAAAAGTTTTGAATACACTCCATATTTTTTAGTGTAGGATTTTAAAGGTAATGAATTTTTTTCAAAAGTTGGCTAATAATGAATTCAGAGTCCCATGGTAGGAAAGCATTACCATTTTCTAGCAATTAATTGCTATTTTGAATATGGGTGTCTGAACCATCTTGCATTTAGTGAAATAGGTATTTTCTTCTGTTTATTGTGTAAATCAGCCTAATTCAGTCTTGTCTTCCCTCGGTTTTGTAATATTGTAAACATTTAAAACTAACTTTTCCCTTTTTTCTAAACTATATAGACTTACCATGTGGTAGGTATGGAAAATACAGAAAGAAAATAAATAGAAAAATCATTTGAAATTCCTTCCTTGCCTCCACACACCCTTTAAAAAGGAATGGAACATTCCATGAATGTTTTTGTAACCTTATTTCCCCTCTCAATAATAGACTGCAAGCATTGCCACATCATTAAATGTTCTCTTGCATGCAGTTTTTAATGAGTTCTATAGACCCTGTAGTATAAAGCAGGGGTTACAAACTTGGTAACGGTGGGCCACAGGTGTGCTTTGTTGGTACAGTATTTTAAAAATTTTTAAATTTGAGTTCTCTAGGTGGGCAAGCAGGATTTAATTTGCCACAGTCTCACTACTCCCTATTATCATTATGTGAATGCTGCCTTTAAGGAATTTGATTTTGTACCCTTGTGTATAAATAAACTGTAATTGGTTTAATTAACCATTACATTATGGTGGATATTTTATATATTGCCAGGTTTTTGTCCCCCATCAACAATTATTTTCTTAAGCCAAATCCCTAGGCAAGGAATTGTCAGATCAAAGACTATATATACATACATACATACATACACACATATATATATATATATATATATATATATATATATGAAAGTCTGTCTTAATTTTTAGACCAACCACCAGTGTATGAGAATACCTATTTACCTATATTGTGACCAGTAACAGCCATTTACTGTGTTCATTGATTCTGAGATACTTTTTAAAAAGTTTCACACCTTTAAAATACGCATCTTCTATTAACTGTTATCCTAGATTTGGTAAAAATAGTCATTATTTTGAAATTCAATCAGCTTGTTGATAGAAAAAATGCTTGATAGTACTTTTCTTTTAGTCGTAAGATCAGACATTCTAGTGTTTGATCATTGGCTATTTATATATCATTTATAAAATACCTGATTTAATCCACTAACTTTTTAAAATTACGTTTCTCATCATTTTCTTCAGAATGTGTATAATCTTTTTATTTATTTTTGTGATGTAGCCAAGTACATGAAACTTCATGTTTTTAAATATTAGTCAAGATCATAGAAATGTTTATATATTTTTTCTGATAGTTGTCTTTTAATTCTTTTCTATTGTCTCAGTTTCTTATGTCAGATTATTCTTGTAATTCCAGAGTATTATAAATTTTAATTTAATTTAATTTATTTTTATTTTTTTTTGTCGGTTGTGGGGCTTGAACTCTGGGCTTGGGCACTGTCCCTCAGCTCTTCAGCTCAAGGCGACCACTCTACCACTTGAGCTACAGTGCCACTTCTGGTTTTATGGTGGTTTATTGGAGATAGGAATGTCACGGTCTTTCCTGCCTGGGCTGGCTTTGAACTGTGATCCTCAGATCTCAGCCTCCTGAATAGCTAGGATTACAGGTGTGAGCCACCAGTGCCCGGCTTTATACATTTTAATTTTAAAATGACAATCATTTCAGTATTGCTCATCTCCAGAGAATAGTGATGAAACAAATATTTTGTCCTACATGTTCCAAAAATTGCTTTGAAAATGGTTACCCTAAATAAAAAGATAGGAGGATATTTTCTGTGTGTGTTTATATGGTGGTAGGAATATTCCACATTAGAAATAGCTATAGGGAACGGTTCTGAGATGGGGACAGCCTTTACACTCAACATCTTGACCCTGG
>NW_012267302.1:3442788-3582810 GCF_000151885.1 Dipodomys ordii
TGTGTGTGTGTGCGTACACGCGCATGTACTAGTCCTGAGGCTTGAACTCAGGCTTGGATGCTGTCCTTTAGCTTCTTTTGCTCAAAGCTATAGCTCTACCACTTGAACTAAAACTCCACTTCCAGCTTTTTTGGTAGTGTAGTGGAGATTAAGAGTCTCAGATTTTCTTGGCTGAGCTGGCTTTGAACCATGATCCTCAGATCTCAGTTTCCTTAGTAGCTAGGATTACAGGGGTGAGCCACCAGCACTCTGCCATTTTCCAGAGTGAAGTTCTGCAAATAGGTATCCTTGTGCAGCTACAGTTTATATTTAACATCTTCTAAATGAAACATTAAAGTATTTTTCTCATATATATTTTAATTTAGGGATGTGGATTTGCCAAGTCTGCAGACCAAAGAAAAAGGGAAGAAAACTACTTCATGAGAAAGCTGCACAAATAAAACGACGTTATGCAAAACCCATTGGACGACCGAAAAATAAATTAAAGCAACGATTGTTGTAGGTTGAGATCCTATCAAAAGAAATCTTTTATGTTGGGTTTAAAATGGAAGTAACAATAGCTCCTTAGATTCCATTAGACTTTTAACGTCATTTTTCCAAACTCAAGGAATGAAGAATATTTCTTCTTTTGAATAAGCTGTAGAATTTTTTTTGAAAAATTGCTTTTACTTACAATTGGCATTTTGGGGTTTTCTCTTGGTAGTAGTTGTGATACTGAGTGACATTTTTTTCAAGCAACAGGATGGAAGCAGAATGTAAGACTTGGAAAGAATCGTTCATCCTACTTTATTACTGGCTGAGTATTAGAAGATCTCAATTATGTAAATATTTTCAAAGGCATTTTAAAATGAGACGAATTTGTCCATACATTTCTATAGTGAATCTTCTTGATACAGATAACATTTTGGAAAATACCTCTCTTTTCCGATGCACATAGTATTACCACTTTTCCAAAATAGTAACGTCTGAGAAACCTGCAGATGAGTTAGGGCCATTTGCAAAGTGTACATGTATACAGACACACAGAAAGACATATATTCATAGTGGCCTGCAAATCTTTTGTGATAGCCTTTTTTATCTATGCTGTAGATATATAAATTCCACTGACGCCCATTTAGCAGGAGTTAGTTGGAAAAGTTTAAAGATAAAAAATTAAATTGCTATATTTTTACCTTTATAGAGTATACAAAGGTATTTAGAAATCAAATCAGTTAACTTGTATGCTTCTATCAGTTCTGTCATTCGATTGACACTTTCTCACTTTACGCTTAGTGAAAGAGGCATTGTGCTTTAGAAATGAATAGTTTTTCACCCTCCTTGCACACTATGGAGTCTTACTTACTTATTCTTTTCCCCAAGTTGTATCTGAAGTAGTTACTTCAGCTGTTCTCAGAAAAATAGTGTCCTCCTATACTTTATATCCCAAAGGAGAAAGAGGAAATGCAGGTTCCTTTCTTGACTTTTCTGTGAAACTTAAATGTTAATTTCTTGAGATAAGCATAAAACATTTATGCATAGGATTTTTCATATTAGTATCATTTGAAGTAGAAATTAGGTATTTTTACATTCATCCTATATAAGCATTGTTCTTAAATTGAGACTATATCCGCAGGACCCAATTTAAAAAAAAAAGAATTACAATATAAACTTTCTAAGAAAGGCCACAGCTGAAAATTGCATCTGGCACCAATCCTAATTTTTTGTTTGTCTAACATTGTCCTTTGAACTTAGGAATTTTTAAGACAGTCTAGGGAGTTTTCTCTTTTGCATGCTTTCTAAGCATATTATCCTTTCTAGACAATGGATTCCAGATACAGTTTGAATGTAGCATTCTGATACAAAATTTTAGCCTAGATGAGATATTCGTTGGTAAACCTTACTGCGTCTTCTGGTGACACTAGGGATCCATGTTCAGGGATCCAATTGTCATCTGGCAGATCGATTTCCTAGCAGTTTAACCACCTCAAATGAGCTTCAAAGAAACTGGTTCATTAAAGCTTGTATTGGAGATAACCACTAAAATGTGTTCTTCTATTTGTGATTACTTAAGATATTTAAAAGGTTCAATACCATATCATTTTCAGGCTTCCATTTCTCCATATTAGTCTTCAGCTAAACTGACGATTTTGAAAGTGCATTCTTGGGTCCCAGCATTGTCATAATTCACATGCCCATGTTTCTATTGTATAAAATTCTACTGCAGTGTAGAAAGCTTCCCTCCCACTGGTCTAAAGTGCAGACCGGCAGCTGTAGTTCATGCAGGCAGCTATGTAAGTGGAGTGACCTCCAGAACAATCCAGAGGCAAATATCAGTCAGAACCTTGGGCAAAGAGTCTGATGCCAGGTGTCTGATAATGACTATGGTAAATGTGCTGCTTCTTCACCAGACTTTCCATGTCATGTCTGACCCGCTGTAGCTTTTCTTTAATCATTTCTTCAGTTTTTTGCTATTGTTGTCCTTTTTTTAGCAGTATTTGATGCTGTAATTAATTGTCTTCTCTCCTGAAAGAGCATTATAGGCTATCTTGTCAGTCTAAGTGTAAGTTGTTCAGAAGGAGTATCTTTTTAAGTACAAATTTATAGACATACCCAAATATTACTTATATAAATTCCACATTGAGTTCAAAATTTCTTTTAATTAGAATTTAGATAAGCTTAGTCTTTAGCTTCTGGATAACACATATGACTTACTTCCTCTAAAACTTAAAAAAAGACATTTCAGGAATTCATAATTACTTGTGACAACACAGGGAATAGCTGACTTTTCTTGAACTATAATGAAAGTATTGAGTGTTCTTATTAGTCTCTCCAAAATGTTCCTTCCTTATACTGCCCTCAGGTTCACATGGATTCTTCTAGAAGGTTGGATGGTCCCCGGGAGTATCATGACATGCAAATATAGTTGCTGTTGGCTTTTTCAGCTAAGAAACATCTAGGTGGTGGCACAAATACACATACACGTGCACACACATACACAGTTCTTCAAATGACAATTCAGTTTCTGAAGTTTAAGCACATTGACTATGCATATAGTTGCGATAAATTTGTTTTTAGATACCTTTATAATTCTATTATTAAATGCTGATACTATTCTCTAAATTTTTGCCTAGGTCTGTAACCAGTGATGAAGGATCCATGAATGCATTCACAGGAAGGGGGTCACCTGGTAGGGGTCAAAAGACTAAAGTCTGTACCACACCTTCATCTGGTCATGCTGCATCTGGGAAGGACTCAAGCAGCAGATTGGCTGTTACAGACCCCACTCGGCCTGGTGCCACCACCAAAATCACCACCACCTCCACCTACATTTCTGCCTCTACACTTAAAGTTAACAAGAAAACCAAAGGGCTCATTGATGGCCTTACTAAGTTTTTTACACCATCACCTGATGGTCGCAGATCACGAGGGGAAATAATAGACTTTTCCAAGCACTATCGTCCAAGGAAAAAGGTCTCTCAGAAACAGTCATGCACTTCTCATGTGTTGGCTACAGGTACCACACAAAAGCTAAAACCTCCACCTTCTTCACTTCCACCCCCCGCCCCTGTCTCTGATCAGAGCCCCAGTTCGCAAAAATCCAGCACTTCCACTTCTTCTACCTCTCCCCAGAGTTCTTCCAGCCAGTCCAGTGTGCCCTCCTTTAGCGGTCTCACTAATAACAGCCAGCTGAAGGCACTCTTTGATGGACTTTCTCATATTTATACCACTCAGGGACAGTCTCGAATAAAGGGACACCCAAGTTATGCACCACCCAAGCGTATGCGTCGTAAAACTGAATTCTCTTCTACGGCAAAATCTAAAGCCCATTTCTTTGGAAAAAGAGATATTAGAAGTAGGTTTCTTTCTCACTCCTCCTCCTCTAGCTGGGGGATGGCTAGAGGACGTATTTTTAAAGCAATTGCTCACTTCAAGCGAACAACTTTTCTTAAAAAGCACAGGATGCTAGGCAGATTAAAATATAAAGTGACCCCTCAGATGGGGACCCCCTCACCAGGGAAGGGGAGCTTGACAGACGGAAGGATTAAACCTGATCAGGATTATGGTAAGCAAAAGGTCAAAGCTCCAACCAAACCTGCGCCCCGTCCCTTTCTCCCCAACCCCCCAAATCAATCAATCAATCAATTCCTATTTGTCACATAGGTTCTAGCTATTTCTCTTGTTCTCACTTCACTTTCATACAGAAGCAATGAAACTGACCTTTTCCTAATGCTGACTAAACCTCTAAAATGTTTTTCTAACTAATACTCTCCCACCTTTTACTATTTATTACCATTCGTAGTAACACTAGGACCCCCAGATGCCTTCATAGTGTTGCTTATGGCTTGGTAGTCCCGCATGAGTAGCCACTGTCATGCTTCTGCCACGTTCTCGCCCATGCTGCCTCTTCGGCCACAGTGCCTTTTGGTGTGTGCTGTTAGTGCTTTCAACAGGGGTATTACAGCTCTTCATCTCCCTCTGCTCCATTGCTCTCCCATGACAAAGTTCATCTTGCTTCTGTCTCAACAAAGCCTGATCTGTGATTCTGTGAAGTGTGCGTTGGATTTGTGTGTATCTGTGTGTGTATCCACCTTAGGGAGGAAACTAATTTCATTGAACAAATTGGCCTATTACATTTGCTCCCCTTTATACAACAGAAAACTAAAATGTATCATTTGGACAACTTGGTAGATTTTATGATTTCAGAACTGATCATGGGAATACTGTAAATAGACATTGATGTAACTTCTAATATGGGTTGAAAATATTATTTTGCATTGTATTGCTCTTTCATGTATTTGTTAAAGTTATTTTAAAAAAAAAAGATGACTGATAAATTCAAATACAAGTTTGAGTATAGTAGGGAAATGATACTGCTGGATTTTTGGGCAGTGCTTAGCTTTAGAATCTTATAAAGCTCAAAAAGGAAGAGGAGATCCCTGCTTGCCCACTATGCTGATTTGGTACCATTTGGTAATAAGATGGTGGTTACTCATGATTCAAGTCAGTGAATGCACTTTCTGCTGGTTTTAAATGACAGATACTGAAATTAAAATAAGCATCAAACAAGAAAGTACAGATGTAAATGTGATTGGAAACAAGGACGTCGTTACTGAAGAGGATTTGGATGTTTTTAAGCAAGCCCAGGAACTGTCTTGGGAGGTAAGGCTTGTTAGCCAGAACATTATAATACATGAGTAATAGTTGGCTTGTAACTGTTAGTGTGAAATTACTGTGCTAGTTATAATACAGAGCATGCCCCCTCTGTGTCAATGTTCTTTCTGGTTCTATGTTATGCCCTTTTTTTTAAATGTTTTTTTATTGTAAAGATACTGTACATAGAGGGGTTACAGTTACATGAGCAAGGTCATGAGTACATTTCCTATCGAGCATTGTTACCTCCTCCTTTGTTTTTCCCCTACCATCCCTTCCCTCCCCACCTTTCCAACTCCTCCCTCCCTGCCATGCCCATTTTTTGTTGACTCTACATCTAAAAGCCATAACATCAGAGTGCTCTCAAAGTAGAAAAGGACTCAGTTGGTCTCATAAAATGGGTCAGGATAATGCTAGCTGAGGGAGACTACAAAACAAAAAATAACCAAGATCCTAACATTTTTAGGTAAGAAGAAATCAATCTCTGATTATTTTTGCCAGAACTTAGAAAACAACTTAAAATAGTTACCAAAAAGAACATCACTTTTCACTTTACTGATGCTGTTTCAGACACAGATGGCCAGTCATATGAAAAATGTCTGATATTTTTAACTCTTTGGCATTGATGAAAGCAATATTGTGCTTCCTGATCAGTTGAAATCATTTTTCTTTTCAGTGTCTAGTAATTTAATGATCTCATTTAAATTCTCAGCTCTGTTTTAGTTGTCACCCAAACATTAGACTTCTCCAAGGCAATTTTTTTAGGATTGTGAATTTCTCATGTCATTAGCCTTGTGGGGACAGTGTTGTCTGGAGTAGGCTTATAAGTTTTATTTATTAATTTCTTTTTTTTTTAATCCACTTAGGCTAAAAACTTCTTGTGATTTTTATCTTAGGAGCTATTGGGTATTTCTAGTCATCATTCTGCCCTAACAAGATACTGTGTGTATTGATTGCCCTTAAGCTAAGTGTAACACCGGTTTCCTCCCAACCATTGAGAGCTAAAAGTCCTTAAACATGCTGTTTTTTTTTCTTCTGACCTTCATGTATAAAGATGATGAGAACTAATTCAATATCCAAAGGCCTTGCATTCTGACATGAAAAAGCTGGATTTGGAGGTTCTTTTTTTTTTTTTTTTGTTCTAAGAACTATTTCTTAGCTAGATGCCGGTGGCTCATGCCTGTAATCCTAGCTAATCAAGAGGCTGAGCTCTGAGGACTGTGGTTGCAAACTAGCCCTTGCAGAAAAGTACAAGTGTGGCTCAAGTGGTAGAGTTGCTAGCATTTAGTGAAAAAGGTAAGGAAGGGTACTCTGGCCCTGAGTTCAAGTCCCAGTACTGGCAGGAAAACAAAACAAAAAGAAATATTTCTTGTTCTGTGTTAAGGTTCTGTAGTAGACACTGGGCCTAACTCAGTGAATCAGGCAATCAAAGATCTTCCCCTCATCCTATACTCAGGTTTGAACTCAGGGCTTTGACCTTACTAGGCTGGTATGATATGGTCAAGCTGAATCTCTATCCCCCAGAGCTGAAATTTTATATGATCTTATAATACATGGTGCCAGATTGTGGGATGCAATTCTGTAGATATTTATGTGAATTTATGTCGCACTTCATGCTTGTCATGTTGTTAGGATATGTCCTAACACAATGATGATTATTATTTCACAAGGGTATTTTGGGCGTTTTGGAGTTTTTGTTTTGTTTTTTTTGTCTGGCCTGGGGCTTGAACTCTGGGCCTGGGCTCTAACCCTGAGCTTCTTTTGCTCAAGGCTAGTCACAGTGCCACTTCAGGCTTTTTCTGAGTAGTTTATTGGAGATAGAGTCTCAAAGACTTTCCTGCCTAGGCAGGCTTCAAACCACAATCCTCAGATCTCAGCCTACTAAGTGGCTAGGATTACAGGTATGAGCCACCGGCACACGGATGTAGTGTGTTTTCAACATGAAAATTCGTAATTGTGATTAGTGTTCTGATCTTGATAGATTTTGATAAGAGGTTACTAATTAAGTGTAAGTAAAGTATATCCTCTTCATATTTGTATTTTATCATATTTCTTTTCTCTGTGTGTCAGAAAATTGAGTGTGAAAGTGGAGTGGAAGACTGTGGTCGGTACCCTTCTGTAATAGAATTTGGGAAATACGAAATCCAAACCTGGTACTCCTCGCCTTACCCACAGGAATATGCAAGGTAATAGAATGAGTCTGGCAGTCTGTGTAAGAGAGGAAAATTCTCAATTCTAAAGCAGGAATTCTAGGACATAAATTTTGGTAGTCAATTTTAATTACTTATGAAATGATTACCTTACCCATCTTTTTTTCTTGTTTTTTATAAAAGATCTTAGGGCTTGAATTCAGGGCCCTGGGCACTGTCCCTGAACTCCTTTTGCGCAGTGTTAGTGCTCTACCACTTGAGCCACAGCTCTACTTCTGGCTTTTTTTTTTTTTTTAATAGTTTATTGGAGATAAGAGTCTCACTGACTTTCGTGCTAGGGCTGGCTTTGAACGGCAGTCCTCAGATCTTGGCCTCCTCAGTAGCGAGGATGACAGGTGTGAGCCACCAGCACCCAGCTGCCACGCATTTCAAAATTTAAAAATAGTGTAAATTTCTTGCATTTGTTCTGTGTAAATTTTTTACACTCTTTTGTTGCACAGCATTATAAATTTGGCTTTGGAACTTCCAGATAATGCTCTCTGTCTTTGGTGAATAGGGAAAATGTTAGTTTTATGAAACCAAATCCTTATAAAAAATATCTATTATAAAATGCTTGGTAGGGTTCTTCTGTACTTGCCTTTTTCCCACCCATTTTTCTAATGAGGTTGTGAATTTTATTTCTGATTTCTGACATTCTCAAGTATCTTATGGAAAGTTAGCAGAAGTAGAAGATAAAAAAGTAACTGAGTTAGGTAGCCTAAGGAGACCCTTTACTCCTTTCCTTTATTTATTTATTGGTTGTTGTGTGTGTTTTTTGTCAGTCGTAAGGTTTGAACTCTAAGCCTGGGCACTGTCCCTGAGCTCTTCAGCTCAAAGCTAGCACTCTACCACTTGAGCAACACCACCACTCCTGGCTTTCTGGTGGTTTATTGGAGAGAAGAGTCTCACGGACTTCCTTCCCAGGCTGGCTTTGAACTGAGATTCTCAGATCTCAGCCTCCTGAGTAGCTAGGATTACAGGCATGAGCCACCAGCCTCCAGCTCCTTCTTTTATTTTTTTAAAACTATTTCAAATATTTTCCGAGGCTTTTATGTCCTAGGGGAAATCAAATAATATTTAATTTCCTCCCTTGAACACTATAATCAATTTCACAGATCCTTTGACTTTTAAATTTTAACAGATTACCAAAGCTTTACCTGTGTGAATTCTGTCTTAAATATATGAGAAGTAAAAATATTTTGCTAAGACACTCAAAGAAGTGTGGATGGTTTCATCCTCCAGCAAATGAAATTTACCGAAGGAAAGACCTTTCAGTATTCGAGGTAAGCATGTGTAAACAAAAATCTCAGCTAATCTCAGTTCTAGTTGTTGACTGTATACTGTTGATTTGTGACTACAAAGAATATTTAATTTTGACACTTCATGTTTTAGAATGTCTAACCATATCAAGCAGCCTCAATCTTCCTCAAAAAGATTGAGGAAGACACCTTACTTCATTACATTAACTTGGGGGTGGAGTGGGGGTGTCTTCCCCAGTCCCTATCTACACCAGATACATTCACCAGTGAATTTATGGTCTCCTTGGTGTTTGTAAATTTCATTTTCTTTGGCAAGAGAAATTAGCTTTGTTCGGCAGCTCAAGCCAATGTCTGGCAGGTGCTCACTCTTCCAGGGAATTGAGCAGCTGTGCATATCTCCTCAGTACACAACCACCTGTGTTTTCATGCAGTTCTTGGCAGGGTAGATAATCCTTTTGGTGAGACCCTAGCAGATGTTGGGACTGTCCTCCCACCCCCAATCTAGGTGGCTGGCCATCCTTGGAGAACTCTTGCTGTTCACAGGAACCCCTTGTGGCCATATGTCTGTCATTTTTAGGTTTGCTTCTATAGCTTCATTGTTTAATCATGTTTCTGTTATCAGTCTCAAGGATTCAGTTTTAGCTGAGTCATTTGTACCTTGAAGACATGATGTCTTCTTTCCTGTTATTGTGTGTTCGCAGGACATCTTACTTCTCTCCTTCATAATGTTTATTCTAGATGGATACTTCCATTGTGTCCTCCTTTCCTTTCATTACCCATTTTGGTACAATAGATGTGATTCTGTCTTTCTCTGAAACACAGTTCTACCTTATGGTTCTCTTTTTCAGAATTCTTGGAGCTAAAACTTATTTTTCAGCTCCACAGTTCTCTTTGTCTCTGGCTTGTTGTGCCTTGCCATTGTGGATGATAATAGGAAGGTTTTGAGTTTCTCACATAAGCTAGGTTCCCTCTCTTAGTTTGGGGCCAGCTAGGTTCTTTTCCCTAAGACTGCTCAGAGAACACAAAAAAACTCCAGCTGTGGGTTTTTTATATTTGTTTTGTTCTGTAAATACCTACTCATAGTTATATCATACTTCTTTGGGTGAAGGGGTTAGTTTGAACAAAGAAGCGTTTTCTTGGTGGGAGGATTCAAGGATTCACTCTTATTAAGGGCTGGTCACAGGGTTTTTCCAGCCTGGACACTACTAACATTTCTAGATGGATAATGGATCATCATAAGTGCTATGAAGTACATTGTAAGATGTATATAGCAGCATCCCTATCCTGTACCCACCAGATGCTTACAGTTATGTCAACCAAAAGTTCCACTACACATAATCAAAAGTACCCTGGGGAACAAAGTCACTTCCTCTGAGAACCACTGGGCTTAAGGGAAAGCTAGCTACATATACATTGACTGACCTTCCTGTTATTAATAATGGAATGCTGGTTATCCCACCCCAACTAGTTGAGGCATATAGTTCTTCTAAATTAAAGCTGAATTAAGGTCAACTTGCCTGTTGGCTCCTGCCCTGATATTTTAGATTCTCCTAACAAAAATTAAATTGAAATAGCTGTTTCATTGTTTCCTAAAAGACAAAATATACTGTTCGCCTTAAGTAATTATTAAGTAAATCAGCATGAGTCGCCTGTGAGGTTGAAGCTTTCATAAACCCAGGGAGGCTTCTCAGGAGCAAAACAATCTTGTTACGTGTGTGACAATGGGCTGCTCTTGGAGGGCACGTGAGAGGGGTTCAGACACAGATTTGTCCAATTTCCTAATATGATAAAGGAGTTGGATTCATGCCTATAATTCTAGATAACCGGAGCTGGAGCTCGAGTGGTAGAGCTCTAGCCTTGAGCTCAGGGAAAGCACCCAGACCCTGAATTCAAGCCCCAGGACTGGTACTTTAAAAAATAAAGAGGAGCTAGAACTGCTAGTATTTTGAGTATAACATGAGGAGTACTTTTCTCTTAGAATAAGAGTGATTTATAAAACAAGAAAAGAAAAATCACAGGTTTCTACTTTCCTATCTTCTCTTTTTCTCTTATATTAGATTTCATAACTGGCCAGAATTTTACTTATATCTCTCTTTTTTGTAATATACTACTATTTCCAAAAGGACCATACTTCCAAATACATAGCAACTTCCTTTAATTAAAGAGAGAATTGTATTGTCTGTGCGTGGTGCCACATTTGATTATGTTGCTATGTGTGGGACCTAGGTTTCATCTAAGGGAAATGGTTAGATGAAGTCTAAAAATAATTTGTGCAATATGAGAACCCATATGGTCCACAGGAGACTCAAGAATGGTCAAGTTTGCTGTTAAAGAGCTCTGGTTAGCAAATACCCATTTCCCCTTTAAAAAAAAAAAGTGCTAGGGAATCTGCTGTGCTTTCTGTTTTCAACAAGTAACTACATTTGATCAAAGAAATTGGCATGTGTGCCTAGCCTCCTGTCTATAGCCATCAGTATCACAGCTTGATTCCTTTATTTTGAAGAGAAGTAGACTGTAATCGTTACCCATTGTAGGTTGAAATTCATCTCACATCCACTGTAAGTAATCCCAACATAGAAATTGTATCTTTTCCAATTATATTTAAAATGAATGATACTTGGGATAAAACCAAAATGGAATCTGTTTTTGCTAAGCCACATTTCTGAGGAATCAAAATAAATACAGTATCTTTTTATTTGAAGCTCTTCTGAAAATAACATAAAAGTGTAACATATTTGAGAAGTAAATTGATTTGTTTACATTTTTAATTGACATTTATTTGGTTCAAATGAAAAAGAAAAGATGTGACTGGTTATTTTAAGGTATAATAAATTGCAAATAAAAATTACTACTCTGGTAGTTTATCCTTTCTTTAGATAGCCTGTCAAGAAATTTAAGATGCCTTAAGTTTGCCCTAATTTAAGACAAAAGCAGAATTTTTATTTGCTAAGTGACAGCTGTTCTGGTTCACTCTGCCCTTGTTTAATATAGTGTTTTAATCTCTCTATATAAGACTTTATGAAATAAAATGATGTACTTTCTCCAATGCCATATAGAAGAAACAACTTTAAATTGAGGGATATTTTTATGTTAAATGATGTCTGTTTCTTTTTTTACCAGGTTGATGGGAATATGAGCAAAATTTATTGCCAAAACCTTTGCTTGTTAGCCAAGCTCTTCCTGGACCACAAAACATTGTATTATGATGTCGAGCCATTCCTTTTTTATGTCCTTACAAAAAATGATGAAAAAGGCTGTCATCTGGTTGGATACTTCTCTAAGGTAAAACAAGAGCCAGCATGACCTTTATTTTCTTTTTTGAAATGTTTTTAGTGGAGCCCAATTCTTTGAACAGGGCTTTTTTTTTTTGTATGGCTATAATTTGAATAAGTGGCACATGTTTCTGAAAAGCGTAGCTTCTTGTTCAGAGCTCCTTTAAAAAGAAAAAAACAAAAACAAAAAAACATGATGCCTAAGAAAGAGTGTAAAAGACCTCAGCACTGTGTGCCTTGCAGACTGTTAGCATCAGATGACATTGTATTTGCTGCCTTGCAGACCACCTAGCATCTTCAATTTTCTAAATGTTAAAGTTTTTTCTCCTGCTCCTCAAGTGGTGTCAACATGAAGCTTTCAGTGTAATGTTGTACTTGTCTATATGAGTTCCTTCTTTCTCCACAAGGCCTTCCTCCTGTGGTCAGCAAGATTCCAGTGTGTTTAGAACATTGGTGTTTGGGTAGTGAAGTTGATGGAAGACAAGTTTTATACTTTTGTCTCTTATTCTCTGTGCTATTGTTTTATGTTCAAAAGAAGCCTCAGCTTTAGAAAACATATCTATCTCTACTCAGTACCACGAGGAAGCCCTTTTGTTATAGGCAATAACTCACCTTTTTTTCCAGTTCAGAGCAGTTCTCTTACATCTTTCTACTCAAAAACAATAACTTATGCAAAAAGAAGAACTGAGTTAGGAAATGTTTACCTGATAGTGACCTTGATACTTGAGGACATGGTTACATAAACAGAGCTGGTAATTGTGAGATTCCTAGGAACAAGGTATATAATCCAAACCCTGTACTTCATTTATGTTAAGATATAGTTTTACATATTAGGTGATAAGTAACTTATTAAATCATAATTGATTCATTAAATGTTTTTCCATAATGTAAATGAAATGTTTTGTAGAAGAGCCGGTTTCACAGAGGATCAAAAATCGTGTGTGTGTGTGTGTGTGTGTGTGTGTGTGTGTGTGTTAATAAAAGTCACTAAATTTAAGAGACCATAGACAGAAATCAGTAATAGCATTCATGGGAAGCTGCCTCAATGTTTTAATATAGATATATGATTAAACTTCTAAATGGAAAAGAAGAAAGTTAGTCTAGATAATATAGACTGAAAAAATGTCAGAGGATTAACAGAATAAAACAGTAAATAGGAAATTTATTAAATCTGCAAAAAGACCTTAGCTTTTATGTAAGTTTGTAAAGATCAGATGTGAGTGAGTGAATGAGTTAGATAAAGTGGTACTGCAGTTTGAACTCAGGACCCCAAGCTTGCTCTTCCAATTGAGTCATAGTCCCATACCTTATTGTTTGTTTGCTTTTTTTCCCCAGAAACTGATCATTTATTTTCAAAGTCTATATATCACAGTTTATGAAGGATATTCATTCATGGTGTCCTTCAGGACACTTGATATTGGCGGTGTTGAGTTTACTTCTTAGGCAGTATCACGTTTTTACTCAGGCTGACATCAGACCACAATCCTCCTGCCTCTTCCTGCCTCATAACAGATTACAAGAGTGTACCAGCATACCTGGTTTGTTTAAGATAAGGTCTCAATAACTTTTTCTAAATAGCTTGGATTCAAAGTTTTATAGTATGGCAGCATTTACTTTCCTTCCTTACTATTTGAGTTTTAAGTGGTATAGTATTGAAAAAAAATCTTTAAAAGATACATTACACGCAATTTAGTGTTAGTAACGTGTGGTAAAGAAAGGTTAAGAGGATGTTGAATTGGATTTCAAAACCCCTTAGATGGAATTAATTCTAGACAAGAAAGAACATGTCATCAAGGATAAATTCTTTTTACATCTCTGTTTTAGATAAACATCTATGTCTAACCTTACAAAACAATTTTGATTATCTGATATACACATTCAGTGAAAGCAAATGGACTCATTCTTACCCTTCCCCCTTCCCCATTTTTGGTCAGTACTGGGATTTGAACTCAAGGCCTTGATCTTGCCTAGTATTTACCACTTGAGTTTCAACGCCTTGACTAGACCCTGCACTCCTTTGCACTGGTTTATTTCTTTTTTTTTGCAAGGGGGGGGGGCGGTCCGGTTGTGGGGCCTGAACTCTGGGCCTGGGCACTGTCCCTCAGCTCTTCAGCTCAAGGCTAGCACTCTACCACTTGAGCCACATTGCCACTTCCGGCTTTTTTCTTTTTGCTTATGTGGTGCTGAGGAATCGAACCCAGGGCTTCATGCATGCAAGGCAAGCTCTCTACCACTGAGCCACCTTCCCAGCCGCTGCACTGGTTCTTGCTTCTTGCCTAGGGGGCCTGCCTAGCCCATGATCCATCTATTTCAGCTTCCTGATATGACAGTTATGTGCCACCATGCCCAGCTTCTGTTGAGGTAGTCCCTCACAGCCTTGTCTGCCCACATTGGCCTTATGTGGTTCTCCCAGTCTCTGCCTTCCAGATGCATACATCTGTGTCCAGCTATTGGAATCTCGCATGTATGCCCAGGCTGGCCTAAAATGAAAATCTTCCCTGTTTTAGCTTCCCAAGTAGCTATGATTACAGACATGATTCACTGTCACCTGCGTCTTCTCTGCATATATTTAATAGGCTCCACAGACAGCTACAAAAATGTAAAAGTTGGGAGCTCATCTTTTTCACAAAGAAATATTTAATTCTTCCCTGTAGGGTTTTTTCACCAGCATTTCCTATGATTTTCAAATAAGTTCATTACAGAGCTGGGTGTTCTGAAGTAACTCTTTGATGTAGTTGTGTCCATTTGTGGTCAATCTCATTTGTGGTTTGTATTTAGCCAGAGTATTCACATCCTCAAAAGCCTTTTCTAGATCTTCTTTGTGTAGGTTGGCAGCTTCTGTGTACTCTGAATAAAATACTGCTGTCCTGGTGCCACATCCTGTGAAAACTGTGAACTTAGATTCTTAGAACTTTTTCTCACCATATTCTACTCCGTTTTTCTCCTGGTTTCAAACTGCTGGCAATATTTTTGGTCTCAATTTTGTTTGGAGGCTTGGGGGTTTCTTGTTGTCTGTTTTGTTTTGTTTTCCTACTTTTAAATGCAAATTCATTATCTTTCTAGCTTCTCACTTTGACTTCTTATTCACAGGAGAAATGTATTTGTGTATATCTACCCACATACCTACTATTTTAGTTTCACTGGGGCATTTGCTCACAGGCAGAAGACAGGTTACTACTGAAGAATAGTAAATTATTGTTTAGCGGGGTTGCTAGCTAAATCTTATCCACTAAGTAACTCTCTAGATGGTACTTTCGCTATCTCCCATGGTTTGTGAACTGGAAAAGCTTTTCCTCCATACTGCCTATATTTTGTTTGGTTCATATTTCGATTCATTATTCATATTCTATAATTGAAAAGCATGCCTAGAATAGATGGTGTGTTATTAAGTAATGGCTTGATTGATGACCACACAAGGATTATTCTGCTAGATCTGACCTAGCCCACTGGTTTACCTTAGTGAACTAGTTTGCAAGGACACTGGCAGGTGCAGGGAATTGCCCACTTCAGCAGAGCTCTGACACACTTGATCTGTTTCTCCTTCCCTTAGGAAAAGCTTTGCCAGCAGAAGTATAATGTCTCCTGCATAATGATCATGCCCCAGCACCAAAGGCAAGGATTTGGACGGTTTCTCATTGATTTCAGTAAGTGAAATGCTTTATTTACTTTCATGATCCAGGGAGCTGATGGCTGTTACAGGAAACAGTAACATATAAAACTTTATTTAACTTACTTTGTTGTTGTTATCAATAGATAATGAGTGTTCCCATTTCTATTTACATAGGTTAGAAAATCTTCCTCAAGTGAAAATTTTACTGCTGCTTAGTTATTGTACTCTAGGAAATTGAGACTAGATCTCTCTTCAGTGTCACTAGCTCACAAAGCCATTACCCTGAATGAACCAGCAGAATTGCATTCTGTTCTGTAGTGCTTATATTCATTAGCACCAAAAGAGGCAATTATTTGTGATTAAAGCTAAAGGAAGTGTTATTTAAAAGGATTTTTAGCTTTCTTAAATTTTGTCTATAATCCTGTATGGTACAGAGCAGAACAGCTATTTCCATTTAGGAGAACAGTTCTCTATATGGTCTATCCTGAATGCACTAGTTGAAAATAACTCTTACCTGTTTTCTCTTCATTTCTCTTTGCTATTACAGAAGTTAATACAGTGTTTGTATCCAAGAGATTTCCCAAGAAAGATTTGTTTTATATCCACTATCTCTTCTGCAGTTCCTCAATTAAAACTGAATGCATGGGATAAAATACTGTTCTTTTTTTCTCCTTGTTTATAGAATGTCTAAATGTAGTGTTAAAACTACCTTTAGAGAATTGATTTTAAATATCCAGATAATATGAAGGCCAGGTATCTCATGATAGTAGTCATTTCTGGCCATGTGCAAAACTGTGTGCGCATTGATTAATAGATTACAATTTGTCTGGTTATTAATCAATTGAAAGAAAATTAAATCTTTTTCTTTCATTATTTTTGTGTTATTTGATAGCATGTCCTATTATTAATTCATTATATTAGTATTTCTTCCTGACCTAGTTATTCAGGATTCTAATTATGCCAAGGAGGGCCATCTTATTAGCTTACCAATTTTATTTCATATTGTGATCATTTCTACAGGCAAAACCATCTATCATGGTTCTAGAGGTGTTTTTTTTTATCCACCATTCATAAGTTGTTTGTAAATACTAAGATCTTAGTGTAAACCTGTGATAGTATCTATGTGCCTACAAAATAAGCAAACATCTCAGTTCACAATTTAAGAACTTCCAACAACTACCTTAAGGCTCGAATCTTTTCTTCCAATAGTCTGGGCTTGCTGCCATTTCCCCATTCTTTTCCCTAACATTGCCACTTCTTTCTTTCCTACCTCTTCTCTGTTCAGAATCTCCTCTATTAATAAGAGCCACCTTAAGAAGCTCTTTTATAACTCATACCCTCCTCACTTCTTTTTTTTTTTTTTTTGGTCCATTTTGGAGGCTGAACTCTGGGCCTGAGCGCTGTCCCTCAGCTCTTCAGCTCAAGGATAGCGCCCTACCACTTGAGCCACAGCACCACTTCCAGGTTTTTTCAGCTTTTGTGGTACTGAGGAGTCGAACCCAGGGCCTCATGCATGCGAGGCAAGCACTCTACCAACTTCCCAACACCCTCTCCTCACTTCTAATGTACACTGGGGCCATATCAGCCCTTCTGTGGTAAATACCTCTATACATGTCACACTTCTGATCTATCTTAATTTCCATTATTCTTCTTCATTCTCTGTCATATAATTCTGAATCATTTTTAGGGAAAATTGAAGGCATATTGCACTTTTATCCCTAAATATTACTAGGTGTTTTTTCCTCAGAGGTGCTCTCATATAACCAAAATACAAATTAATTCAAAATCAAGAAATTAATGTTGATTCAGTACTATTATCTAATTTTACACATCTTACTCAGATTTCAAATTTTGCCTGTTCTCTAATGTCTTTTCTCAGGGATGGCTAGGGACCTAGTTCAGAATCACTTGTCATATATAGTTATTTTATCATATTTACCTGTTATGCCTTGGATTTCCTTTCATGTGCATTAGTACCTAGTTAGTTTTTCATTTTGTTTTCAGTTACTTTGACTTTTGCTGGGGGCTAGAGTGAGCAGTACTAGAGAATAAACTCTGGGCCTGCACTTTAACATTTTGAAGCACACAGGCTTCTATTTTACAGTGCCTCTCACTTTGAGATTCAGTGTATCTGCTTTTATGCAGGAATGCCAGGTAAGCTATGTTGTGGCCTTTTTGGTGCATCTTTTCAAGATCACATAATACAAGATCTGTCTACCTTCGTAAGTTAAGATGGCAGCTGCCAATGTTGTCAGACACCTTGTATTCATATACTGTTTTGTAGAATGGGAACTTCTTTGTACAACTACTTAAAGATAATAATTTTTTAAAATGTTAAAAGAAAAGAACAATTAGTTCAAGGGTGTTAAAGAGTAAGGTGAACCTTAGTTTGCAACAACTTACATATTTCATAACAGAGGTGGTTAAAGGCACCACATAAAAAGAAATAATTTTTTTTTAATGGGGAAAAAAAGATGGTAGTTGCCAGGCTTCTTCACCATTACCACTTCCCCTTTGTACTTAATATCTCTTGGGTTATGTAAGTACCATTTGTCATCCATTTTTTTAATCTGCTAGTTTATGATCTTATTGGAAGTAATTATTACTGTGCTAGTTACCAAATAGTAGTTTTCAAATCCCATTGTTCCTTGTACTTATTAGGTGGCATTCTGTAAGGAAGAGCCATCTCCTTCTTTGTAATTCCTCATTTATTTATATAATTACAAACTCATAGGTTTTATTTTATTGTATAACTTGTTCCAGTATTGACTTGGATTATTTCCAAAGCATCAATACAATTGTCCCCTAACAGTAAATTGCTTCAGCTTTCTTTTGTGGGAACTGCTTCAGGCTGGTTGACTTTTTATAATTTGACATGTTCCCATCATTTGAACATTTCCTTACTTACTTGTACAACATGATATTCCAGGATTACTTTATTCTTATCCTTCTCTGACCTACTCATGGAGTCATCTATTTTTCCTGAGGACCTCAGTCCTCAGACCACAGTCTCATCTGTGTTTAGACACCAATACGTGCTTTTATGCCCTTTTAGCACAGAGATAGGGAGAATGGCTATTTGTCTGTTACTCAGACTTGCATTAGCCACAGTGTATTTATTTATATCACACACACATACACTACACATTAAGTAATTTTCATAATTGTTCATGCTACCGTGAAAAACTAACCTAACTAGAGGATAGTGTTGGTATATAGAGCCTTTGGGATCTACCCAAAATACAGTGTCTATATGTAACCTGGGTTAGGTTTAAAATTTTTTCCCTTCAGTGTGATTAGATTGACCATTGAAATACAGATAAACTTATTTGTTTTCCATTTTGCTTTTTTTTCTCCATCCTTGTTACCTTATTAAATAATTAGAATGGCTTTAGGTATATTCCATATGTTTTTTGTTGTTGTTGTTGTTTGGTCAGTTGTGAGGCTTGAACTTGGCCTGTGCACTGTTCCTGAGCATTGTTATGCTCAAGGCTAGAGTTCTACCACTAGAGCCACAGCCAGTTTTTGAGTGGTTAATTGGAGAAAAGAGTCTTATAGGACTTTTCTGCCCAGGCCGGTTTCGAAGTGCAATCCTCAGATCTCAGCCTCCTGAGTAGCTAGGATGACAGGCGTGAGCTACCGGCGCTTAGCTCCATATGCTTATCATCCCAGCACTTGCGGAGGCTGAGGCAGAAGAGCATTGTTTCATATCATATTAATGTTTCACAGGGGTGGAAGGATAATGGTCCCAGGTAAGCTAGGAAAGAAGAAAGCATGAGACCCCCCACCATATATGTTAGCTTGTATCCCCCTTCCTCCCTCCCAAAAAAGAAAAAAGCCTGAGGAAAAAAGAGAAAAATAAGAAGAAGAAGAAAAGTCTGGCTCAGCAACCATGGGGCCTTGAGTTGAAATCCTAGTGCCACCAAAAAAGAAAAAAATTATTTTTTTCTTTTTCTTTTATTTTTTTTCTTCTTTAAAGACTTAATTTCTTATCTGATCCTTGGGTAGTCAAGTACATCTTGACAATGAAATGATGAAAAAGTAGACAGATAGCTATATAAAAATGTGAAACTTCACCAGGCATCTGTGGCTTATATTTGTAATTCTAGCTACTCAGGAGACTAAGATCTGAGGATCATAATTCAAAGCCAGCCAGGGCAGGAAAGTCCATGAGACTCATATCCAATTAATCATAGCAAAAAAACAAAAACAAAAATACACACATACACAAACCCACCGGAAGTTGTACTGTGCCTTTAGCACAAGAGCTCAGGGATAGCACCCAGGCCCAGAATTCAAGCCCCAGGACCAGCATTTCCCCCTTCCCCCCACAAAAAAGGGAGCAATGAATGTCTACCCAATGAAAAGTATTATTATTTAGAAGTGAGTACAATGAGAAAGTTAGGTGCAACCCCATGTGCCAGGCTATGAGTCTGGACATCCATAAGCAGCTTCCTGTAAGGGTGGGGCTCAACAACTGTCTACTTAAGAGGAAGTTCCCAGAAAGAATGGGAGTGTGGGAGATCCCCATGATATGGGTGAGGACAAGCTGAGGATGGAGTACTTGAACTGGCACCCCTTAGGGAACACATCATAGATACTAGAAATGATTCAGAAGCGGGAGGATAGTTGGGAGTGAGTGATGTTGGGAAAGCAAAGGAGGTCAGTGCTCTAACTGTAGCGGTAAATGGTCATCATAATCCCAGCTGATGTTTCTAAGCATATGCAGAGTGTCGGGCACTGTCATCTGAGGCACATTAACTCAATCCTCCTCTCTTTGGACACAAAAGTAATATACAGAATGGTGTATTACAAATGCAGAAAAGGCATTGATTAACTTCATCTTCTTTCCTAAAGCACAAATCTATTAATTCAAATTATAAAAATTCCAAGTCCTCTGTTATTTTTCCCCCCTGCAGCCTTGGCTTAATCTTGAGGGAATGAGTATGTACACATCCTAAAGCTATAAAGTGTAGGTGACAACTTAATTCATTTTTGGATACTCTTGTATGAATGGTAAGTTCGTCAATTAAGTAAATCAAGAAACTCTACATGCTAGCATTTTTTAAATTAGGAAAATAGTCATAAAATTTTGTTACAGGGCTAGAGGCACGGCTTAGTTGGTAGAGCAGTAGTCAGTGAGCAAAACCCTGAGGTACCAAGTTTGAGTCCTGGTCTTAGACTTAAAAAAAACAAACAACTTGTTAACATATTCAATTCTTGGCTTTCTTTATTCAATACTGAAATATTTTACAATGTCCATGATATCTTTTATGGAAAACGGGAGAATGGTTGCGGGGATTAGATGCTCCCTTCAGGAAATTCCCTTGCTGTCATTTTCTACGGTTTCGTATGTGGAGGATTTCACCTTGCTTTTCCTGTGTGAGGTCTGTGTACTGCTTAAAACTGAGTCTCTAATTAGTGTATACTGCTAGAAGATGCATGCAGATGACCCAGTATTAAAACAGGAAATAAACTTTTTAAGAACATTGATTTAGGGGTAAAATTAGTGCCTTATCTCCTTTCTCATCTGAGCTTTAGCAGGTAAAATGGTCCATACCGTCATGACAGGATCTCTTGCTTAGGTATTGAAAACCTAATTCTGTAGTGATACCCAGGCTTTTTCATTCATCTCTTTTTTTAGCTCTTAGCTGATTTCTTGAGGAAGTACCATTACACAGAGAAATGTATCTGTTCCTTACCTTCCTCAGTCCAGAGAGTAGACTTGAGAAGAAAGTCCTTCCTTCTTGTATACTGAGAAGGGCATGGTGCCAGGAGTCTCTCTCAAAAACCAGCTTTCTTCCTCTACTTCTTATATACTGTCCACTGCTTAAATGTGTTATTATATGATGTCTGAATATAGGAATGTAGTTCATAGTAGTTCTGGTTACCAGCTATTAACGTCCAGTTTTAACACTGCTTTCAATAGACCATTTTGTTTAAAAAAGCTTCCATTTACAGACTTTCCAAAACACAATTTAAGTGAAAGTTAAGAGTGTTTTTAAGCAGAGGGTTAGAGTGATTTCATCCTACCTGGAAAGTGACTTTTGATACTGACTGGCTTGACTTGTCCAAGTAGGATTTGGGTTCCATTAACTGGTTTTTCCTGACTCTTGGTAAGGTCCAAGGAATCAGGGATGGTATATGAGTCCCCTTGTTTTCTCTCAGGACAGACAAGTCAGGTGCAGTTTTGGAGTGAGCAGATACTCCCCAGGAGCTATACTGTCCTTCTCTAGACAGGGTCTCTAAACAGATCTGTATCATGTGATAACTTAAAACTTCACTTCCTAATAGGTGACCCAAGTGTGGGTTCCATGTGGGCAGACATACTGTTCCCTGCAATTACAGGGAACCAGAACTCCAGAGCCTGTCTTCTTTTCCCAAGCAGACTTCAGGGCAAATATTCTACTCCCCCCATTTTGAACCTTACATGCCACAAGTATTGATATTGAAGGGATTGTGACAATGTCTCTTAGGGATATGTTCTATGGCTATGAAAACATACAAACTCCCTGTGGGGAGTTAAGTGATGTATGAATTATAATCTGACATGTGATCTTTACCTACTTAATGAAATTTTTACTGGAAATACTTTTTTAGTGACCTTTTAGGTTTATATAAATTTTTATTGTCTTTAAGTAGTTGTGCAAAGGAGTTTCAATTCAACATATCCATTTATGAATACAAATGCATCTTGATCAATGAGTGACACCACTGGAAACATTTTAAAAAATGCAACTTCAGGCTTGACTGATAGAAAGTCAGGAGAGTAGGTGTTGCAGGGAATGTAGTTTGGTTGTAAAGTACTTGTGTGAAATGTGTGAAACCCTGGATTCTATCCTGAGCATTCAGGGGCTGGGGCTTGAATACATGTTTTGTTATACATTTTTCCCTGTCTGTCAGCAAAACAGAGTTTCCTAATGGCATGTATGTACCTTATTCTCTGCTGTGCATTCTAACTTCCTGGAAGGGCCTACCTCCTACTATTTGTTCAAGAGATGTTAACTATATGTCAGTGGAAGAACTTCCTTAGAATATGAATGAGGATGGTGGTTTACTTTGAGTGATAACAGACGTGCCTATCCTCCTTTGAGGCTGAGAGTTCTATTGGAATGTATTGACATCAAGCAAGATTGTTGTTATCCACTGCCAGCCTTGGGCAGGAAACAATGTGTGAACTAAGTCACATTTACAGACAGTTGGTTGAATAAACAGTTATCTTTTCCTTTTTTCTTACCAGATAATTCAATTCTTGATGCATTTATTTTGGAAGGGAAATTCCAGGGTTAGTCCTCAGAAGCTGTCGAGAAAGCTCTGCTCAGCTTTTCCTGTAGCTCTCCAGCCCGCAGTCAAGGCAATCACTAAAGGATCACTGAAGCACAACTAAAGTTGTGCTTTTGAAATGATGCTCAAGTCTTTCCTAAACTGTTCTAACAGGGACCTCTGGCCTTGACACTTGCCAGAAGGTCCTGGGCCAGCAGCTGTGTCCTTTAGGTCTTAGAAGATTTTTTTCACCTATGTAGTCAACTATAATAATGACATATTTTAATAGATCCTGGTCTGTAATATAATTAGAAAAATAGCCATTTCTCCTAATTTTCTCATTATAATATATTTCATTAAAAATCTCTGCTATTACTCTTTTATTACATAGAGCTCAGGTAAGATATATTCTAAAGATAACATCTAAGTTGAGAATTGAGCTCTCTGTGATTTATTCAGAGGCTGACTTTTACTGAATGCATTGAAATGAGTTGTATGCGACAGTGCAGCCAACAGTTTTATTTATGTATCTTTTTTTTAAACTAAGCTTGTCATAAATAAAAGCAAATAAATAGCTTTATAGAATACTTTGTATTCATTGCCTCAATGAAAACATTGTAAATATGAAACATATGGTCTCATTTTTTCTAAGTGCTACTGTTTGCTTTACATACTTCAAAATTTTTCAAGTGTTAGCATGCAGGTGGATTTTTTTTTAAATCTTTTGTCTGTTTAGATTCTAACATTGATTGTTCTTCTCAGTGACTCATATTGAAATACTACTATATGCATTTCCTTCAGGTAATAATCAAATGATCTAATCATCAGAATTAAATGGAACCTTAGCAACTCTATCATGAGACAGGGATTTGTTCATTGTTGAACCAAGCTATAAGTACCATGTATAACACAAGAGTGGGTTCATAATAAAAATTTGTTCAGGAATAAATGAGTAAGTCAATGCCTAAAACTGGCTATTCTCTTTTTTTGTACTTGTGTCAACAGCTACTAGATACATACAGCTAGCTTCTGACAGAATTAGTTCTTGATCGATCTAGGTCCCCCCCTCCCCTTCTGTAAAATGTTTTACATAGGCTATGTCAGGGATGGCCTGACACATAAGGATGAATAATCTAGCCATGGCCCATATGGTAGCAAATAGTCAGACACACAAGATTCATCTAATGTCAGCCTATAATGCAGAGGATAAAGGTAACCTGTCAATACAGAGAAGTGCTTCCAACTCTCTTCTCCATTTTTCCACTTAAGATAATATGCCAGATCAGCCTGGCAGGGTAGTACATCTGTAATCTCAACACCCAGGAAGTTAAGGCAAGTGGGAAGCAGAAGCAGGATTGGAGAGGTCAAGGTCAGCCTGAACCAAATAGCTGAGTTAACAGCTCACTTTGGCTCCATAGTAAGACTGTCTCAAAAATCGAGGGCTGAGGAGGGAAGGGATAGTAGGGGAAAAACAAATGAGGAGGTAACAAAGCTCAATAGGAAATGTACTCATTACCTTACGTAAATGTAACACCTCTGTACACTATTTTTACAATAAAAAATTTTTAAAAATGAGGGCTGAGAATATAACACAGTTTATATTCCTGGCACTGCAGAGGAATCATTTTTACATAGTTAAAATAAGCTGAATTGGGGTGCTGGTGGCTCATTCCTTTTTTTTTTTTTTGGTTGGTCATGGGGCTTGAACTCTGGGCCTGGGTGCTGTCCCTGAGCTCTTCAGCTCAAGGCTAGCACTCTACCACGTTAGCCACTGTACCACTTCCAGTTTTCTGAGTGGTTTATTGGAGATAAGAGTCTCAGGATCTTTCCTACCTGGGCTGGCTTTGAACCGTGATCCTCAGATCTCAGCCTCCTGAGTAGCTAGGATTACAGGCGTGAGCCACCGGTGCCCAGCTGGTGGCTCACGCCTATAATCCTAGTTACTATCAAGAGGCTGAGATCTGAGAATAGTGGTTTGGAGCCAGGTTCAACAAACAAATCCAAGTGACTTCTATTTCCAACAAAAGAAAGCTGAAAGTGATGACATGACTTAAGAGGCAGAGCATCAGCAATAAGCAACAAAGGTGAGTAAGAATCCAAGGCCCTGAGTTCAAGCCCCAGCTTGAAACCAAAAGGCTGGAGGTAGGTTTTCTTCTGATTGGTTGAAATTACTGCTATACCTGGTTTTGGTTTCAAGGAAACTATTCTCCTTGGCCATGTAGGTTAGACATTCTGTTTGCTTTGAGATGTTCCAGTGTAAAAATGTATTCTCTCATGGTACTATTTCTAAATAACTTTGATCACCCTGGCTTTCTTGGCCACAGCTAATACTTCACTACTTCAACCACAGCCTCACTTCCAGATTTTTGCTAGTTAATTGGAGTTGGAGTCTGTTTTGTCTGTGCTGTTTTTAAAGCCATTGTTTTAAAATGGGAGGTCACATTGTAGCGTCTTGTCCTGGTGCTTGGCTCTTAAAACTGCATCCTTTTACATTTGTTTGTAGCATTATATTGGTGATGTTTCAAAAAGAGAGACAGGTTTTCACTTTAACTGCTTTAAGATGAAAACGTGAGCACACAGGTATTTGGTCTGTTGGTATCAACTCTGTAGCAGTGTTTGCAGAGCCACTTTATATGAAGGAAATATACTAGAATCATATCCTCAAATGTTGAGTCTAGTCCATTAGAGAAAAGCCTTCCTGTAAATTCTGCTTCTACTCTTACACTTAGAGAAACATAATTGAAGAGTTGTGTGTTAACAGAATGGAGATGAAATGGAAGATTTAAACAAGGAATGGCTGCACAGAATGGGGTGAGTGAAGAAAAATTTGTAACTGAGGACAAAGAGATGAAGAAGAGACATTACAGCATTTAAGGATTTAGCTTGTTTTGTGCTTATTAAGAACCAAATGACAGGACAAGTGTAGCAGAAGCTGCAAATACTCCTAGAATGTTGAAGCCTATGTAATTTTCAAATTTGGGGCAGATATTTAGGCACTCAGAAGTAGTGCTTACAGAAGAGAATCTGCTAAAAAGTTAGAATTTAATAATGGGAAAGCAGAAGGCTAGAATGTCTTCAAGTGTGTTGAAATGAAGCTGTGCCGATTATTTGTTGAAAAACCAAGTTTCTTTTTTTTTTAAGTTTGAACAATTTATTTTATTTTGTTGTAAAGGTGCTGTTACAGTTACATAAATCATGTAAAGAGTATATTTCCTTTTGGACAATGTCACCCCTTCCCTCCCGAGTTTTTCCCTCCCATCCCCACCCACAAGTTGTATAGTTCATTTTCAACATAGTATCTAGTAAGTACCATTGCTGCATTTGTTCACCCTTTGCCCTCCATTTCTGTGCCCCTCCTTACCCTCCAAAGACAGATAAATGAAGAAAACAAAACAACAACCAAGAAAAAAATCTTTTTCAGGCTTCCTTCTTCATAGAAAAGTTGATTGTTCCTAGGTGTCAAGTCCTGCCTTGACCTGGTTTGCCTGGTGCTTTGTGCTTCTCCCCAATGATTTAAGGAAGTTAATACGATTTTTTTCCTACCAAAGCAAAAGACTCAGCTGAGGACTCAAAGCCTTCTCTTGACCCCTGCAGCTTTGCAGTGGCCTCCAGTTTAAAATCTTCAGACCATAACAAATATGTTTAGAGAGAAGATAAAATGGATGTTGCCTGTGAATTTGTTTTAAACATTGTTTATTTTGCTAAATAACGTAGATAAATCTTTTCTTGAAGAGGGAGAGAAATCACCAGATTTCATTAATAATCCATGGCTTTTCAGAGGATTTTCTTTGAAATAACCTTCTTGCCAGCTTTTCATAAATTAAGCATAAACTTTCTTTGACCTCATCACACATAATTAAATAACTGTTGAAGGGTTAAACCCAACTAAAAAGTGATTATATATCTCAGTCACCATTCTCCTGCAAAATTATACAGGAAGTTTGTTTCTGTGCCTAACCAGGGTAATTACAAGAGACAGTTACATAATTTACAGTTTCAATCTACTGGTCCATAATCACACACTTCCACTTAGTTGTATATACCCTGTGAGTATCTGTTGTATTTTGGTTTATAGTCATGATTGCAGTGTGATTGATTGCTTGTAATGTAGCATATTGAATTGATTTTTAAAAATGAACTTTAGCTATGAACATGTCCATTTGAGTTCCTGTTACTTACGTAGTTTGTGGTTCTTGTGTTCAACAGTTGCATAGTAGTTAACAAATTAAACTTAAGAAAATTTTCCCCTCATTTCAACCTAACAAGAACAGAGCCTAACACACAGTAGACACTCAACTATTGAAATATACTACAAGCCATTCCAACCCTTTAAAAATTGGGTGGGGATTTTTGACAGTCACCACATAATAAAAGACTCGAGGATAATACTGTCAGACAGTCGTGAGTCAGTGCTCATAGTAATAGTTTTTGAAATCTCATCGCTAATTTTCATTCATGTTAACAGTCTAAATAGCACAGTGACCCTTTCTAGGATATATACTGTCTATAGCTTAAGGAGGAATAGTGATTTTTTAAAAATACTGTTAGTGATGACATTGCATGTGGTTTTGTTTTCCTTCTACCTAACATTATATGCCTACATGACACCAAATCCACTGTCAAGACAACCAGTCACTATGAATATCCCATCTCAGCTCTCATCCCCAGCTTGCATATGTGCAAACTTGAAAATGGGCTTTAACTCATCTCCTGCTCAAAAGATTTTGGGAGATGAAGAAAACCAGTAAGATGTGCTTGTCTGTCTAGGCATCCTGAGGGCAACTAGAGATGTTTCTGGACTTTAATTTTCAACAGTAATTGGTCAGTCAGATCCAAGGAAGTTACCTCAAAGACTGTCAATTCACTTTTGAGATGTCCTTTGAAAACACTTTGTTTACATTTATTTGTTTATTTTTATTTTATTTGGCAGGCTCTCACTATATAGCCCAGGCTGGCAATGAACTCAAGATCCTTTTAGCTCAGCCTCCTATGCTAGTATTACAGAGGAGCACTATCACACCCAGATAACAAAAGATAATTGTTTTTTTTATTTTTGGTTTTGTTTTGTTGTTTTCATTGTTCAGTGGAACTAGGAATTTGAACACAGCTAAGCTGGCACAATACCACTAAGTGAACCCTCTAGCTCTGTTTTTTTCACTGGTTATTTTTAGGATAGAGTCTTGCTTCTCATCTGGGTGAGAACCTGAGCTGAGATTGGCCTACATTTAGGCAACTTATCATTGCTGGGATCACAGGTATGAGCAAACCAGCACCCAGACAAAGGAACTTTTTAAAGAGATTTCTATTCTCATTCTTTCCTTCAGTCTTACTGTATGCTTGTGTTTGCATGAGAAAGCTCGTTATCCAGAGTTGGAATTAAAACACATTTGTCCTGTTTCTGAAAATTACAGCTCACACACACAGTATGTTAGGGAGCTAATGAAAGTGTGAACAGAAAAGCAAACTGCTCTTCAAACCATCCTGTCTTTCAGAGCCTGGTTGTAAAATCTATGCCAGTGTTCACATGGTATAAACATGCCCCATATCTGATGGGTAGAATTAAACCAGATGATTAGATATTAGATTGAACTGTCAAAGTTACTCTTGCAGAACCTATAAGAGACCTATAAACGTAGGCAAAAGAGAGGCTGGGAAGGTGACTGAGTGGTAAAGTGCTTGCCTTGCATACATGAGGCCCTGGGTTTGATTCCTCAGCACCACATAAGCAGAAAAAGCTGGTGCTGTGGCTCAAGTGGTAGAGCGCGAGCCTTGAGCTGAAGTGCTGAGATACAGTGCCCAGGCCCAGAGTTCAGGCCACATGACTGACAAAACAAACAAACAAACAAAAATATAGGCAAAGAAACCTCCAGGTTCAGGGCTGGGAAGGTGGCTCAGTGGTAGAGTGCTTGTCTTGCATGCATGAGGCCCTGGGTTCAATTCCTCAGCACCACATAAGCAGAAAAAGCCAGAAGTGGGGCTATGGCTCAAGTGGCAGAGCGCTAACCTTGAGCTGAAGAGCTGAGAGACAGTACCTTGGCCCAGAGTTCAGGCCCCACAACCAGAAAAAAAAATTAATTTGGTTATTTTCCAAATATATTTAAGTAAACATTTTTTAATCTTGCCTTTTTCAAATAACTTTAGTTTTGCTATAAATGAGATTGAGAGTATAACATCTCTCCTTTGGTATTTGGCCATCACATATATTTGTCAATGGCCTTCAGCTGCTTCCACCCAGCCGCTCAAGTCAGAAGGACATTCACAAGTATTCAGTCCATGTATGCTACAGGTACCACAAAGGAGAGGAATCCCTTTCCCACCACCTGATGTTCTCCCTAAGTATGAGTGCATTTTCTATGTAAACATCTACATTTTTTTCTGGGTGGTGACCATGTAGGTTTACTACTGCCTTCAAGAGAGTCCACAGCCACCCATGGAACCATGGAAACTTTCCAGTAAACCCTAGCATGGTCGACACATACATACCACGAGGAACCAGGGAGTCATTCCCCTCCCAAACAAAGCCTTCCACTGAGAGGACTTGAAGGACCTTTCGGGAACAGATTTGGAGACATGGGCAGTGCTTAGCAAGAGACTAGAACATGTTCCCTCCCCTCTTCCTTCATGTACATAATTGAAGAAGAGCTCAATGCTGGCTGGCATTGTCTGCCAGGGAGCCTGTGAGGTCTTTTGAGAAGAGACATCTAAGAGTAGCCTAGAGAAACAGGCTGGGATGTGACCCAGATTAGCCAGTAGCCTTTTCCCAAAGACCTGCTGTCTCCATTCCTCGGGTTTCACTGGCTCAGGCCATTTTCCCAAGGACACACTTGAGTCTTGTAGAACATGTGGGTCTTTGTTACATCTGTCTTGGGACTAGCTCAAGGTTCTGTTGAAGCCCTAAGAAGGCATTGTTTTTGTGCTGTGATTGGCTTGCTGTTTCTTGGGGTAATCCTTGAAGTGAGAGACTTGAAGCCCAAAGGGGATTTGAGGGCACAGAACTGTGCTTGCTGGAAATTTGGAGTTGCTAGTTTCTTCAGACTATTCCTGAGGCGGAAAGTTTTTCCATAGTCTTTTAATTAAATTTATATTTGGATGGATAGCTGGAGAGGGGAGGAAAGGAGAATGGCTTGGAGAAAGAACTTCTGTTTGAGGTGGTGGGAAAAGGAAGAAAAGGAATCATTCTGACTCCACAGAGCAATTTTCTTTCCAAATTTTCTTTTGTTTCCCCTACCATAAGAGTATTTAGTCACACAGATGATTGCCTTGAGATTTCATTCACTCAATATGTTTAATAATAATAATAGCTAACATTTATACAGGGTTACTGAAGTATGCCACAAGTTTTTATTAGGTCTTGTGATGCTAACATCTGTGAGAAATAAGCATGTTTATTATCTGTGCATTATAAATGAGGATTCTGAAACACAGAGGTTAAATAAATACATATTCCAGGGTCATGTAGCTAGGACATAATAGGCCTTAGAGTCTATTCCAGGTGATGTAGCTCTTAGATATAATGCCTTCTTTTTATGTCCTTGCTTTAAAACACTTGTGGCATTGTTGCCTTACCTTTCATGTTCTCATTGTCCATGTTTCATAAAATGGTCCCAAAGTGTGGTCCACAGGGTCATAACTACTTCAAAGTAATACTATTTTTCCTTTACATTCTCATTCTCCCATGAGTGTATAGGGGAGTTTCCCAAAAATGTTCATGACTTATGATGTCACAATAGATTGGGTACCCAATTAATAGGAGAATCTAGCTATTTTCTTTTCAGCCGGACATTGAGAAGATTTGCAAAAAACCTCTATTGTTTGGCTTATAATTTAGAAAATGTAGGGTTTCATTTTTTTTTAATTGGAAGAAAAATGTAGGTGTTTATTTTTTTTGGAAGTTTGAACTCGGGGCTTTGTGCATGCTAGACAAGTGCTTTACCACTTGAGCTATGCTTACAACTTTGGTTTGTGTTGTGGGCATGGTCTCATTTTTTTTTGGGCCAGGCATTGGTCTGAGACTGTGCTCCTCCCACTTCTGCCTCCTGTGTCATGTGACCCATCATGCCATGCCCAAAAATGTCATTTTTTTTTCTTTTTTCTTTCATAAAAATTAAGGTAATAAGCCAGGTATTGGTGGCTCACACTTATAATCCTAGCTACTCAGGAGGCTAAGATCTAAGGATCATGGTTCAAAACCAGCCCAGTGAGGAAACCTCCAATTAATCACCAGAAATTCACAAGTGGCTATGTAGCTCAAAGTGGTAGTTCTCAGGGATAGATCCCAGGCCCTGAGTTCAAGCCCCTCAACTAATCCCCACACACACACCCCCAAAAAGAAAGGTAACCCATAATGTGTTTATGGGTTAATAAATACTTTTTTATTTCTCAATAAAATCAGTAGATATAGCTCTTATAAACAAAAGCTCTTCAAAATCTTAAGTAACATTTTTAAATGTTAAGAGGTTCTGAGACCAAGATGTTTGAGAACCTGATTTAATGTACAGACCTTGCTGTTCACAGTGGAAGAATGTGATGCTTACTGAGTTAGGGTCTGTGTAGCATTTGGAGCTGATTTGTTTCCACGATGAGGGGCTCTGAAGCACAGGCATAAAGACAGAGCTGGCTGGTGGGGCTTTGGAGAATCCATTCTGTTTTCTATCAGCAAGGAGCTGAGTGAGATCTATTTAAGACTCCTGATCCCACTGCCATTCAGTGATTCTTTCTAATATGCAAGCTTTTCACATTCTCAGGCCCAGAGAAGTTTATAACAGTGGTTATCAAGCTAGTGTGCATCAGCATCACTTAGGAGTCTGTGAAAGCTTAACCCCAAGAGACTAGGAATCATGGGGTCTGACATAGAGTCTGAGAATCTGCAGTTCTAGCAGGTTCCTAATTGTGTGGGTCTGGATTTTGAGGAGCCTATTTAATCCCTTTGTTACATAAATTACTTAAACTCTATTAAAAGGCATCTTAAACTTACACAATTCCAAAACCAATCTGATAAAATGTAAAACATCCAAAAAGTTCCAAAATGTTCATTTTTTTGTCAAGGAGGTATCTTATCTATCTTTTGTTGTGTGTGTGTGTGTGTGTGTGTGTGTGTGTGTGCAGTGTGTGTGGACATTGTCCTTGAACTTTTGTGCTCAAGGCTAGTGCTCCACTATTTGAGCCATAACTCTACTTCTGGCTTTTCGGTGGTTTATTGGAAATAAGAGTCTCACAGACTTATCTGCCTGGGCTGGCTTCAAACTACAATCTGCCAATCTCAGCCTTCTGCCTAGCCAGGATGGTAGGTATGAGTTACTGACCCCTGGCAGCATTTGTATCTTAATAATTAGGAAGCATAAGATTTCAGCAGGTTACTGGTTATTTAGGATACTGCTGTTCTCTTAAAATACTGAGGAAGCTGAGGCTCCACTTCCTTCTACACTAATTTCAAAATCACCACTATATTTAAAAAAGGAGCTATAGATAGCCCATCAAGATCATCCATCAGTATTTAAGCTGTCAATATGCCATTCATCCACGTAGTCACAGTGCTGCTTACCCCTAGAAACCAATAATAGATGAGCACAGACCAGCAAATTGCCATCTCTAAGCATGAGCTAGATGGTCAGAGGCATCAGGTTTCCTGTGCTCAAGAGCTACCATAAATCCCCCAGCCTTGTGTCTGTTCCCAGGCTTGCAAACCCACTTCTGCCTATTGATGGGGATCTTTTGGTGGGGTTTGCTGAGCTTAACAGGTGTCTGATGAAAGATAGATAATCCTTGAAGATTATCTTCTCCTAAAAACATCTGGTGACCCTGAACCCACATAATCCAGACAGATGGGAGTCAGGAGTGAGTAGCTTGCCCAAGTTTACACTTCAGTATTTGAGCAAGTTCATATGGTTTGGCTTTACACAGTAGAAGATACAAGGATGAGGGAAGGAAGAGACCCCTTTGCCCTTTCCTTTCCTGAGAACATTATTCTGCTCTTGATCCACACTGCAATCTTAATCACTCATGGAAAAGGGAGGCTTTAACATATGTGAGAGTTAGCTTGGCAATTATTATGCTGAGATTAAATGAATTTGGGAGTTTAAATCTACAAAAAGGACCTTTGCCAAGGTCCTTTGTATTATATTGGATCTGTCCACATAAAGACAACTCTTCACCAGAGTTTATACTGTCTCCTTGGAGGGAGTTACCATTTCAAAGCAATGGGCCAGAATTAGTTAAAATGAGAATTGACTAGTCTGCCTAAACAGAAATAACATATATTTCTTTTCTCATCAAGCAGCTATCTTCTTAATCTTTTGAATTAAGTGTGTGGTAGCCTCTGCTTCAATACTCAGACCTCACCCTCCCCAGGTTAAGTAGTCCCAGGGAAGGAAATGAGCAAGCCAGGAGAGTTGACGTGGGTGAGGGGTTTATGGACCACTCACTTTTCAATTATGAGGCTCCCACTCAGGAGTAAGTGCTGTTCACCAGTACCTCTGGCTCACAGGCAACTTCAAGGGAATAATTTCACCAGCAATTAATTCTACAGCAGCTACTGGGATTTGTCCTCCACACATCACTTTGTTTCCATTTGAAACAGCCAGGTTTCCCCACAGGGAGTTGAGGTTTTTTGACTGAAACTATCCTGTATTAAGGAGAGGTGTTAGCACACCATGGGAATCTATTCACCAGAGGCATATTGTACTTATTTCAGATGCTTCAGGATAATATACCGGTTTCCAAGTTAAAGTGCTTTTTATTTCCCTGCATCTTAGATCAATTATTTGGATTCTTTTTGGTAAGTTTAGAGCGGTAACCTGAACCAATCACATCTCTGTCCTTACTCAATAAGTAAAATGTTCTTACAAAAATGAATATTCTGGGGCTGAGAAGGTGGCTCAGTGGTAGAATGCTTGCCTTGCATGCATAAGGCCCTGGGTTCGATTCCTCAGCACCACATAAGCAAAAAGAAAAAAGCTGGAAGTGGCTCTGTGGCTCAAGTGGTAGAGCGCTAGCCTTGAGCTGAAGAGCTGAGGGACAGCGCTCAGGCCCAGAGTTCAGGCCCTATGACCGGACCCAAAAAAAAAAAAAGTTTAAAAATATTATTATTCTGTCGGTACATTATATTGTAATTATACTGTGAAGAGCCTAGAAAAGGTAGGAATAAACAAAAAGTGAGAAGCTCCTTTCTTCCTCCTCCTCCTTCTCCTTCTTCCCTCCCCCCCCCCAGTCCTGGCCTTGAACTTGGGGGCCTGGGCACTGTCTTTGAGCTTTTTCAGCTCAAGGTTAGCACTTTACCACTTGGGCCACATACTTCTGACTTTTTTTGGGTGGTTAACTATAGTCTCATGTACTTACTCACTCAGGCTGGATTTGAATCATGATCCTCAGACCTCAGCTTCCTGAGTAGGATTACAGGCATGAGCCATCAGGCCTGGGAAAAAGCTCCTTATTTCAAATCCCATGTTATCAAGTTCACAATAGTGAAGCCCTGGCAGCTGCAGCTTCTGGACAGGCTAGTTCCTTGCTACAGGTGACATTATAGAATAGGAAAGACATGACACACACTTTCCTTCTTAACTATTCAGATTACCATTCTGATTTTATTAACAAGTAAGGAGTATAAAATACATCTGTTGTTCATCTTGATCTGAGAAATTTAAATCCCAAACTTCCTCTTCCTCCAAGAGATGACTTTGTGGGCTTCCAAACAGGTCTTGACATGCATGTCATTTCTTTCTACTGGTTGTAAATTCCTTGAGGGTCTTGGGAATCCAAAGGAGAAAGAGACAATCACCGAAGGCAATGCAGGGTACCTTGGGATAGTGGCGTTATGTGGTGTGCAGTTTTGGAGCATGGCATCCCTGAAAATCTCTGCAATGTTCTTCGTGTAGTTTAGGGACCCATTTCACTTGTTTCTCTCCTCCTAACATGCATCGGCTGCCTCCAGCCTTTGCTATCACAGTAGGAGAGTGTTACCTGGGAAGATGCTCATCACCCTGGCCCAGCCCCTAGACTTCTGGGATGGTCAGGATCAATCTCAGGCTGCAGCTGGTGTCCAGTAGAGTATCTCAGCAGACTGCCACTTAACATAATAGCTGTCAGTTGTGCTGAAAGGTGTGTAAATGTTTCTAAGACCTCAAGTTGCCTACTAGCTTGAATAGCCTCACCACCCTTTAGGGTCAGATCCCTATAGGTATATCTTCTTTACTACCTTGGGATGCAAAACCATGAACAGCTAGGTAAGATGGTGTTTGGGAAATCCTAGCTGTTTCCTTAGTCCAGAGCAGGAACTGTGAGAGGGTAGGCCAGAACAAAAAATAGCCTGTGCTTTTCAGCTTCTGTGCTTCTTGCAGTAGGGGAGGGACACACATATACTTTCTGAACCCTCTGGTTGTACAGAAATCTGTCAGGCCAAAAGGGGGACTTCTTGTCCCCCATCTGTAGGGCTCAGATAAGAACCAGTGATGACCTGGGGACTTCCACAGTCACTTCAGGGGACTTGAAATTGTGAGATCCCATGGGCAAAGGGGGATAGCTTTTTTTCATGGTTCTATGGTTCTCCCCTCAGGACTACCGAGCTGGGACCTCCAGCTGACTGAGTAAATTTCTCAGCATGTGCCAAGCACTTAGGAGGCGGGTGACGAATGTGCCAATTATCTGTGTTCTGAGGTCTGGGCTCCCTCTGCACTCTGGCGCAGAGCTTTTTCTGATGTTGACAGAACGTGATATGGGCTGGCTTTCACACCGTGGCCATTGATGTTAGCATTCCTAACACTGCTATTGAAAGTCTTGTGTGATGAGCGGTTTGACTGTAAAATGTTTGTTTGCATTCAATCAAATACCTTGTACTTAAACATGAATTCAAGAAACAACTAAGTCAGAAGGTGCCAGAAAACCTCTGTTAAATTTCTGCCTATTCTTTGTAATGGCATTCAGATTAAAGCTATCAAGATGCAAAATGCTATGATTATAATCCTATAGAGTTCAGGTTACATCTCTTGTTCTCTATTTCTGCATTATCAGCAGTGACTTTTGAGAGACAGGAATGCTCAAAGCATTGATGGGCTTTTTTCCCCCTTGTAACAACAACAACAAAAAAATCCTTAAAATTCTTGCAGCCATTTTGGAAATGTAGATAAAGAAGAAAAATGCCGAAGATTTGGGTGGTTTATAGAGCAGCACGTTTTTGTAATTGCTGCCACCTACTGTATGTGGTTGATGTTTGTTTAAATTCAGGAAGTTCATGAAGGTGAGGCTGTTGAAAAAGATAATTAGAGCAAGGTAGACATCATTAGTTTATACCATTTCTTCTCTGCTCCTAAGTGGCTCTTAATTACTGAGACAGCCGCCAGCTTTCATTCATTACTTTCAAGTGGATTTAAAGTTTTTCTCATTTCAGTGTTCTTTGCCAAGGAACCTTTGCAGTGATGTTGTAGAATGTGTTCAAAAGCTTAACAGTCTTAAGGATTCAGAGTATATACATGAAAGTTTGAGGGTGTTGTCGTTGTTGTTGTTGTTTATTTAATCTGTAGGAACAATGTTCTGGGGTTGGATTATAAATTAATTTCCATGAAAGAGGTGAAAATAGAGCTGGTGAAGCAGATGTGAGCTGCAGCAGTCGACTTGAAAGACATTCTTTTATTAGATCACCCAGCTAGTTAAATGTAACAGGCAATATAGACTCTGAGTCAACCAAGGCCCTTCTCTTTTATTAAGACCCAGCTGTCAAAGGGTCATTAGGTCCTTCCTGTGGAAAACAACTTGCCGGTTAATGTTTGGGGTGGTCTCTCAACAGGATTTCTGAGTAAGTGCCTGACATTGAGCTTTGGAAGGAATTTAAAGCCGGTGGGAGATTAGATGTGGAGCCTTACCAGAAGTAATGTCTTCAGTCTTGGCATTCATCTTTTTGTTAGATATGCCACCATGTATGCCTGGAATGTTGCTTGCTAGCTGTATGAATTGACTTAGAGTGCCACTATAAAAGATTCAGAAGGATAAACTTTCTTGAGATCGAATCACTGTAACTGGAAAGAAGCTACATACATATAAAGATGCACTCCAGTAGTGTTGTTGTTTTTTACCTTGCTGTTCTTTCTAGTGGCTCCTGGTTCCTAGCTTGGGAAAAATCCCAATGAACTTTTGCTTTTTCTACCCTAGGCTATTTGCTTTCTAGAAGAGAAGGCCAGGCAGGGTCTCCTGAAAAGCCACTCTCTGATCTGGGCCGTCTCTCCTACCTGGCCTATTGGAAGAGCGTCATCTTAGAATACCTCTATCACCATCATGAGAGGCATATTAGCATCAAGTCAATTAGCAGAGCCACAGGCATGTGCCCACATGACATCGCAACCACTCTGCAACACCTCCACATGATTGACAAGAGGGATGGCAGGTAAGTCTCCAGGCCCCAAGTCTCTAAAAAACATGTAAAAGCCTCTAAAAATATCTCTCATCAGAAAGGTTCCTGGCCCCTCTGTACAGTATGTTCACAAAAAATAAAAATTAAAATTAAAAAAAAAAAGAAAGGTTCCTGGAAGTTAGGCATGTGTATTCCAGTTAAAGATTGGGTTTCTTTGTTTTGTTTTGTTTTGTTTGGGGTTTTTTTTTGGGGGGGGGGTTCTGGTTGTGGGGCCTGAACTCTGGGTCTGGGCACTGTCCCTCAGCTCTTCAGCTCAAGGCTAGCACTCTACCACTTGAGCCACAGTACCACTTCCGGCTTTTTTCTTTTTGCTTATGTGGTACTGAAGAATCAAACCCAGGGCCTCAGGCATGCAAGGCAAGCGCTCTACCACTGAGCCACCTTCACAGCCCTTGGGTTTTTTTTTTTTAACTGTATTTTTTTTGTTGTTGTTTTTTCCTTTTTGGTACTGGGGATTGCACGTTGCACTTGCTAAGCAAGCGCTTTGCCACTGAGCTACATTCCAGCCCAAGATTGGGTTTCTTGATGGTATTATCAAAACTTTTCAGCCTGGTTATTAGTGGCTCACACTTGTAATCCTAGCTACTCCGGATGCTGAGATCTGAGGATTGTGATTTGAAGCCAGCCTGGACAGAAAAGTCTGTGAGACTCTTTTTCTCCAATTAACCACCCAAAAGTGGAACTGTGGCTCAAGTGGTAGAGCCTTGCGCACAAAAGCTCAGGGGTCAGTGAGGTTCAAGCCCCAGGAGCAACACCAAAAAAGAAAAAACAATCTTTCACCTATAATAAAAGCATGAGGGGCTGGGAAGGTGGCTCAGTGGTAGAGCGCTTGCCTTGCATGCCTGAAGCCCTGGGTTCAATTCCTCAGCACCACATAAGCAAAAAGAAAAAAAGCCGGAAGTAGCGCTGTGACTCAAGTGGTAGAGCGCTATCCTTGAGCTGAAGAGCTGAGGGACAGTGCCCAGGCCCAGAGTTCAGGCCCCACGACTGGACCCAAAAAAATAAAAAATAAAAGCATGAAATGATACTTCCTTGCTAGTTGTAATGTACTGATTTTTCCTGACCCAGGTAATACTAATGCTACTTTGTATCAGTATATAAAGGTGAAAAGAAATTTCAGCTTTTGATTGCACATTGTCTACCATACCACATTACAGGTTTGTAATCATTCGAAGGGAAAAGTTGATACTGGACCACATGGAAAAGCTGAAAACCTGTTCCCGAGCCAATGAACTTGATCCAGATAGTCTGAGGTGGACCCCAATTTTAATTTCTAATGCTGCAGTTTCTGAAGAAGAGCGGGAAGCTGAAAAGGAGGTAATGATTGGTTGGTTTCATCATCCTAAGCTGTGTGACTTCAATCTTAACAGCTCTCTTAAGCTAAGAAAGTCATTAACATCATTGTCAAAGGCTTGGTTATATAGAGAAAGCTTGTGAAATGATATGGCACTAATTTATCCTAACTGAGGTTGCATGGTAAGATATGATAATTTTATTGAATTGAGTATGAAAAAATGAAACATTTATCATTGATCACAAAGCAGCATTCTTCACTACTGACAGTATGTAATCAGATCAGATTTGGTGCTGAGCTCCAAGGCTGCAATGTCAATCGATTCTTTGTGTTTATGAACTTGCTTAAAGTGCTCCGTGCCAGTGAGCATGTAATGTAGTGATAAAGGACTCAAATCAATTCGCTGCATCATTAATACTGCTAAATATCCCATGAAACCCAATCTCCTTTGATTTGTTATCCTAACTGATGCAAAGGGGTCCTGAGTTGATGCAGCTGGAATTTGCTGTGCTGGCTAAGTGTTCTAATCAGAGAAGAACCCACTTAGAGACCTCTGTCATTGATCCTTAGAGGCCTAACTGCACAGTTGCCCTCTCACCAGCCACCATTTTCACTCCCTCCCCTTTGCTCCCTCCCCAGGCTGAGCGACTAATGGAACAAGCTAGCTGCTGGGAAAAGGAAGAACAAGAAATTGTGTCATCTAGAGCCAACAGTAGGCAATCACCTGCAAAAGTACAATCGAAAAATAAATACTTGAATTCCCCGGAGAACCGGCCAGTAGCAGGGGATCGAGGGCAGCTGATGGAGTTATCTAAAGAGAGCAGTGAGGAAGAGGAAGAAGAAGAGGAAGAAGAGGAAGATGACGAGGAGGACGACGACGAAGAAGAGGAAGAAGAGGAGGAAGAAGAAAATATTCTAAGCTCTCCCCCACGATTGACTAAACCACAGTCGGTTGTCATAAAGAGAAAGGTATATGTCTGTTAGATTCTCCATTGTTTTCTATCAGATCTTACTTGGCAGGGTCAGTGTTCCATCTCTTAATATTTGTTCTTTCTCTGTGCATTTATATGTACAAAATCCCACTGAACAGATAACATAATTTATTTTATGGCCATGATAGTGTTTACTGGTACTAATAGCAGGAAATCAGGGATGAGCCAGTTTCCTACTTTGGTAGTCACTGCCACCTGCTGGTCTGAGGGAGAAGAGTAAATGCAGTTTTGGGGACTGAAAGGGATGCCCCAGAGAGCACATAAACAAAACTACCCTTCAAGGCCTGAGACTGGAGCCAGGAGCCCAGGTCACATGAATCAGGAGCTAGAGCCAGATGAACACCCAAAATCCCAAGCTGAGTTCTCCTACTAGTGTTTCTTTCTGTTGTTCCTGACATAAACTTGGGGGGCGGGGGTGGTATTTTTAGACCCTGATAATTTGCATTTGTGGCCAACTACTTATTATTGACCTGCCTCATATCTTCATCATCTGGTGGGTTTTCCAGATCATACCTCCAGTGATACAGAAAGGGAACAATCACTTTTATCTGTAGGTAATTGCTCTCCCAGATCCAATATCTTCATCTCCAGTATCTATCAGTGACAAATTTTCTGTTTGTGTATCCAAGACGTATAAAGTGCCATCATCCTTGTGTAGTTCTATCAGGAAACTTGCCAATTCTAATTCACAAACCAGAATTCTTTCAGCCAAGATTGGCAGTCAGAAGGAGGGGAGCTGTGGGAAGGTGACAGAAAGGAATATCCTATGAAGTAGATTTTAAGCTTCTCAACATTTTAACTTCTTTCTTTCTTCCTTTCTTTCTTTCTTTCTTTCTTTCTTTCTTTCTTTCTTTCTTGTCGGTTGTGGGGCTTAAACTCTGGGCTTGCGTGTTGTCCCTGCACTCTTCAGCTCAAGGTGAGCTCTCTACCGCTTGAGCCACAGCGCCACTTCTAGTTTTCCACTGGTTTATTGGAGATAAGAGTCTCACGGACTTTCCTGCCCAGGCTGGCTTTGAACCGGGATCCTCAGATCTCAGCCTCCTGAGTAGCTAGGATTACAGGCGTGAGCCACCGGTGCCTGGCTTCAACATTTTAATTTCTTATGACAAAAAATATATTCATTTATTAGAATACAGTTGAGAAATTTAAATCTACAGATATCAAAAGGCAGAATCTAGGCACAACATGGCCTATGGCCATATAAATGAATTCAATTAAAAAGCCAGAAGTAGAGCTATGGCTCAGGTGATAGAGCACTGGCATTGAGCAAAATGCACCTAGGTCCTAAGTTCAACCCCCAAGTAACTATTTCATATTGGCTGCTCTCATGTTTGGGAAAATACTATAATCTTAGGAAGAGCAAGTAAACTAGGAATTTTAATTTGACAAATGTTGAATTACAGATGTAGTTACATTATAGGATATGATTAATAAGCCTACATGTGTTCTTTAAGAATATTCAGACTGGGGCTGGGAAGGTGGCTCAGTGGTAGAATGCTTGCCTTGCATGCATGAGGCCCTGGGTTCGATTCTTCAGCACCACATAAGCAGAAAAAGCCAGAAGTGGCGCTGTGGCTCAAGTGGTAGAGGGCTAGCCTTGAGCTGAAGAGCTGAGGGACAGTGCCCAGGCCCAGAGTTCAGGCCCACAACCGACAAAAAAAAAAAAAAAAGAATATTCAGACTGGAAGTGACGCTGTAGTTTGAGTGGTAGAGCGCTAGCCTTGAGCTGAAGAGCTGAGGGACAGCGCTCAGGCCCAGAGTTCAAGGCCCACGACCGACAAAAAAGAAAAAAAAAGAATATTCAGACTTTGAAAATATATGATTCAGTAACTTTTGCACATAGTTTGCCTGGAAGTTGACTACTTCCACCCTCCCCCTATTTTCCACCCCCATCCTGGAATGGAATCCAAGGCCTTGTGTAAGATAGGTAAGCACTCTACTATTGTGCTACATCCCCACTCCTGGAGGCTGGCTTACCCAAATATTTTAAACCTTTATGTGGACAATATTTTCAACAAGCTACTTCTCTGTTATTACTATACTTGAATTTTGTATCATTAGACAGTTCTTCACTTGGGATATTTTAACATTGCAATAATGGAAAATTGTGCCAGCCTTCAGTATAAATGAGGGGAAAAAAAGTCTTTATATTTTACATAGAACAATTTTACATGTAACTTTTTGTCTTTCATTTCAAACTTTGGTAGAATCATCACATATTTTGCTTACATCATAGCAGTCACCAGTACATAACTGTTGACTTTCTAAGCAGTAGAGCAATATTTTATTCGATAAACACCTTTTTTTCTCCCTTTTCTGGTGTCCTATGAAATGGAACACATAGACCAGTCTTATATACCATTATATTTTCCATAATGCTTGCATATAGTGGAACAGTTATCAAGTAGTAAATGAATGACCTGATGGCTAATTAATTATTGGAACATTTATAGAAACACTAAGGTCCATAATAACCATAGAAAGTGCATCATGTGCAGAGGATATTGAAGCCAGATAGTGCCAATTAGAAAATATATGCTGGAAAAGCAAAGCTTAGCATTTAAGATATACACTCAAGTTGCTAGGATGTTCTCTCTCGAAGCATCTGCTTGAGTAAACAACTGTTTTATTTGGAAAACACTTGCCTGTGTAGTTGGGAACCCGAGAGGGATGTTAAACATCAAATGGAAGGTTAAGTACAAAGGCATTACAGAAGTCTTTATATGTAAGATTCTCAGGCACACATTCAGAATATGTTTGCTGTATATCGACTCAGCCATTTAATTTCTCATGAGCACTACATATTGTTTGGAATTAATTTCAGAGGCCTTTTGTACTAAAGAAGAAAAGAGGTCGTAAACGCAGGAGGATCAACAGCAGTGTAACAACCGAGACCATTTCTGAAACAACAGAAGTACTAAATGAGCCCTTTGACAACTCAGATGAGGAGAGGCCAATGCCACAGCTGGAGCCTACCTGTGAGATTGATGTAGAGGAGGATGGCAGGAGGCCAGTCCTGAGAAAAGCATTCCAACATCAGCCTGGGAAGAAAAGACAAACAGAAGAAGAGGAAAGAAAAGACAATCATTGTTTTAAGAATGCTGACCCTTATAGAAGTAAGTAGAGGGTTATTGCCGCATAAAGTATTGTGGGAGAATGATATTGTACCCTGGGTATAACAAAATCAAGCCTGGTCCTTTAATTTGTGTACATGAACACACATACAAATAACACTAACATACCACAGTGAGAGATTTCATGTGTGTGGAAGTAGAACTTATTTCTGCTTCTAAGTTACCTTCTCGGGCTGCCTAAAGATAAATTATCACTGCCTTCTTTTCTACTTTGTGATGTTCACCTTTTAGAAATTCTTTGGGACCATATTATACCTGATTCCTTACAGCATCTTCACCTTAAAAGTAATTATCAGAGCCAGGAGAAGGTGGCTCAGGCCTGTTTACTACACAGGCAGACTCTAGTCCAGGTCCACCTGGACAGAAAGTTCACAAGATCCTATCTCAAAACTAACCAGAGCACAAAGGGCTAGAAATGAGTAAAGCAGTAGAATACTTGCCTAGCAAGGGCAAAGCCCAAGTTCAGACCATCATCATCATCAGAAACTCATCTTCAGAGTTGTGCTATCTCTACAAAAGCTGGCTAGGACTAGTAATATTAGAATAAGAATATACATTCTAGAGCTGTTAGAATTGCTATTACCTGCTGTTGTGAATAGAAAGGGAACAGTTTTAACATCTTAGATGACTCTTAACTCACGCCAGGTACTTGGCACCTCTGAAGAAGCATTAGATATCACATAAGCATTCTTTTCAGCTAAACTGAATGCTCATAGGTGTATGTGTAATTCTTTTATTATGCAAATGAACTAGAGCTTACCTTGTTAGGCAGATTGGATTAGAAATCACTATATTTGGGGGGGAAAGGGTATCTTTTCCATGATTATTTGTATTCTCCAAAAGAGTGTTTCCAATAAGTGTGCTTTATAAAGCACTACTCTTTTACATTGACTGCAGTTTCCAGTCGATTAGTGTGGTCTTTAATCTTCTGAAGTTAACACTTTGATGTGTTATATGTATATACTTATTCCTATGTTTGCTTGCTAATGTTTATATAAAAAAATTTCTTTATATTTACTTGTAGATAGAGGTACATAAATATCAGGTTAATGGACCTGAAATAAAGATTACAGTTAGAGGTTATTTCTAATTGTCTTTATAGTTCAGATCTTACCTTTGAACAATACACTGATCCACAAAACAGTGTGGACAGACTTAGTGATAAAAAAGGACATCTGTATTTTAAGTGTTCAGTCATTTCATAGTGATTACACTGTACACTGTGTCATGCAAAAGTGACAATCTGAAGAAAAAGGATAATTACGGATGCACTAGTGTTTGTGTATTTGTTTGTTTATTCATGTTTCAGAGGTATGCAGTTTACTTTTATGCCAGAGAAATATCCAAATCAAAGTAAATAATGTCATTGAGATTATTTAAAACAGCAAATGCCCACAGACAGAAGGTCACTCACTGCCTCAGGGTGGTGTAGGAGTTGGCCTTCTAGTTAATTTCCCAATGCACTGATGATTTAAATATATCTAGCATTAATCCTTTGCCCTTAGAAATGTTCACATCAGTGTTTTTTTATATTGTGGAACTCCATGCTCCTTCTATATATGTTAAATTCAAATATTGTCCCAGGCATAGGGTACTTAATGTGGTTTATGTTTTAATACTCTTCTAGATTAGTCTTGATAATCTTTACTATCAACTCTAAAATTGCTAAATTGAAAGCAGTGTTGGCTAATTAGAGGAAAGAATTCAAGATGTCCATGGTTATGATTTCTAAACTTTACTTTTCTTCCTTCCCCTATCTGTCTCTTCACCAAGACAATATGGATGATACTGCAAATAACTTGAAAGAAGGCAGCAAAGACAATCCTGAACCTCTAAAGTGCAAACAAGTATGGCCAAAAGGAACAAAGCGTGGTCTCTCTAAGTGGAGGCAAAACAAAGAGAGGAAGACTGGATTTAAACTGAATTTATACACCCCGCCAGAAACTCCCATGGAGCCTGATGACCCAGGAACAGTGGAGGAACAGAAGGAGATTTCAGAAGACAAAATCAGTTCTACTCCCGTGGAGACTGAGCAGGAGGTGAAGGAGACTGTGGAACCCCTGCTGCCTCGGGATGCAAGCCGAAGGGAGGAAACAAATGAGCCAGAAAGTCCAAATAAATCACCAGGTGAAAAGGAGGAGGAAGATCTTCTCAAACCTGAGGAGGAGGAGGAGGAGGAGGAACAAGAGGAGGAGGAGGAGGAAGAGGAGGAGGAGGAGGAGGAGGAAGGAGGAGGAGGAACTGTAGAAAAAGACCAGGATGGTGCTAAAAGTGAAGAAAAAGAGGAACCAGAGATTTCCACAGACAAAGAAGACCCTGTGCACTTGGATGATCATGAAGAGGAGGAGGAGGAAGATGAAGAACCATCTCACAATGAGGATCACGATGCAGATGATGAAGATGACAGTCACATGGAATCTGCAGGAGTGGACAAGGAAGATCTCCCAAGAGAAGCCTTCAAAGAAGTGCTGGAAAACCAGGAGGCTTTTTTAGACCTTAGTGTTCAGCCTAGTCATTCGAGCCCAGAGGTCTTGATGGACTGTGGCGTTGACATTGCAGCTTCATGTAACAGTGAGCCAAAGGAGCTTGCCCCGAACACTGAAAATGCAGCCGAGTCTGATGAGGAGCCTCCAGAGGAACAGGCCCAGAAGCAAGACCAAAAGAACAGTGACAATGCAGAATCTGAGTTCAAGGAGGGAAACACAGCCACCACAGAAATTGACTCAGAGACCGTGCAGGCAGTTCAGTCTCTGACCCAGGAAAACAGGGAACAGGATGACACCTTTCAGGATTGTGCAGAGACTCAAGAGGCCTGTAGAAGCCTACAGAACTACACTCATGCAGACCAAAGTCCACAAATCGCCACCCAGCTGGATGATTGCCAACAATCAGACCATAGCAGCCCAGTTTCATCTGTCCATTCCCATCCTGGCCAGTCAGTCCGTTCTGTCAGCAGCCCCAGTGTCCCTGCCCTGGAGAGCAGCTATGCCCAAATCAGCCCAGATCAGAGTGCCATCTCAGTGCCATCTTTGCAGAACATGGAAACCAGCCCAATGATGGATGTTCCATCAGTTTCAGATCACTCACAACAAGTGGTAGACAGTGGATTTAGTGACCTGGGCAGTATTGAGAGTACAACAGAGAACTACGAAAACCCAAGCAGCTATGATTCTACTATGGGTGGCAGCATTTGTGGAAATGGCTCTTCACAGAACAGCTGCTCCTATAGCAACCTCACCTCTAGCAATCTTACACAGAGCAGCTGTGCCGTCACCCAGCAGATGTCCAACATGAGTGGGAGCTGCAGCATGCTGCAGCAGACAAGCATCAGCTCTCCCCCAACCTGCAGTGTCAAGTCTCCCCAAGGCTGTGTGGTAGAGAGGCCTCCCAGCAGCAGCCAGCAGCTGGCTCAGTGCAGCATGGCTGCTAACTTCACCCCGCCCATGCAGCTGGCCGACATCCCCGAGGCGGGCAATGCCAACATTGGCTTATATGAGCGAATGGGTCAAAGTGATTTTGGGGCCGGGCACTACCCACAGCCATCCGCCACCTTCAGCCTTGCCAAACTGCAGCAGTTAACTAATACACTTATTGATCATTCATTGCCTTACAGCCATTCCGCTGCTGTGACTTCCTATGCAAACAGTGCCTCTTTGTCCACACCATTAAGTAACACAGGGCTTGTTCAGCTTTCTCAGTCTCCACACTCTGTCCCAGGTGGACCTCAAGCACAAGCTACCATGACCCCACCCCCTAACCTGACTCCTCCTCCAATGAATCTGCCACCGCCTCTTTTGCAGCGGAACATGGCTGCATCAAATCTTGGCATCTCCCACAGCCAAAGACTGCAAACCCAGATTGCCAGCAAGGGCCATGTCTCCATGAGAACCAAGTCGGCATCTCTGTCACCAGCAGCTGCCACCCATCAGTCACAGATCTATGGGCGCTCCCAGACGGTAGCCATGCAGGGTCCTGCACGGACTTTAACAATGCAAAGAGGCATGAACATGAGTGTGAACCTGATGCCAGCCCCAGCCTACAATGTCAATTCTGTGAACGTGAACATGAATACCCTCAATGCCATGAATGGGTACAGCATGTCCCAGCCCATGATGAACAGTGGCTACCACAGCAACCACGGCTACATGAACCAAACGCCCCAGTACCCTATGCAGATGCAAATGGGCATGATGGGAACCCAGCCATACGCCCAGCAGCCAATGCAGACCCCACCCCACAGTAACATGATGTATACAGCCCCCAGCCATCACGGCTACATGAACACGGGCATGTCCAAGCAATCTCTCAATGGGTCCTACATGAGAAGGTAGACATCTTAGGCAGTCCGCCAAACCCACTGGGCGTCACTATTGGACTGATCTGCACAAATACCTTTGAAGAGTACGATTTCAAAACCAGCAATTGGTGTGAATGCAAAAACATTTGTTGGCACCATTTATTTAAAAAAAAAAAAAGCTGTATGCAGCAGAAAGCCTTATAAAAGTTGTTTTTCTTTTTTTTTTTCCTCTCTCTCTTTCCTTTTCTTTTTTGGTACCTTTGTTTCTGTTACTTTTATATAAAATTCTCTGCAAAAGAAGGCCTCTCCTTGGACTACAAGTTGGAGCAGCCACTTGTGCCTGCCCCGATTAAACAATATGGATATCAAGCCCCAAATTATCTGTTTTAATATTGAGCCTAGAGCTTTTGTTTTTCTCTCCCTGTCCACTCCATGTAAATGCCTTTAGCATTTCAGTTATTGTATATTTTGTTTAAGGAGACACTTCAGCATGCCGCTAATGTCTTTGTTAGTGACAGTGCATTTTGTAGTACTGTACAAGTGTTGTGCTAACAGTAAGCCATTTCTTAAGTTTTTTGCCTTGATTAGGGTGCCCTAATTTGAGGGTTTTAAAAAAAACTATATTTTTGTTAATTATAAAACTGTAAAGAGCTATAAAAGCTGTTCCCATTTGGTTAGTCAAAAGGGTTTATTGCTAAATATTTGGTGTAACGTTGAGACCCTTTTCCATTTTGGTGACAGATTTCTTTGGGAAAAAGGCAGCTTTCTGTTTTATAAATGCAGACTTCTGTTTATTGAATGAAGCATATCTCAGTGTTTATCTGTCAGGTTTTGAAACATTTCATATATGTCCAAATACTTGGCAGGATTTAAAAAAATAGTGAATTTGGTGTAAAGTTGCTATTTTATGGAAATGCCTCTAACTTTACATTTTCATTCCATCTGTAGATTTTTCTATCTTTATAAAATATTGGAGTTATTTTTTAAGGAAAAATAGAGAAGTAGCTTGTGAATAGCTCAACTAAGCTTACAAATCGCATGTACAAAAGCAAAAAAAGTTATTTGTGTCTGTTTATATTGCTTCCTTTTTGTAGCCTTTGTACCTGTACAGGGTGACAGTAAGGGCCAAGCAGGAGAGGCGTAATCCTTGTATAAAATAGGAGCCAGCGACACTCTTGTATTTATCTGTTCTCTTTTTAGTCAGTTACTTCAAAAAAAAAAAAAACCAACAAAAACAAAAAAAAGCTGTACATTTTAACATAAAATAAATTATGATGAGCCATTTTTAGCCTCTGTGTCCTGTCATATTATGATTGATAGAGAATGACCAATCGAACTGTATCATGTGTGTCACATCTCAGAACACATACACATTTGGGGAAAATAAATTTAGTGTAAATTGGACTTACAAGGTTTTCTGATTTGTTTCTGACTTTGGGGAAGGGGTTGGCAATAATTAAGAGTAATATCTAATAAACCATCACATATACCAAATACCTATTTAATAAATTAATTTATAATGGATTTTAATGCTTTTCATGAAAGTTTATTTTATGCTAGTGCATACTTTCTGTATGCCAATCATTGTCTTTAAAATAAAGCGATTTTTTTTCTTTTTGACTTCTATCTTCATTTGCAAAGAGATCCCACACAGACAGCTACCTCATTATTCTATACCTGTACCATGGTAGTAAACTTTGTTTTTATAAAGATTAATATGAAATAACACCCAGTTTGGGATTGTATGTTTGAAAGTTTATTCCCTTTCAAAAGGTATGATCTGGGTCCTGGTGGCTCACACCAATAATTCTAGCTACTCAGGAGACTAAGAGCTGAGGGTCACCATTCGAAGTCAGCCAGGGCAGGAAAGTCTGTGAGACTCTTATCCCTAATTAACCATCAAAAAGCCAGAAATGGGGTGTTGGGAGGCATGATGCAGGTGGTAGGTTGACTGCCAATGAGTGGAATGTATCAGATATAGAGCTCCAATCCTGGTCTCAGACCAGAAAACGCCAGAAGTGGAGCTGTGTCTCAAGAGGTAGAGTGCCAGCCTTAAAACACAAAAGCTAAGGGACAGCATTTGAGTGCTGTCAGGACACTTAATACTCGACTGGTATTTTTTTAAAAAAGGAGTGAATGACTGTATGTTTTCTTTAGAGCCTAAAGGTTTTGTTTTTTGTTTGTTTTTCTGGCGGTGGTGGCACTGAACTTTGGGCCCTGGGCGCTGTCCCTAAGCTCTTTAGCTCAAGGCTAACGCTCTACCACTTGAGCCACAGTGCCACTTCCAGCCTTTTTTGCTCATGTGGTGTTGAGGAATTGAACCCAGGGCCTCATGCATGCAATCTATTTTTAAGTGCGTGTTCAGACATTTTGTAGCATTCAAAGAATGTCAAGAGTTAAGACATTCTTGATTCAAGCAGCAAGTTTAGAAATGAGTGCTTAGCACCTCTGTGAATCAGTCACACGTAACTCAAAGTGTCCAAACATGGATACTACTCTTAGTGTGGCACAAATACTTAGTTGTACACAGCAGAGGCAAAGACCTTGAAGTGGGCTCCAAATTAAAAGGGCAAGAGAGTGTACAGAACAGAAGGCCCCTGGGAAGGGAAGATACATGGCAAAGTTTAGCCTTGTGTTCTCACCCCTTGTTCTTTTTTTCCACAGCTACAAGTGCAGTGAGGTTAGTACTCACGTTTTACCTTTGAGCCTCTTGTTCCTTCACCTGCAATTTAACTGTAGAGACAGAGCATCCAAGACACTGCTGCAAGGGCCAAGCAATGGCAAAGGCAGAGCAGAATTCCATGCTGATGGGAAAGGAGATCCGCAGTTCATCTTCCAAGTGGCAAGTGATTGGGTGCTGCTGGTAGGAGTCAGGAGAGGCCAGATCTGCCGGCCCCTGAGCAACACATCATACATCCCAGACACCAGATGATAGGCACACACAACAGTCCCCACCTCATATAGTTAATCTATGGAGGCTGAGACTTACCTCCCTTCCCTTTGGCAAGGGTCTACTAATCACACCCTGTTTGCCTTGAGGGTGCTTAGGGACTAGTACCAGTCACTGCCTCAAACCTGCCAGACCAGAATCAGAGCCTTGGGTGTGGGGCGGGGGTAGGGGTGCAGGGGGAGTGTCTGGTGTCTCACGGGCCTTAATAGCTCACCTGGAGTCTGCCTAAGTGTGCTGGCATCAGCTCTTCATCAGCATGAAGCTTTAGAAATCATGGCAACATTGCCACAAAGTGTTTTGGGGACCAGTCTTCCCATCCCTCATGATGGGAAATGGAGCAGTTGCTTGCAATTTACAGATCAAGATATGCAGGCACAAAGCTGACTTGCGTGCCCAAACCCACCCAGGTGAAATTAGTAAGCTGAAACTGACCCAGGTGTCTCCAAATCACAGCTTTTTCCTAAAGCATTATACTTAGTGAAAAGACTGTAACTTGTCACCTATTTGACTTAAAGGCTAGGTAATGAGCATATGATGCTGTAAAAACTTTAGTGCAGCCTGTGCTGGTGGTTCATGCTTGTAATCCTAGTTAGGAGGCTGACCCCAGCAGAAAATTCTTTTTTTGGGGGGGGGGTCCGGTTGTGGGGCCTGAACTCTGGGCCTGGGCGCTGTCCCTCAGTTCTTCAGCTCAAGGCTAACGCTCTACCACTTCCGGCTTTTTTCTTCTTATGTGGTGCTGAGAAATCGAACCCAGGGCCTCATGCATGCAAGGCAAGCGCTCACCACTGAGCCACCTTCCCAGCCCACCCAGCAGAAAATTCTTGAGACTCCTCCAATTAACCAGCAAAAAAGCCAACCTGGAGGCATGGCTCAAGTGGTACAGTACCAGCCATGTGCTGATTGGCAAATAATTTCTAACTAATACTCTGTTGCAAAGCAAGCCTAAGGTCTTAAGATACCCAAACTTCAAGCACTGTTGTATTAGGGAGCAGTGTCTTCAACTTGTCTTTATCTAGGCTTTCGTAATTCCTTCTTCATTCCCTTCCTCGAATTTCCTTTACCCAGGCCTGTCTCTACATACTCATATTGAGCAGTCCTTGGACCTAGACACATCACATCTCCTCAAATAGTGAGCCAATGTGGTTCCACCTCTCTATAGGTAACACCTAAACTTTTTTGTTGTTGTTGGTCATGGGGCCTGAACTCTGGGCCTGGGTGCTGTCCCTCAGCTCTTCACCTCAAGGCTAGTGCTCTACCACTTGAGCCACAGTGCCACTTCTGGCTTTTACTGCTTATGTGGTGCTGAGGAATCGAACCCAGGGCCTCATGCATGCAAGGCAAGTGCTCTACCACTGAGCCACCTTCCCAGCCCAACACCTAAACTTTTATCCTCAGTAGTGAACATTCCTCCAAGCTCTAGATTTCAGGTCAAATGACCTGGGACACCTATTTGTGTCTCATGAGCATGACTTACTGAAGTGGTGATTTCCAGTTTTTTGTTTTTTGTTTTGGGTCCAGTCATGGGGCCTGAACTCTGGGCCTGGGTGCTGTCCCTCAGCTCTTCAGCTCAAGGCTAGCGCTCTACCACTTGAGCCACAGCGCCACTTCCGGCTTTTTTCTTTTTGCTTATGTGTACTGAGGAATCGAACCCAGGGCCTCATGCATGCAAGGCAAGCGCTCTACCACTGAGCCACCTTCCCAGCCCCATGATTTCCAGTTCTTCATCCTTGCCCTGGTCAACACAATTCCAGTGTTAGGGCATCACTAAACCATTATCTTTGATTTCTCCTCCCACTCTTAGAAGACCCTTTCTAATTTCCCACTTCTGTAATTCCAAAATTACTTGAATATTAATCCCCTGGTACTGTCTCTCTCTGGGCCACCTTTCCCTTTCCTGTTAATAGCCAATAATAGCCTTGCTCCTTCTTAACTCCCTAATACCTATTCTCCATCCTTTCCAAAGTGAATTTGATTTCTGGAGTGAACTTGGAACAGCTCACATTGTTCCCCTTGGGTCTCTTAACCCATATCCTCCTATTCCCCTCACCTGACATGCATTCCCTCAGCCTAGCAACTCTCCTCAATTGGAAGGAGAATTTCTTCAGGTCAAAGCCCATCTTCTTGGAGAAGTCATCCTCTACCACCCCATCCATCATGGGTTTATCCCTCTCATCCACTCTCCACCTTGGGACCTATTTCCCTCATTATTTATTACAATCTGTAAATTTATTTTTGTGCCAGTCCTAGGGCTTGAACTCAGGGCTTGGACACTGTCCTTAAGCTGCCTGTGCTTAAGGCTAGTGTTCTACCACTTGAGTCACAGAGCTCCACTTCCAGCTTTTGAGTGGTTAATTGGAGATGAGTCTCATAGACTTTCCTCCCCAGGCTGGCTTTAAACTGTGATCTTCAGACCTCAACCCCTTCAGTAGCTAGGATTATAGGTGTGAGCCACAGTCCCTGCCACAATCTATATTTTTGTTTTGAATTTTGGCTTCCTAACCCAGTGTTTGGCATATGATGAATCTCAATAAATAAGTGTTAACTCAATAAATACTGAAGACATGAAATAGTACTGCAAAACTTTGTTCCTTCACAGGAAGTGTCCAGACCTCCAACATTTATTCTTTGCTTCTGCTGTCCTCAGCTCCACTCAGCCTCACAAAGATATGGCATCCTGGAAGGAATGCAGAGACAGAGGCTCAAGAAAATGCCAGTGGTGAGCCTATACATGTTCTTTCTATGCATAAATTCATTTAGACGTAAGTACCTTATTAAAATAGAAATATAGGCTTATCTGGACATAAAACAGATTGAACCTAAGAGATAATGAAGTTCACAGGAACCATCATGATGCCATGATGAGAAGGCCTAGGGAGGGACCACTCATCTCAGGTCCCTGTAAGCACTTCTTTCCCAAGAGCCTATGCATGGCTTCCATTACAACCAGATCTGAGTCATTAAGCAATTCCATCTTTGGTCATTTTGCCCCTACCATGTTCTTTTCCTCACAACCACAAGAGTTGACCACAATGGGTAGATCTGTCTAGCTTAATACTGTCCCAATTTTCAGTGGCCACTATATTTGCATTTTAGTTTTGCCGCTATGTATGGTGTATGGGTATGTGTGGGTATGCCAGTACTGGGGCTTAAACTCAGGGCCTGGGCACTGTCCCTGTTCTCTCGTGCTCAAGTCTAGTGCTCTACCACTTGAGACACAGTTCCACTTCTGGCTTTTTGGTGCTTAATTGGATATAAAAGTCTTGGGACTTTCCTGCCTGAGCTGGCTTTGAACCATGATTTTCTATCTCAGCCTCCTGAGTAACTAGGATTACAGGCATGAGCCCCATGGCACCCAGCTTCTTACCACAAAGGAAGTCTCAGGTAGCATATACCACTATGAGGACCCAGACTCCTTCTGGGCAGGGGTCCCTCCCAAAGCATACTCAGGGAAATCCTAGGATACCAGGCCCAGGCTCAAGGACCCTGGCCACAGGTCCTCTCTTCAGCATAAAAGCAAGGCAGCTACCAGAGTTCACAGCTGCTAGGCCATACTCTATCCTCCCTACCCCAAGAATGAACAACCTAACTGGAGAGCTAGGTCCTTTGCATGGCGCCTGCTGGCCTTGAGCACTCTCTTCTCTGGGCAGCCTCCAATTCCAGTCTCTGGCTATTACATCTCTATCAGCTGTATCCCTCTGGGTTCTGTCTGGTTCAGGTTTCTCCTTTCCTGCTTCCTGCTGCTGTTTTCTCAAGAGTGAAAAGCATACCCTCAAGGCAATCAGCTTAGCTCTCACGGAGAACTTACACCTGAGCTCACCTGGCTGTTCTACCTTCTCATTCCACAGCAAAAAAAACATTTACAAACAAGCCAACTTGGCCTTGCTCTAACTAGGACCAAAATGAAAGGATTTTTCTAAGTCTCCTGAAAACTGTCTCCCCTTTCTCTCTCCTGTCTCTCTCTCTCTCTCTCTCTCTCTCTCTCTCTCTCTCTCTTTCCTAAAAGTTTAAAGTCACAGTCTTACTGAACCAAACAATTATCTGGGTAGTGGCAGCCTGAGAGAGGGTGCACAAGAGCCCAAGGTCCCTAAGAAAGGTAAGAAGCCAAGGGCAGAGACTTCCAGGCTCATCTCCCACTCTTGCCAGCTAAGCAATATCTATGTATGGAGACCCCCCACTTAGGGGGTACCCAAGAATTCCCCCTCCCTAGTAAGCTATAAAAGCTCTCCTATAACAGCTTGCCCAAGTGCTATTTTTTAAATTATTTTTATAAGACTGTAGCTTTCAGACAGCTCCAAACGTTTAATCACAACACAATGTCCACATTTTAAAAAAAAATCTTTCTGTTTCCTCCATCTTTAAAAGAAAAAAATACAGACTTTGTGCACAATGTCATGCTCATCTGCCACCAGTTCTGTCTGGAGCCCTTCTCACCCATGGCAACAGGGAATCCTCCTGGTTCCCCATATACACAGAGAAATTGAATAAAATTGTTTGGGAAAAAAATCAGACTTAGATTTCACTGTTCTTTGTCTTGAGGTGAGTGAAGTCAAAGGCCTGTCATGTTCAGCCCTCCCCTCTCTACCCAGTGTCCCTGTTTGGCCCTAAGGAGGCCTTACAGCTTCAGCTTGCTGTCCTCCAGCTGAGTCTGTCGCCTCTCCTCCACCAGCTGCTGGTCCAACTCTCGAAGCTGCTTCAGAAATCCCCTGTTTGGTAGGACACAGCGGTTCTTGGCCACTTGTTGGATGGCGTCCACCAGAGTCATGTTCTTGTAGATCATCAGGTAGGCCAAGACAAGGGTTGCTGACCTGCTGCGGCCCATGGCACAGTGAACCAGGATCTTACCTGCAGATGGAATAGAGGGAAGAAAACCCACGCAAGGGGCAGTGGCTTGGCTGGGAAGGACTTGTCCCAGGCCACAAACAACCTCACTCAAGCTTGGATCACTGGATTCTCTCCCACAGCCTAACTCTGGGCCATAGCTCCTTGCTCATTTCTATAATGGGTATCTTAATGCCATCCCCTTCTTAGGGATACTGTGAAGGTGATTGTATGCGGTGCATGTGTGCATTATTTGGCATATTAAAGGCTCAGTGGTGGCTCATGCCTGTAATTCTAGCTACTCACAAGGCTTAGATCTAAGGCTCAAAGTTCAAGGCAGCCCAGGCAGGAAAGTCTCAGGATCTCTTATTTACGTTTAATTAACGGAAAGCCAGAAAATGGAGGTATGGTCCATGTGGTAGAGTGCCAGCCTTGAGTGAATAAGCTAAGTAAGTGTTCAAGGCCCTGAGCTGAATCCCCAATACTGGCACACATGTGCAGCATGTGCACACAAACTTTTTTTTTTTAAACAGATTCTTTCATGTGTCCCAAGCTTGCCTCAAACTCTCAATCCTGCCTCAGTCTCCCAGGTGTGGGGATCACAGGCATACAACAACCACATCAGTCAGAAAAAAAAGGATTTTAATGTAACAGAATATGAAGCTCATTAATATGGCTTCAGAGTCCACATCACAGTGGCCTTTAAGAAGCTATCATTTGTCAAGTTTTCATGTAGCATCCTAAAAGAATGTCCACAATGATCTGGAAAGGCTACCAAAATATTCCTTCCTTTCTGCCTTTTTTCAAGCTTCATTAACATCATCTCTGCTTCACAGATGTGAATAGGCTCAAGCGGGGAAAAGCCTTACCAGAGGTCATTCACAAAGGTGATGCCAAGACAAAAGATAATTTGAGATCCTGTTGTGTGCTAGCCACGGCCAATGTACTCTGGGCACAGGAGAAAGCAGAGATTTGGCTTTTTGTCCAACCCACTACTTTCTCTCCCCTCCCCCTGCACCTGCACGACGGTTCTCTGCTCTGGCTGGTGGGATACCCCTGCTGGGACAGCTTAAACTGTGTGGCCACAGTGCTGCTCAGTCTAAGCCCTAGGGAGCCAAGTGACAAGACACACTTAGACACCAAGGGGATAACAAAGGGAGCATCAGGGAGAGGAAAGGAGCTGTCTGCAAGGGCTTGGCCTTTTGTGCCCTCTTACTCCACCCTCTCCTCCTGGGACCACACCCACACCGAAGTCAAGGCAGCAGTTAACTCTTCATCTTAACACAATTGGGACAAGCTAACAGGCCTTCACTTGGGCCTCACATCCCACTCACTCTGTTGCTGGGCTCTCAAGAATGCAGCCAAGGCCTTTCCTTCCTTCACAAAGGAAAGGACTGGAAGCAGGCCCCCTTCTTGACTGCTTTATAAATTTGGGGGGACACTGGTCCCATGTTTTCAACCAGTAGGATGTGCTCCTGGAATGTGGATGGGTCCAGGACATTCTAATCCGTACGGACTGTTCTAGAGGCTGGCTGGCCCCTGGCCAGCTCTGCTGATAAATAAAGCGTTTCTTCCTCTCCCAGCAAAATGGGTAATTCTTTCTGTCATGATTCAGTACTTGAACCAGATGAAAGCTGTAGTTCATTAAGCCTTTGGAAGCTTGAAGTCTGTTATGTGGGAGGAGGGGAAGGGGAGAGAGAAAGAAAGGAAGATGAGGAGGTTGGGGGAAGTGGAGGGGGGACCTTCAGTTCTGGCAGGAGCTCCTGGAGCTGAGTTTGGTTTTCATTAATGCTGTCAGACCTGTGAGTGAGGTTGGCCGCCCTAGGGCAAAAGCCTGCTGTTCTCTGGGGGCCTCTGGTACTGGTTGGGCCCCTGGGCTTCCTTCCCCTCCCCACCCTCCTGGGCCTTTCGCCAGAACCTCAGCACCCTATTCCCCCCTGGCTCTGTAGCTCTGCCAAGCACTACTCTTTGGACTGTACTGTCAGGTCATAGGAAATAATCTCTGGGGAGTTGGGGAGGTCCCAGCACAGACCACACAGAGAGGCCACAAGGCTCAGTGAATTAGAAACTAGCCATGGTAGGGCCTGAGCAAAGGGAACATTCAGAGCTGGCTTTTAAACTGTTTTGTGGATGTAGAGGTGTGTCTCAAGTGGTAGAGCACCAGCCGTGAGGAAAAAAAGCCAAGGGACACCACCCTAGGGCCCTGCGATGAGACTCCAGTACACACACACACACACACACACACACACACACACACAGGAGAATAAGTTAAAAAAAAAAAAACTGTTCTGTGCAACCCCAGAAAACACAGAACGACAAAACTCACACCTAAAGAATAGGTGGTATCTGGTTGCTGGCTCATATACCTATAATCCTAGCCATTCAAGAGGCTAAGATCTGAGGATCATGGTTCAAAGCCAGTGGGGACAGGAAAGCCTGTAAGACTCTTATCTCCAATTAACCACCAGAAAACTGGAAGTGATGCTGTGGCTCAAAGTTGTAGAGAGCCTTGAGCAAAAAAGCTCAGTGACAGCACCCAAGGCCCTGAGTTCAAGTTCCACAACTGACCAAAAAAAAAGTGTCTTCCCACCTGCACATCTCAGCACTTTGAGACATGGCCTCTCCGTATAGCCTAGGCTGGCCTAAAACTAGAGATCCTCTTGCCTCTTCTTCCTGCATGCTAGGATTAAAGGCAGGAGAAGCTACACCCAGCCACCAGACACTTTATGTATTTTGTCATAGTCAATTTTCAACTCCCCAGTGACATCAACAAAATTGTCCCTGTTGTACAGATGAGTTAGCTAAAATGCTTAGAAGCCACTTATCCAAACCACACAGCCAGCAGATCCGTGGCCCAAGCCCAAGCAGTGAGTCAACAGAAACTAGGCTCTGCTCTGCCAGTGTTCATACCAGACAAAAGTTTTACAAAATAATATATACCTTTGCCTCATGCAATAGGTACTAGTAGTTATCTTTTCCTATTCTTTTTTTTCCCAAAGAAATATTTGTCACACCTACCAAATTGACTTACAAACCACTAATCTCTATCTGAAAAATGCTGCACTCAATGAAATCTTTTCTTCTGCCATTTTCCAAAAAGTGAGTTTCCATATTTTATGAGTACCCAAGTTTGAATCTTTACTGCTTACAATGATCATTCAAATCAGACCTGTCAGTCAGCTCTTCACCACCAATATTACCCTGGTCCCTGGCCAGGTGTGTATCTTTAACATGTACCTCACTCCTTAGATTTAGGAGGGGGTACCCTTTTTAGCCATCCACTCACTGCTTTGGAACAGAGTTCCTACTCCTTCCAAAACTGTTCTGGAAATGTAATGGTCCTCAGGAAAAGGAATAATGTGTATATGGACTCCTGGGTTTTGTGTGCAACAGTACCATAAGGGACTCTCAAAATGCTTAGTGAATTTGGTACTGGTGGCTCAAGCCTGTAATCCTAGCTAGCTACACAGAAAACTGAGATCCAGACTGAAGTTCTGGGACAGCTTGAGCAGAAAAATCCCATGAGACTCCCTTTTCAAAATAATGAGCAACAAGCCAGGTTGGAGGCATGATTCAAGTGGTAGAACACCAGCCAAGCAAGCAAGCCAAGTGAATGCAAGGCTTTCATTCAAACTCTCAGTATTGGTCAAAACAAAACAAAAAACTGACAAAAGCATAGTATTCATTTCAAGTTGATCAACTGTTTTAAATTTTTAAAAAAGGATTCTGGTGATACTGACATGAAGTTTTCAGAAAGCCCTGTGACATCTGACCTGAAGTTTCCTAGATTTCATTACACTGAAACCACACTAATTCAGCAGGAGGAGGCCCCAGCAGGAGCAGTAAAGGCATGCACAGCAAGTTCTCTGATAAAGAAGTATGAGTTCAGTTGTGCCAGATCCTACAGCCAGTTGGCATGCCTTGCCTTCTAGGATATTTGGTGACCTCATACAGCTTAGTTACCAGATGCTCAAAATAGGGATGCTTACATGAGGACTGAGTAAAGGGAGGAACCCCTGACAAGTGGGTGTCATAACCATATTGCCTCTGTTAGATCTGCAACACTTGGTTTCTCTAGGCCAGAACAGCAGATTCAGTTAACACTCAGAATTTTCCCCCTAGTGTAAGTGAGGCTTCTTAGGAAGTTCTTGAAAGGTTAAACCAACATAGTATAGGGGAAGGCTCCATAGCACTGCAAGGGATGTTTTTCATAAAGATGCCAGGTGTGACTTTGTGCATGTCTGAGAGTCTAGCACTCAGGAGGCTGAGATAGGAGGATCTTGGGTTCCAAAGCCAGCCTAGGCTATGAAGCAAGGCTCTGTCTCAAAACAAATTAACAACATGAACACATATACATGGCCCTAGGTTCAATCTTCAGCACCACAATAAAATAAAATAAGTAAAAATAATAAGAAGGAACCATGATGGGTTGTGTGAATTAGAACAGGTCTGGTAGAAACTACCCAATAAAGGACAGGAAAGGCAGGGAGAGGCAGGAAAGAGGCCTGCCTTCAGGCCAGCCTGACCATCAACATCTCTTACATCAAGAGTATAATAAGAAATCTACGACTGGGTCTGACTCTGAAATGCCACAGTAATGTTCCTTGCTTTTCCAGTGCATGCCTAGACATAAACAGGCTACATACTGCCTGTGGCAGGCGGGCCAAACACCTGTTATCCACTTTGCCTAGAGTCGATGGCAATGCTGTCTCTGAGCTAATCAACATTCTGTTTTGTTACCCGCTCACTCTGGGCACAGGTGACAAGTTGATAGCCATTGAGTCGTTTTTTGTTTTTGTTTCTGCCCTTTATAGTACTTTAAGAAATTTCATTTTGTTGCCAATACATAAAATATGGGTGATTTCTCCAATGTGAAATCCACATTGGAGGCTTTTCCTGGAAAATCCAAAGTTCTACCACAGTTTTACAGATTCTCATAAGAACCCCTGGCTTGCAGCTGAGCAGCAGCTGACACCTTACATGTAGCTGGCTTCGTATGCTATGCTGTGCCTGGTGTAAGCATTGGTGTTTGAAACACTGGCTTGAGGAAGGCTTTAGACACCCAAAAGTAGAAGACACCAAGGACACACCCTGGGCTTCCACATGACTGTGTGGTCAGTCCTTCTCCCCCTAGAGCAGCCAACTAGGCTAGATTAGGTCTAGTCCTTGTACTCTGCCTATCCATTCTGTTTCCTGAATGTTCTCTGAACTCTGCATCTACTCTTTCCTCTTGACCCTTCCTTTGCTAGGTGCTTTTGCCCACCTGGTCTAACACTAACCTGACACCTCTTCACTGATGCTCTGTGATCTTCCCAGGGCCTAGCACCTGACTCAGAGCCTTATTCTTTTCTGATTTGGCATTTCTCAAATGGTGTGCCAGCCTTTCATGTGAGTATAGGATATGAGTTCAAAGTAGGAATGTCTTTTTTCCCTTTTCTGTTCTTTGAGGACTGGAAGGTTTATGATGATGATGTGCACATGTTGGTGTAGTTATATGCTTCACAGTACATGACCTCTCTTTATCAAATACATCCGAGAGCCTGCTGTGCACCAGATTCTATGCCAAATGCTTTATATGTTAGTTGATCCTCATTATAATCTCTCAAGGTAAATATTTTTATCACCAGATGGAGACACCAAGGCTCCAAGAAATCACATTTTTCTTCCATTCTGTGATGGAACTCTGAACCCAGCCCTATCTTCTTCAAACCTGCCAGGCCCCTTCCATTAAAGGAGAGTTCTACGATCGATATAAGAATGACAAGTCAGCACATGAAACAGAAACTAAAGGGTCAGATTGTAGACTTTTTATGTCAAATGTTTTCAGTTAACTTCAAATACTATGAGGCAGATTTAAACTCGTGGAGATGAACTGATACAGTTGCTTTTTTGATCCTGTATGCAAACCCAGCATGTTCAGAATACAAAAGATGGCCCATAAATAGACTCATAAGAAGACCATTTAGAAATGATACAAGCCTCACATACAAGTGGTTTGGATCTGTGGATCTTTTTCATTGTGATATTTTTTGAGGGACATGACAAATTGTCAGTAGCTATTGGTTGGCTGTGGGACTGGTACCACCACAGGATAGCCACCTAAGTCTACCAGCTGACAGACCATCCTAGTCCTAGCTCCAGGTTCCAAGTTCCCAAAGCAGGTCAGTGGGTCAATCAGTGAGCCTTGTAATCTTAACTTCGTGTGTCAAGAAAGGCTTTCAGTAACTGGATACCCTGAATTATGTGATGACTCACAAGTTTGACACATGAGGCTGAAGTCAGAGCATAGATCAAGGAGATGAAGTCCCTCTGGCCTCTGTGGAATGTACTGAAGCCCACTATGCAGCACTAACTGCATATTGTCTTACCCTGGTGCATACCTAAGCCATGCTCTTCTCTCCAAAATAGCCTTTTTGGAATTTGCGTGGCTAAAACTGCATTTTGAGCACAAGGACTAGCACTGTGATTTGAAAGATGGGTAACCAATGTTGTTAAACTTGGACATGGTACGTGCAAAACCCAGAATCTAACACCTTACATTCTTAGCTAAGGTTTTCTATGGGAGGCCCAGTATGGGTATAGGAGGAGAAATGAAAGATGGAAGGGGTAGCCTGTGGACTTAAGGCTGTAGGCCATACAACTTAAAAGTTTCCCCTGGATTCCTACTCAAATCAGTTCTAAAGTTTTCTGGCTTTGAAGTCCTTGGGTATAGTCAGGTTTGAGCCTAGGCACAATTAGCATCTTGGCTGCAGTTAGCTAGGAGGGCGCCCAGACCACCCTTGCCTTTCTTAAAGATGTCTTACGTTCTTTGGAACAAAGACTCACCAAAAGACTTTTCCCTCTTCTCATGCATACACACCCAAATAGCCATCCAGGTCAGAATCCCGCTAGAAGCACATGTGGTGAGCCAGAACTCCAAATCCTGACAATCAATCTCTAGGGATTGAGACGTTCATTTTTCACACCAAAACCCAGAGAACTGGGTTTGAAAACCACACACATTTCCTGCTTCTGGCCTGGACTTTAGGGTCCCACCCTTGAGGCGGGGCCTGGGGCGGTGACTCTGGCTGGTGCAGGGCCTGAGCGGTGAAGGGGGTCGGAGGGGGTGTGGCCTGAGGCTGGGCTGGACGTTGAGGGGCGGGGCTCTGACCGGGGCGGGGCTGTGAGGGGCGGAGTCTAGAGCAGGGCTGTGAAGGGGCGGGGCCATGCGGGGCGTGTCTCTTACTCTTGTCGCAGCTGAGGGCCGCGTGGATAAAAGAGGCAGCTGTGTAGAAGAAAATGCTGAGGTCGAAGGTAGGCACGTCGTCAGCCTCGACGCCGAAGTATTGGATGGCCAAGTCACTGTAGAAGTCGGGCCCGGTGTCCACGTTCCAGCGGCCATGGGCGGCGTTCAGCACATGCGTGAAGCCCGCCTTCTGCAGCCCGTAGCGGTCCAGCGCCGTCACCCTGGACCCCGGAGAGAGGTCAGTCAGCGGAGGGAGGTCAGTCAGCGGAGGGAGGTCAGTCAGGGGAGCGAGGTCAGTCAGCTGAGGGAGGTCAGTCAGCGGAGGGAGGTCAGTCAGCTGAGGGAGGTCAGTCAGCGGAGGGAGGTCAGTCAGAGGAGGGAGGTCAGTCAGCGGAGCGAGGTCAGTCAGCGGAGCGAGGTCAGTCAGGGGAGCGAGGTCAGTCAGCTGAGGGAGGTCAGTCAGCGGAGCGAGGTCAGTCAGGGGAGCGAGGTCAGTCAGCGGAGGGAGGTCAGTCAGCGGAGGGAGGTCAGTCAGCGGAGGGAGGACAGTCAGCGGAGCGAGGTCAGTCAGCGGAGGGAGGTCAGTCAGCGGAGGGAGGTCAGTCAGCGGAGCGAGGTCAGTCAGCGGAGCGAGGTCAGTCAGCTGAGGGAGGTCAGTCAGCGGAGGGAGGTCAGTCAGCGGAGCGAAGTCAGTCAGCGGAGGGAGGTCAGCGGAGGGAGGTCAGTCAGCGGAGCGAAGTCAGTCAGCGGAGGGAGGTCAGCGGAGGGAGGTCAGTCAGCGGAGGGAGGTCAGTCAGCGGAGGGAGGTCAGTCAGCGGAGGGAGGTCAGTCAGCGGAGGGAGGACAGTCAGCGGAGCGAGGTCAGTAGGCGGAGAGAGGTCAGTCAGCGGAGCGAGGTCAGTCAGCGGAGCGAGGTCAGTCAGCGGAGCGAGGTCAGTCAGCTGAGGGAGGTCAGTCAGCGGAGGGAGGTCAGTCAGGGGAGCGAGGTCAGTCAGCGGAGGGAGGTCAGTCAGCGGAGGGAGGTCAGTCAGCGGAGCGAGGTCAGTCAGCGGAGGGAGGTCAGTCAGCGGAGCGAGGTCAGTCAGCAGAGCGAGGTCAGTCAGCCGAGGGAGGTCAGTCAGCGGAGGGAGGTCAGTCAGCGGAGGGAGGTCAGTCAGCCGAGGGAGGTCAGTCAGCGGAGCGAGGTCAGTCAGCTGAGGGAGGTCAGCGGAGGGAGGTCAGTCAGGGGAGCGAAGTCAGTCAGCGGAGGGAGGTCAGCGGAGGGAGGCCAGTCAGCGGAGGGAAGTCAGTCAGCGGAGGGAGGTCAGTCAGCGGAGGGAGGTCAGCGGAGGGAGGCCAGTCAGCGGAGGGAAGTCAGTCAGCGGAGGGAGGTCAGTCAGCGGAGCGAGGTCAGTCAGCAGAGCGAGGTCAGTCAGCTGAGGGAGGTCAGTCAGCAGAGCGAGGTCAGTCAGCGGAGGGAGGTCAGTCAGCGGAGCGAGGTCAGTCAGCCGAGGGAGGTCAGTCAGCGGAGCGAGGTCAGTCAGCGGAGGGAGGTCAGTCAGCGGAGCGAGGTCAGTCAGCGGAGGGAGGTCAGTCAGCAGAGCGAGGTCAGTCAGCGGAGGGAGGTCAGTCAGCGGAGGGAGGTCAGTCAGCGGAGCGAGGTCAGTCAGCTGAGGGAGGTCAGTCAGCGGAGCGGAGGTCAGTCAGCGGAGCGAGGTCAGTCAGCGGAGCGAGGTCAGTCAGGGGAGCGAGGTCAGTCAGCTGAGGGAGGTCAGTCAGCGGAGCGAGGTCAGTCAGGGGAGCGAGGTCAGTCAGCGGAGGGAGGTCAGTCAGCCGAGGGAGGTCAGTCAGCGGAGGGAGGTCAGTCAGCGGAGCGAGGTCAGTCAGCGGAGCGAGGTCAGTCAGCGGAGGGAGGTCAGTCAGCGGAGGGAGGTCAGTCAGCGGAGGGAGGTCAGTCAGCCGAGGGAGGTCAGTCAGTGGAGGGAGGTCAGTCAGCCGAGCGAGGTCAGTCAGCCGAGCGAGGTCAGTCAGCGGAAGGAGAACTAGTCAGCCCAGCGAGGTCAGTCAGCGGAAGGAGAACTAGTCAGCGGAGGGAGGACAGTCAGCGGACAAATAGAGGAACGGAGTGGAGGGGTTCCCTAAATAAGGCATTTGCAAGATACATCTGCTCTCAGTAACGCCTTAGGCCACCGACCATTTTGTCTTTTCTGCTGTTGCACTGCACTGCAAGGAGAGAGAGGATTAGAGGTTAGGTAAGCTATTCCAAATTTTCCTTTCCCACCAGTCCAGCACTGGACACTGTGGTGGTTCACAGGACTGGACCTGCCAGATTGCCCAAAAGACCACTAGAATAACCCATGCATAGAGCCCTGATAAAATTCTTTGAATAGGCCTCTCTGGAACCAAGAATGGCTTATAAGTCACACTGGTGTCTCAGGCCTATAATTCTGGCTACTCAAGACTGGCTACTCAAGAGACTGAGGTCTGAAAATTGCCATTCAAAGCCAGCCTGAGCAGGAAAGTCTGTGAAACTCTTATCTCCAAATTAACCAGCAAAAAGCTGGAAGTGGAGGTGTGGCTCAAGTGGTAGAGCACCAACCTTGAGTAAAAAAGCTAAGGGAAAACATACCCAAGCCCTGAATTCAATCCCCAGCACTGGTTCCAAAAAAAAAGAAAAGAAAAGAAAAAAGAAAAAAAGGTTTAATGATAGTATTTATATGGGAGGATTTCATTGAAGATTGAGCAAAAGAATCTTGGGTTAACTTGGTTGTTAGGCACAACATGAAAATGATTGCTTGTGGATCCTTTGCCTAGTTGGGCAAGTACTGTTTTGAAGGGAGCTGGTTTCTCTGGGTTATAAATAGCCTTACCTTTCTGGACAAGAATGTCTAGAATATGGTTATGTTGAGGTAGGTGGCCTCAGAACACAAAAGGCAGCCTGATAGATTATCAGAAGGCATAGGAATTGTTTCTGGAAGGGGCTGGAGTGAGGGAATTTGGGAAAGAGAGGCCTTTGAGCTTCTGAGCTGAAGAAGGTAAGAGCAAGCCCAGCCAGTGAAAGAGCACAGCCTAAAGTGTAGAATCTGAAGATAATGAAGGCCTTTCAGCATGTTCTAAACTTTCAATCATGTATCTCCAAGTAATGGTCTGTTTTTACTGTTGGTACAGAGGACACAGGATAGTGAATAAATAGTAAATGAATGGATATGAAGAGAGAAGAGAGAGCTGAAGCCCTGTGATATGATACAGCCTGACTTCCCTCCTGCTTTTGTAGGGTGATCCAGAAGGTCTTTGTGGGAAGGCAATATTGGAGTGAGGCAGGGGAAGAGCTGGGACCAGAATGCTTCATCTAGGGAGAAGAACCAGAAAGTGCTAAGAATACAAGGGAAGCCAGTGTTTTAGAAAAGGGATGAGCAGTGTTTACGCTGTAAAAGATCAGTCTGGTTGAAATGGGAAGATAAATTGGAGAGGGGCAAAACACAAGTAGGCGCTGGGCACCAGTGTCTCAGACCTATAATTAATTCTTAGCTATTCAGGAGGCTAAGATCTGAGGGTCACAGATTGAAGCCAGCCTGGGCTGGCAAAAAGCTGAACATGGAGCTGTAGCTCAAGTGTCAGAACACCAGTCTTGAACGATAAAGCTAGGACTCAAGTTTAAGCCCCAGTACCAGCATACAAACACACAAAAGAAACATTTGCAAGCTATTTGAGAACTATCATATGGGAAGCTGGGACGTTCTACTGAGTCCCCCTGTTGGCTCAGTGTGCTGCCATCCTGACTATGGAATATATTTTGCTTTCGATTTTTCCTCAGAAAAAAAATCTGCTTTTCATTTTTCTTCTTGTCCCAAAGAATGTATACAACAAACATGCTTTTGGAACACAGATCTGCACTCAATTAAAGCCTCCTAATGCAGTCGTCTTGCTGAGTAGCAATCAGCCTTGCTTTGAGGTTGAGCTCAGTGGAAAAATTGAACTGTTCTTGACAGGAAGCTCCTACCTACCAAGGAAGGCCCTTCTAGCTGGGTTCAGCAACTAGATCTCAACAAAATCAAATAGCCTTAGGAATTTGAATATATAACGGTATGCACTTTGCTGCTTTGGGGGTGGGGGTCACAAATCAAACTAGATATACAACAAGTAATGTCTGATACTTCTATGTTTACCCTTCTCGGCATGCTCTGACCGTGTCTGAGAGGAAGAGGCTTCTAAGGAACATTAGACCTAGTGGGTAAGTGAGATTTTCAAGACTCTGCCTCCTGGGCCAAGGAGAAGCCACTCTGGGGACTTCCCCCAGCTCTGTTTACTCAGAATCCAGAAGAGACCTTGGAAGAACATCCACAGCAGAATGGAGTGTTTGCAAATAAAAGAATGCCTTTTTAAATCACACATACCCAGTTAGGCCATATGCCCAGCTCAGCAATTAACACTTCCTTCCATGGCTGGGATGACAAATGTGTACCAGTCCATCCAGCTATTAGTTGAGTGTGGTCTCCATAACTTTTAACCCACAGCCTGGCCTTAAACTGTGGTTCTCCTAAGTAAATATTGTAAACATCTTCCACTGTCTATATATGGCCTTCAATATCTGTCTGCTATTCTTTGTGTGTATATGTGTGTGTGCATTCTATTCTTTTACACAGATTAATCACAATTTTTCCTCATCCAGCACTTCACTGTATTTCTTTAGGCTCATGTGATTATGTCCTTAGGAAAGATTTTGTGTGCTTGTGTGCCAACTCTGGGGCTTGAACTCAGGGCCTTAAACTCTCACTCAGCTAGTGTACTCATGGCTGGTCCTCTATCATTTGAACCATGCCTCCTGCCTGGCATTTTGCTAGCTATTTTGGAGATAGTCTCTAAGACTTTGCCAAGGTTGGCTTCAAACTAAAATCCTCCAGGTCTTACCCTTTTGATGAGCTAGGACTATAGGTATTGAGCCACTGGTACCAGGCTCTTAAAAGATCTTTTAAAAGTAGAGTTGAGGATTCATGGATATATATTTTTTTTGGGGGGGGGTCCGGTCATGGGGCTTGAACTCTGGGCCTGGGCGCTGTCCCTCAGCTCTTCAGCTCAAGGCTAGCGCTCTACCACTTGAGCCACAGCGCCACTTCCAGCTTTTTTCTTTTTGCTTATGTGGTGCTGAGGAATTGAACCCAGGGCCTCAGGCATGCAAGGCAAGTGCTCTACCACTGAGCCACCTTCTCAGCCCGATTCATGGATATTTTAAAATAATATTTTTTACTCACTAATAAGCCACCTTCCAGAAAACAAATTGAAATTTACATTTCATTGTTTTTTGTCAGTCATGTAGCTTGAACTCTGGGCCTTGGCACTGTCCCTCAGCTCTTCAGCTCAAAGCTCTTGAGCCACAGCTCCACTTCCAGTTCTTCTAGTGGTTTATTGGAAATAAGAGTCTCACAGACTTTTCCAGGCTGGCTTTGAACTACTATCCTTAGATCTCAGCCTCCCTGAGTAGCTAGGATTACAGGTGTGAGCCACCGGTGTCCAGCTTACATTCCAGTTTTTATTCTTTGCAAATTTTATACACAAACAAAAAGATGTCTCGTTCTAATTTGTCTTAGTAATGAGGCTGGACATTTTGTCACAGATCTGTGAGATTACTGACATATTCCCTCCTGATCTAACTCAATTCTCTTCACTTCTCTGGCTTGTCTCTAGAATCTGATCCAAGTTGGGGAGCTGAGGAGGTGACATCCTTCTTACAAGGCTCAGTTTCACCAATCAGAGCCCCTTCCCTCTCCCCCTCCTCAGGCTTGGCAGTGGAGTTGCCTTTGCTTCAACCCCCACCCCTGTGGCAGGATCCTGAGATCACTCCTTATGTACAAGTCTCCTTGGCAGTGTTCTTGATGATCCATTTGACAAGACCCTTTGTTTCCTTCTTGATCCCAGTCCAATCCCCTTGCCTCTGCCAGCAAGCCCGTTTTCCCAGGTGTATGCTCATGCTGGAGAGGAAGAGACAGAAGCCCTGAACATCTACATTTGTGCAAACTCCCTGCAGCTTCCTTCAAGCAAAAAATGAGCTACTCCCATGTGGCACTGGGCTTCAGGAAAATCCTTTTTTATTATCAGGTTAATTCTCCCAATTCTGGTGTCATCAGGGGACCTGTTGATTTTTCTCACAAGGCTATGGCCCTCTGATATCTTTTCAGTCTGTTTTTTGAAGTGCTGTGGTGTTTACAGATCATTTCACGGGCAAGACCTCAATGGTGTCCTTTTCTGGTGGAGTCTTGACTATAGACCTTGGATCAATAGCACCTTCCAAGCTTTTGATCTCAGTTAATTCACATAATGTGAAGGGGAAGTTCACTGCCTTCTAGTTTCATCAGTGTTCTTTGTTCTTGCTGTTAGTGAAGCTCCTGGGTATTAAGGCTGCTCAGGACTGATAACTAAAACTAGTATATGAGCTAGAACATGAGCCTCAGAGGGCTGGGTTTGCTTTGCTTGCTGAATAGAGCCAATTACACTGGTAATGCTTTCCTTGCGGGACTCCAGGAATCCAACAGATCTGTGACAAGAATATTCAAGCTTCTTCACAGTTAATGGAAATGGGGGGGAGGGGGGGGAAGGGGAGGGGAATAACAAAAAGCTGAAATAAGGATACAGGTTGACCCATTGTAACAATGAGATATACAAGACACTAAGTTGAAAATGAACTTTACAACTTTGGGAGGGGGGAGTTGGGGAGGTGGGGAGGGAAGGGATTGTAGGGAAAAAATAAAAGAAGGGGGTAACAATGCTCCATAGGAAATGTACTCATTACCTTATTCATGTAACTGTAACCCCTCTGTACAGTATCTTTACGATTAAAAAAAAAGGGGGTGGGAAGGTGGTTCAGTGGTAGAGCGCTTGCCTTGCATGCATGAGGCCCTGGGTTCGATTCCTCAACACCACATAAGCAGAAAAAAAAAAAGCCAGAAGTGGCACTGTGGCTCAAGTGGTAGAGTGCTAGCCTTGAGCTGAAGAGCTGAGGGACAGCGCCCAGGCCCAGAGTTCAGGCCCCACGACTGGACCAAAAAAAAGAGAGAGAGAGAAAGAGCCAGGCGCTGGTGGCTCACATCTGTAATCCTAGCCACTCAGGAGGCTGAGATCTGAGAATCATGGTTCAAAGCCAGCCCAGGCAGGAAAGTCTGTGAGACTCTTATCTCCAATAAACCACTAGAAAACCAGAAGTGGTGCTGTGGCTCAAGCAGTAGAATGCTCACCTTGAGCTGAAGAGCACAGGGACAGTGCCAAGGCCCAGAGTTCGAGCCCCATGACTGCCAAAAAGAGAGAGAGAAAAAAAAATCAGGGTGAGAAATGGGGAGAAAAGTGTATTGAAATGTGTTTATTTCTCAGTAATGTGATTAAATGGGAATATTAGTTTTCTTCTTTTGGTCCATCTGTGTTTTGTAAATTTTCATAATGACATACTATATACATTCATTTACTATGTAGATAAAAGTGTGCCATAGTTTTACTGATATTATTTTCCTTAGTATTCAAGAGACATTGATTATTATAATGACATGAGATAACCTTAGGATTTTTTTTTTCTTTTTTTGCAGTGCTGGGAATTGAACCAAAGGCCTAGTGCATGCTAGGCCCTTTGTTCTACCACTGAACTACATCCCAGCTCTGACTTCAAGATTTTAAATTCCTATGAGAAATCTCTTTCTGGGGGCTGGGAAGGTGGCTCAGTGGTAGAGTGCTTGCCTTGCATGCATTAGGCCCTGGGTTCAATTCTTCAGTACCACATAAGCAGAAAAAGCCGGGAGTGGCACTGTGGTTCAAGTGGTAGAGCACTAGCCTTGAGCTGAAGAGCTGAGGGACAGAGTTCAGGCCCATGACTGAAAAAAAAAAAAAAAAAGCAATCTCTTTCTGGGGCATACCTTGTAGAATGAACAAAAAAGCCAAGTAAGAGTACAAGGTCCTGAGTTCAAAACTCAGTACTGGTGCATACACGCACGTGCATACCACGCCGCCCCACTCGCCCCAACACCTCTTTCTGGGCTGGGCACAACGGCTTGTGCCTGTAATTTCAGCTACTTGGGAGCTAGGGAAATCTCCAAGATCAAGGTCTGAGGCCAGCCATTGGCAAAAGCAAGACTGCATTTGAAAAATAACTAAAAGTAAAAAAGACCTGGGGTGTCACGCTTAACTGGTAGAGCTAGAGGTCCTGAGTTCTACCAGTTCTACCACTTGAATAAATAAATACTTGTTAGCCCCACTCACTCCATCTCTAGTTCTGTAAGGATAGAGGCCAAAGGATGAAAGAAAATCCATTCCACACAAGAAGTTTGTCTTTGAGAAAAGATGTGTTGATCATAAGACTAGATATTTGGTTCACTAAGCAAAGAAGTCATTGACATTACTAAGTCCTGGATTGAAAAGACTTTATCGAGCTTGAGAAAACCCAGCCAGGATGGAGCCTTAGGCATGTCTTCCTGACCACCTGGCCCATGACTGGTACCCAGTTATACCTAAGTCAGCTTCAGTAGCTGAAGGCTTGGAGTCTTACGTTTTCTGGGTCTTTTGTTAAAATGTCAACCAGGATATGTTTGTTGCATCCTGAACAGGTCATGTTGCACCCTGAAAAAGCAGACCAAAGATTTAGCTCTGCTTGGTTCCTTGAGGTCAAATTACTTCATTTGTTGGGTGGGGGGATCCACAGCTGTCTAGGTGTACAACCACAGGCCCTGGAGATACCTTTGAGGCTGAAAAAGACAGATGTTAGCCAGTTGGATAAGACAGATTCCTAGAGAGCAAGCAGGGGCTACAGGGTGTAGAGGGACTGGCTAGAGACAGGTAGGAAGAATCAGACTCTGTGAGGGAGGGCAGCAGTTTGTTGATGATCTCCAAAGCCGGGCCTTTGGAGGAGGCTGTAGTTTCAATAAAAATGGGGAGCTGCTTAGGGCCAGCAGCAGAACAGCTTAGCAGCACCCTGATGTGGCTCACAGGGCCACCCATGGTGTGGGGAGGGAAGGGAGATTTCTCAATTACCCTGCTAAAGCTCAAGAGTTATCACTGGCAGCTGTCCTGCCTAGGAATTTGCAATCATTTTGGCAGTAGCTAGGATATTTCCCTTCCTGCTGACTGTAGAAAAAGAGAAAAAAAATTGCTAAGCAAATGAAAGATGTGAAGAAGATTAAAGTGAGAATATTTAAATTACAGAAACTTAGTGCTTTCAAGCATACTCAAGCATTTTTTGAAGCACCCATTTAGGGACTGCTGATTGATAAGAGGTGATGGATTATTCTTATCTCCCAGTCCCTGGTTCTCTGGAGGGCAACATTTGGTTAACCTAATTTAAATCTAATTTGAATGACTTAAGAGTAATAAAACAAGTATGTCCTTGAACCTAATAAAGCCTAATTTATTTAATAGGATACTCCTTAAGGAATTTTATTTTGGAACTGGAAGAGGCCTGGGAAATCATCCTTTATTTAAAAATAAAGAAATCAAGTGGCAGAACGATAAAATGTTTTGCGAAAGGCAGCACAGGGTAGTGGCCACATGCAATGAGAATGCAGGGCCCTGAGTCTTGTATGAGAGCTTTTACTCTGTTTCATATAGCACCTGCAGCTCCCTCTGTGGCAGATTGGGAAATGGATGGAACGTTAGTGTCCCCAGAGGGATAGCCAGAAGGTGGCCTGTTGGCCAGGTCCCAACCCTCCACTAATCTTCTGTGACCTCTTCTCACCAGGCTGCAGTGGTGGGGTCATCAATTCCTGGGTCTGGAGACTAAGAGCTTCCAAGAATCCCACTTAGTGAATATCTTTGGGATAATCTGGGATTGAGAAAGGACTTTAGGACCCAAAAGGCTTTGATTTAGCCTTAAGGGATAAAGTCTCTGTATGGCCAGGATGGTGTCTGTGGAGAAAAGAATGGATTGAAGAGGCCCATGAAAAGAGGCAGGCCTTCCTTCCAACACTGTGCCTTGAAATTGTGATAGGAAATGACAGGATAACAGGAGTAATCTGACCCTGGGTATTTTCTGTCTCCATGCTGCCTTTAGGACCAAAGGATCTCAGCTATAAAACCTAGTGCCTGAGGGGCTGGGAAGGTGGCTCAGTGGTAGAGTGCTTGCCTTGCATGCATGAGGCCCTGGGTTTGATTCCTCAGCACCACATAAGCAAAAAGAAAAAAAAAGCCAGAAATGGCGCTGTGGCTCAAGTGGTAGAGCGCTAGCCTTGAGCTGAAAAGCTGAGGGACAGCGCCCAGGCCCAGAGTTCAGGCCCCACAACAGGACCCCCCCCACCCAAAAAAACAAAACAAAACAAAAAACGAGTGCCTGATCTTTACTTTCACACTGTTGAATTTGCAGAACCTGCCTCTTCTCTAGGATTCACACTCAAATGTGTCAGGCACTACTCTGAGATTATGATAGCTGTTAATACAGTACATAAATGTTAATAATCTACATTTTACATCTATGTAATACAGCTACATTTTCTAAGTGAAAAAAATTAAAGCTGCCCAAGGTCACAAAGAAAACAGCATTAGGCCTAGACACTGAACAAAAAGATGCTCAAGGGGCTGGGAAGTTGGCTCAGTGGTAAAGTGCTTGCTTTGCATGCATGAGGCCCTGGGTTCGATTCCTCAGCACCACATAAGCAAAAAGAAAAAGCCGGAAGTGGCGCTGTGGCTCAAGTGGTAGAGCGCTAGCCTTGAGCTAGCCTTGAAGAGCTGAGGGACAGCACCCAGGCCCAGAGTTCAGGCCCCACGACTGGACCCCACCCCACCCTCCAAAAAAAAAGATGCTCAGCCATTCTGCTTGTCCCTTGTGTAATGAGGAGAAAAAAAGAGCCACCTTTGGGACAAGTCTTGGGTTCCCAGTAGGTCCCAATGGTTACTGTCCTGGGCTCCATCAAGAGATGATGACCTGGCTTTCCCAGAACATTTTCCCAGACTGCCTTCATTTCCACAGCCCTGGCACTTGGCTTTCAAAATTTGTTTTTGTTGTTGTTTTTTGTTTTCTTTTTTTGTCGGTCATGGGGCTTGACCTCTGGGCTTGAGCACTGTCCCTCAGCTCTTCAGCTCAAGGGGAGTGCTCTACCACTTGAGCCACAGCACCACTTCCAGTTTTCTAGTGGTTTATTGGAGATAAGAGTCTCATGGACTTTCCTGCCCGGTCTGGCTTTGAATTGCGATCCTCAGATTTCAGCCTCCTGAGTAGCTGGGATTACAGGTGTGAGCCAACAGCACCCGGCTTCAAAAATCTTTGATGTAGCTGGGTGCAGGTGGCTTACGCCTGTAATCCTAGCTACTCAGGAGGCTGAGATCTGAGGATCGTGGTTCAAAGCCAGCTTGGGCAGGAAAGTCCTTGAGACTCTTATCTCCAATAAACCACCAGAAAAGCAGAAGTTGCACTGTGGCTTAAGTGGTAAGATTGCTTGCCTTGAGCTAAAGAGCTCAGACAGTACCAAGGCCCAGAGTTGAAGCCCCATGACCGACCAAAAAAAAAAATCTTTGATATTTTTTGAGAAAAGAAAATGCAAATATTAAAACAAAGACTTTGTGTGTTTTCAGAAACCATGAAACATAGTCAAAGCCCTGTTTATTCACATGGTTTTAACCTCACATGGCAGTGCTAGCCAACTTCAATAAACCTCAGATCTCCTTAATCTTGATGAGTAGATGTCATAGGAGGAAGCCCAGATAGGATGAGGGATAAGCAGGAGACAGAGCTGACCCAACTGGGCATGCAGGTCCCACACATACCTGACCACAGAGCCTGCCTGACAGAGCTAGATTGAATGGAAAAGGCAATGACATTTTCTTGGTTGAAAGAAGCAAGGTATAGTCAAAGGTCAAAGGAGGCAAGCATGTCTCATTGTCTGGCACTCTCTTAAACAAAACATGTCCATTTTGCTCAGACATTCCCAGTGGCCTGGATGGAATTGTTGCCCAGCATTTTGGGCAAACTGGCCCTGACTTCCCTTTCTAGGTTTTTCACTAGATAACAACAACAATAATACTAGTAGTAGTATTTACATTTACTCATTACTTTACAATATACAAATGTTTCTCCTTGATATTATTATTATTATTATTGTGTGTGTTTATGTGTATATTTGTGTGTATTCCTGTGTGTGCTACTACTGGGGCTTGAACTCAAGGCTTATGTTCTGTCCCTTAAGTGTTTTTGCTCAAGGCTAGCACTCTACCACTTGCATCAATCACAGCCCTGCTTTCAGCTTTTTTCCAGTTAATTAGAGATAAGCATCTCATAGACTTACTTTCCTGCTAAGGCTGGCTTCAAACCATGTTCCTCAAATCTTAGCCTCCTGAGTAGCTCAGCTACTATTTTTAGAGGTGAGGACATAGGTCCTCAAAAGTAAAATGCCTTACCTAAAGCCACCACACCTTATCAGGGGCTATGGTAGGATTATATTTTCCCAGCCCTGACAGGAGGCCTTGGCATGGATTTGCTTGATCCAATGAAATGTGGACAAAATGCTATTTTGGATAAGGCAAATCTCATCAGTATCACAGATAAGGGCTGCTTCACCTGCCTGGGCTCTGTGGCCAGGCTCTCTAGAGGGCACTCCAGTGGAGCAATCAGAGCTGGCCCACTGTGGTCTGTAGCATAAGTAAGAAATAAACCAGTATTGGGATGACCATGGAGATATTGAAATAGTCTGTTAGATTAGCCATGTTAATTTAAGGTAACCACAGAGTGGTAGAATTTGCCCTAGTTGGGCTGAGAAGGTGGCTAAGTGGTAGAGTGCTTGCCTTGCATCCATGAGGCCCTGGGTTCGATTCCTCAGCACCACATAAGCAAAAAAAGCTGGAAGTGGTGCTGTGGCTCAAGTGGTAGAGCACTAGCCTTGAGCTGAAGAGCTGAGGGACAGTGCCCAGACCCAGAGTTCAGGCACCATGACTGGCAAAAAAAAAAAAAAAGAATTTGCCCTAGTCCTAGACTTCCTGAAAGTATACTTTCTCCCCCACTTGCCTCTGTGTTCCAGATAGGTTACTCTGTTCTCACCTACATGGCCTTTTTTATCCTGCTCCCTCTGTTGTAGAGTATCTGAAATCCTGCCCATTTTCAAGACTAGGTTTGTAGTCTACCTCTTTTATTATCTATCTCAGCACTATAATGCCAGGCTTTCTGAATACTTACAATGGTTAGATAGTCCTCAAGCATTTGTGTGTTTGTGTGTGCCAGTCAGTCCTGGGACATGAACTCAGGGCCTGGATGCTGTCTCTGCACTTTTTTGCTCAAGGGTTACACTAACATTTTTACTAGCGTATTTTATAAGACAATGGATTTTATTATGACATTTTCAAATCTGTATATAATACTTTGATCACATGCTAGCACATTAGTTATGGTATTGAGTTTAAACTCAGGGCCTTGTATTTGCTAGGTAGGTGCTCTACCACTTGAACCACTCTGCCAGCCCCTTTTGTATTGATTCCTCTTTTTCCCCCAAGTGGCACTTCGAGATAAAGTGAAGAGCAGTAAAATAACTTGTTCAAGTTCAAACCGGCAATTGGCAGTATTCCTTCCACTCTACTTCCTTGTTACATTTCTCCATGTATCTTTGTCTTTATTCAACTGGAGAACAGCTTCTTTCTCTTATTATAGGTTTTGGATCTGGGCTTTGAGTACAAATTCTACCACTTATTGGTAATACCCACTAAGTCAGTCTGTCTGTCCTTCCTTCCTTTCTTCCTTCCTTCCTTCCTTCCTTTCTTTCTCTCTCTCTCTCTCTTTCTTTCTTTCTTTTTTTTTTTTTTTGGTCCAGTTATGGGGCCTGAACTCTGGGCCTGGGTGCTGTCCCTCAGCTCTTAGCTCAACGCTAGCACTCTACCACTTGAGCCACAGCGCTACTTCCGGCTTTTTTCTTTTTGCTTATGTGGTGCTGAGGAATCGAACCCAGGGCTTCATGCATGCAAGGCACTCTACCACTCTACCACTGAGCCACCTTCCCAGCCCTTCTTTATTTCTTTTCTTTTCTTTCTTTCCATCTTTCTTTTCTTTCTTCCTTTCTTCCTTTCCTTCCTTCCTTCCTTCCTTTCCTTCCTTCCTTCCTTCCTTCCTTCCTTCCTTCCTTTCTTTCCTTCCTTCCTTTCTTCCTTCCTTTCTTTCTTTCTTTCCTTCCTTTCTTCCTTCCTTCCTTCCTTCCTTCCTTCCTTTCTTTCTTTCTTTCTTTCTTCCTTTCTTTCTTTTTGGTCAGTCATGGGGCCTGATCTCTGGGTCTGGGCACTGTCCCTCAGCTCTTCAGCTCAAGACTAGCGCTCTATCACTTGAGCCACAGCGCCACTTCTGGCTTTTACTGCTTATGTGGTGCTGAGGAATCAAACCCAGGGCCTCATGCATGCACAGCAAGCACTCTACCACTGAGCCACCTTCCCAGCCCTAAGTCTGTCTTTTCTTTGTAGCCTCCATCCCCTCAGCAAGGTGTCCAGTATATATTTAGTGACTGATGGACTGAATGAATGAACTCTTGGAGCCTTGGTTTGTCCACTTGTAAAATGGAAATAACAGTAGTGCCTGTATAGAGTTATTGTAGAGTTCAGTAATATCTAGCATGTGGGACATGGATAGGAATTCAACAAAACATTATTATTATTATTATATGTCAATAAAGTATATAATATGGAGAGATAAATGTACTTCTTATTGTGGGAATTAGAGGACGCTAGCTTTATGACTGAAGTAACTTGAGAGAACTTTCAAGAAGGTGTGGAATCTAGACACTGTGGTAAGATATAAAGAAATAGCATAAACAAAGAGATGGAGATACAGTAAGCCTGGAACCTGAAGCCCTCTTCCCCCAGTTGGACTATTTTTGAATTAGATCTAAAGAAATAATTCTGTCGGGCACCGGTGGCTCACACCTGTAATCCTAGCTACTCTGAGGATCATGGTTCAAGCCAGAATAATAAACCACCAGAAAACAGGAAATGGCACTGTGGTTCAAGTGGAAGAGTGCTTGCCTTGAGCTGAAGAGCTGAGGGTCAGCAACCAGGCTCAGAGTTCAAGCCCCATTACCAGCAACAAAAAAGAAATGATTCTACATATGGGGAAAAAAGTATGCATGAGGTTGTCTACTTAAACATTGTTTATGAAAGAGGGAAAGATGTAAGCAACCTGCATGTTCAAGAATAGGCCAGGCTCCAGTGGCTCACCTGTAATCCTAGCTATTCAGGGGGCCAAGGATCATAGTTTAAAGCCAGCCCAGTCAGACAAATCAGTGAGACCCTCATCTCCAATTAACCAACAAGAAACTAGAAATGGAGGTATGGCTCATATGGTAGAATGCCAGCTTTGAGAGAAAATGCCATGCAAGAGTGAGAGGCCTTGAGTTCAAGCCTTAGTATCAGCATAATTTAATTGAAATAATAAAATACAATGCCAGGCTGGAGTCATCTCAAGTGTTAGAGGACTAGCCATGTGTGGGAAAGTCAAGTGAGAGCCAGTTCCTGAGCCCCAGTATTGGTTAAAAAAAGAGATTGTTTCATAATTAAAATGAATATTGATACCTGGTACAACTTGGATGAGCCTTGAACAGTATGCAAAGTGAAAGAAAAATCACAGATCATCTTGAGTCCATATATTTGAAATATCCAGAACAAGAGAATGTATTAAAAACAGAAAGCAGATTTGTACTTGCAGGGGAATAAGGAGTGAGTGCTTAATGGATTCTGGTTTTCCTCTTGAAGTGATAAAATGTTCTGAAATTAGATACTTGTGATGGTTGCATAACTCTGAATATAATAAAACCACTGAATTGTGTACTTTAAAAGGATGAACTTTATGATACGTGAATTATAACCCAATAAAGCTGAAAGCAAAAGAGAAAAACACAAAGTTCCTATGCAGTCCTCTCCCTCAACTCCCTAATATTCTCCACAGGGCATTGACTGGATTAATTGTACCACAGTTATACTGTGGAATATTAAAAGTAAAGGATAGTGTGTATAGTATGATTCCTTTAAAAATGTTAAAAAGAAATGTAAATCCTCTGTATGTGTGACTATGATTCTTTATGTTTACAATAGCTGTATGAACTAGTAAGTTTGCACATGAACTTAGGTACTACTTAGTGGTAGGAATCACAGAAGCAAAGAGCTAGCAGGGTAACAGCAGTTCATGTCTGTAATCTTAGCTACTCAGGAGACTGAGATCTGAGGATCGCAGTTCTAAGCCAGTCTGGGCAGGAAAGCCCTAGAGACTATCTCCAATTAAACCAGCAAAATGCAAGAATTAGAGGAAGCATAACTCAGTGGTAGAGGGTCAGCCATGAACAAAAAAGCTGAGCAAGCTTGAGGCCCTGAGGTCAAGCCCCAGTACCTGCACACATACAAAAAAAAAAAAAAAGGAGTAGTTAGGCAGTTTTTCTGACCCCTTATTCAGTTTAATTTAGTAATTTAAAAATGCATGTATTTTTTTTAATAATTTGTCACATTTAAAAAAATGAAAAAGATGAGACAAGGGATAGTGTCTTTTGGTGACTGCTGTGATTAAATCAGTTTATCTTATTAAGCATGGTGGTGTGGATTAAGATCACACATGGCAGGGTTCTCCATGGGGAGGCAGAACACAGCTATATTTCAGAGGATATGGGAGCAGCTGGAATGGTAACTATGACCAAGGTTTCTGGGTAGAACAAAACCATAATAGAACCCTACCATCAATCTGTTGAATTATAGGGTACTTACTGAACTGTTCTGTTCCTTGGTTCCTTACCTTTAAAATGAGAGAAATTATGTGATCTCTTTTCATTGGGTTAGCATGAGGATAAAATAAGTTCGCATGTATATGGTACTTTGTTCAATGCTTGGCATAGTATTCCATAAATGATAGCTATCACTTTACTAATAATATGTATAGTAGGTATTTCTATTTGGGGGATGTGGTTATAAAAATCTAGAAAACAACTGGGCGCCAGTAGCTCACACCTGTAATCCTAGCTACTCAGGAGGCTAAGATCTGAGGATTGTTGTTCAAAGGCAGAACAGGCAGGAAAGTTGGTAAGACACTTATCTCCGATAAATTATCCCCTTTTTACCCCCCCCTCCAAAAGCCAAAATGCAACTGTGGCTCAAGTGGTAGAGCATTAGCTTTGAGTAAAAGAAGCTTAGGGACAGTGCCCAAGCCCTGAGTTCAAACCCCAGGATTGGCAAAAACAAAACAAAACTAGAAAACTTCAACTTTGGCTTATCATCCTTCCAGACACATTGGTTGGTGGACTCCTTTGCTGTCAACCAGAGAATTGATTTTATTCTTGTTATTGTTGTACCTAGCTAAAATGTAAGACTACATTTCCCAGACTCTCTTATAGTTAAGCAGACTTAGGTGGGACTTCCTCTTGGAAGACTGTCCCTTTTGTCTTCTTTTTCTCCACTTTTCTGCTCTAGCAGCATTCTGGTACCCTGAAACAATTTAAGGAAGGAGGCCAGCCTCTAAGGATGGTGACACACAATACTGGGGCTTGAGTCTCTGATAACCCTGCAGTTCACCCTGTCAGCCCCAGCAAACCTTCCTCCAGATTTACATTAAGTGCATGAGAGAAATAAATCTCTATCTTGCTTAAAACCCCTTTCTGGGTTTTCTGTAAAATACCTAACGTTTGCTCATAGACTTCTCACAGAACAACTAACCAAAAAAACTAAAGCTATGGCTAGGAAGAGATGCCTGGTGACCTGGGAGGAAGCCAGAGTGAGGCAGGACCTGGCACTTACTCATCTCCGATGTGGAGCCTGGGCCAGACCTCGTTGACATGGGTGTACTGGGGACTGCTCTTCCAAAAGAGTCGCTCCAGTTCGAAGGCTCCAGGTGTGCAGTAGTCCTCTGCCTCCTCTTCCTTCTCCTCCTTCTCCTTCTCCTCCTCCTCCTCCTTCTCCTTCTCCTCCTCCTTCTCCTTCTCCTCCTTCTTCTTCTCCTTCTTCTTCTCCTTCTCCTCCTTTTTCTCTTTCTTTTCCTTCAGGGACAGCCCTTTGGGACACGGGCAAGCATTCTTGAGTCTTGTCTTTGTACGTCCGGATATCATTTTGGAGCCCAAAGATTCTTCCTTTTCTGCAGCTGGTTGTGAGAGAGGGTTAGCAGAACAGGGGTTAGCAGAAAGGCACTGAGGTTGGGAATAGGTATTACAGAAAAATGTGGAAAGAAACAGTGCTTAAATATGCTGGTAGGTCCCTAGCCTCATCTCTGTTCCCACTTGCTGGGCCCAAGCCACACAGGTAAGCCAAGAAGGCCATGGTAACAGTTAAAAACAATGCTCCCCAGCATTCCAGGGTCCCAAAACAAATGTGTTGGTTCCTAAGGAAGATTTGCAGCTTTTGGCATACAAGTCCTTCAGGCAGTCAGTCCCTTCCCACCTTTCTTTTAGGCTTTGTTCCTTCTTTGTTGTTATTGTTGGTCATGGGGTTTGAACTCTGGGCCTGGGCACTGTCCCTGAGTTCTTCAGCTCAAGGCTAGCTCTCTACCACTTTGAGCCACAGAGCCACTTCTAGTTTTCTGGTGGTTAATTGGAGATAAGAGCCTCACAGACTTTCCTGCCTGGGCTGGCTTTGAACCTCGATCCTCAGATCTCAACCTCCCCGATTAGCTAGGGTTACAGGTGTGAACCACCAGTGCTTGGCTGCTTTGTTCCCTCTTTCCAACCTACTTTTTCCTGCTAGTTTCCTACTAGCCTGTTAGTTTGGGCTATTTTGACCCCAAATAGAAGACCAGAGGGCTCCTGGCATTTCAGGTCGGTGGCTCTCCCAACATCCACAGGGAGAAGGTGGCCAGTGGAAAGGGCATGTGGCTAAGTCTAGAGCAGGTGTGGGCTGAGTGTGGACAACCATGCTCAGAGGCCTTCATGGCTCACCCTAGAAGGCTGGCTGTGGCAATATTACCTTATCTGAGCTAGAGAGCTCTGCGGATTGAATCATGTATTGGTGAATCAGAACTTGGTGATGCTCTGTGAGTAGAATGTGGGAGAAAAGTTTCCATTGTTCCCAAGGAAATGAATTCTCTGTGGAATTGGGCAGTGTGTGTTCCTTGAGTTGAGTACAACAGCTTTGATCACACCTGAAAAGGGAAGCTGTGCTCAGGCCCTGTGGCTGGTGGGAAGGAGAAAAGGATGGAATGACGAAAGCACAGAAGTGTGCAGTGGGGAGGGAGTGTTACTTATTTGATAAATACAACCAGCCCTTATAGCCACTTTTTGCAAATCCACAGATTTAGCCAACCAAAGGTTGAAAATAACCCACAAAGATAAAGTGCTCTTGACATTCTTCCCTAAACAATTCAATATAACAATTACTTACACAGTATTAGGTATAAGTCATGTAGAAATGATGTCAAGAATGTGGTAAGATGCCGGGTGCCAGTGGCTCATGCCTATAATCCTAGCTACTCAGGAGGCTGAGATCTGAGGATCGAGGTTCAAAACCAGCCTGGGCAGGAAAAACCGTGAGACTCCTATCTCCCAATAAACCATTAGAAAACCGGAAGTGGCGCTGTAGCTCAAGTGGTAGAGCGCTCTCCTTGAGTTGAAGAGCTGAGGGACAGCGCCCAGGCCCAGAGTTCAAGCCCCATGACCAACAACAACAACAACAAAAAAGAATGTGGTAAGATGTACTTAGGTTATAACAAATTATACAATCTTTTTGTGTGTGTTTGTTTTTGTTTTTTGTCAGTCATGGGACCTGAATTCAGCCTGGGCACTGTCCCTCAGCTCTTCAGCTCAAGGCTAGCACTCTACCACTTGACCCACAGCGCCACTTCTGGCTTTTACTGCTTATGTGGTGCTGAGGAATCAAACCCAGGGCCTCATGCATGCAAGGCAAGCACTCTACAACTGAGCCATCTTCCCAGCCCAACCTTTTTATTTTTTATTTTTAAAAAAATTTTCACTTTTGTCAGTCATGGGTTTTTGAACTCAAGGCTTAGATGAGCTTTTGTGCTCAAGGCTAGCATTCTACCACTTTAGCCATAGTACCACTAATGGTTTTCTGGTGGTTAGTTGGAGATAAGAGTCTTATGGACTTTCCTGCCTGGGCTGGCTTTGAACTCCGATCCTCAGATACCAGCATCATAAGCCACTAGTGCTCAGCTTCTACAGCTTTTTAAATCAGGAACATGAACATCAATGGATTGTGGTACCAATCCCCCATGGACACAGGGACAATTGTATTTAAGTTGCACTTGTGCCAGACACTACTCCAAGTCTTTTTTATTTCATCTCTTGAGAGTTGTTATTTTGAAGATGGTTAAGGGAAAAGAATGTATCATGTATTTATTTTATCCTTCCTGATATAAGCTATACAACTGGTAGATGAGAAAAAATTTCTTTTTGATAAAGTTTTCCAGATAATAAAGAAAAGAAGAAGTCTGTAGTTTAACAAGCTCAACTACAGGTTGATAATAACTCCTCAAGGACTAGAGATCAGGAGCTGGGTTTTTTTTCTTCTTTCTTCTCTCTCTTTCCTCCCTCCCTTCCTCCCTTCTTTCCCTCTTTTACTTCCTCTCTCTCCCTTTCTCTTTTTCGCTTTCATTTTTTGTTTTGTTTTGTTTTTGCTGGTTCTGGGCTTGAACTCAAAGCCTGGGTGCTGTCCCTGACTCTTATTTGCTCAAGGCTAGCATTCTACCACTTGAACCACACAGCTCTACTTCTGGCTTTTTGGTGGTTAATTGGAGATAAGGTCTCATGGACTTTTCTGCCTGAGCTGGACTTGAACTGAGATTCTCGGATCTCATTCTGCTGAGTAGCTAGGATTATAGACATAAGCCACCAGCCCTCAGCTTCTCTTTTGTTTTTGTACTACTCCTGAGGCTTGAACTCAGGTCTTATGCTCTCACTTAGCTTTTTTGCTCAAGGATGATGCTCTACCATTGGAGCCACACCTCCACTTTTGGCTTAGTTGGAAATAAGAGTCTCAGCTGGCTTCAAACTGAGATCTTCAGACCTCAGCCTTCTAAAGTAACTAGAATTAAAGGCATTGGCCATTGATACCCAGTAAGGAGCTATTTCTCGTAGAGAACCATGCCCAAGGTGCTTTACATCTTCTTATTAAGGTGGGGACATATCATTGCTCCAAATGGAAATACAGAGCAAGGAGGAGAGGGCCTGTTATCTAGTCCACTCTCAGTTCTGAAATGCAGAGGTGCTTAGAAAGTATGTGTTGGAGCTAGGTGCTGATGGCTCACACCTGTAATTCTAGCTACTCAGGAGGCTTAGATCTGAGGATCACGGTTCAAAGCCAGCCCAGACAGGAAGTCCATGAAAATTTTATCTCAAATTAACCACCAGAAAACCAAAAGTGGCACTGTGGCTCAAAGTTGGTAGAGCACTAGACTTGACCAAAAGAGCTCAAGGACAGTGCCCAAGTCCTGAGTTCAAGTCCTACAACATATAAAAGAAAAAAGAAGAGAGAAAGTATCTGTGTTGGGTGAGAGAATTACTTGGTGAATGGATGGCCTGGGAAACAATTGAATAAACAATGCAAACCTGTGAGGCCTTTTTGGGGACTCAGAGGAGGCATGTTCAGGACATAGCATGGACTGTGCCTTCCTCAGGGGAACTTGGTCAGGCCTGAAATTCACTGTGGGGCCTGCCTACTTGTATTTCCATAGAAGGAGAGAAATTATTTCACAGGATAGTCAGAAACTTCTCTTGCAGGAGCAGCACAGACCCCCCAGTGTCCTAAGTCATAGCTTTGCTTGCTTCAGACCCACAGGGGCTCCCACCGTTTTTGTTTCCCCATGAATGGAACCTGGGCACCATATACCTAAAAGTTGTGGTGTGGGGCCTGCTTTTGGAAGAGGTGATTTCAGGGAGACTGGAGTCAGTTCTATTCTGACAACTCCATCTGCTGCCTTTGATCTCTGAAGCTGACCTCCCCCTTCAATGAGGCTGTTCCCCCTCATTATGCTGTGGAGGGAGCCATCACTGGCCCCACCTCTGCGCTGAAAGCCTCGGCTGGATTTCCAGACAGAAGAGGAAGTAGTGCGGTCTGCCCAGAGCCACTTGGCACGCAGAGGGGGCTCTGGGATCTATTATCCTCCAGAATGCAGATTTGATGGGGGAAGAGAACAAAGCACAGAGCCGTCCAGAAACCACAGACCTGTAATCTTTCCAAATCCTGAAGGCGGCTTGTGTGCATCCCTCTCTGCATGGCTCCCAAGTCTCTCATTCTCACACAGGCCAGGAAAAGCCTGTTTCCCAGATCACAGCCAAAATGGAAAGGGAAGACAAATCTATTCTGTTTGGTTTCCATAGATTCAACCCAGAGATTGACTGCCAAGGTCTCCATGACACATGCAATATCAATTCCAAGCTAAATGTCATAATGAGAGCTGGGCAAGCTGTCAAGAAAGGCCTCCAGGTTCCTATTACAGCTTCATATTTAAAGATTTTTGTCCTAGGAAATCAAATGCCAGTTCTGAAGGCTACTTGGCCTTATGTGAGCACCCTTCTCAGAGGGTAGCCAATTGAGATTCCTTTGTGGAGGGCCCAGGAGTAGTTAAATAGGACAATAATTTAAGCAAGACATTATGGAGGGGTGGGCACTGTGTCACATTAAAAGTAAACGTTCTCTCTCATGGGAACAGCAGCCATTCCACGTAGGAATACAAGTCCAGATTTTCTGATATTTTTGTGACTATCCAGAAAGCCAGATTTTTTGTAAGCAATGTGCTGATTTTTAAATGCAGGCAGCTGTCGCAGACGTTATCTTTGTATTTTCCCACTCCTTGCTCAAGTCACCATGATGTTAGTGGGCAGATCCCTTATCCACACCTAGCTTCATACTTAAAGCACTTATGTTTCTTCTATATGGCATGTTTTTGGTTTTGGCTGATGGGAAGCAGAGGAACATCCCAGAAGTTATCACCAAAAAGAGGCAGCTTCTTCACTCTGAGAATCAGTTTTAAAGTGTGTCCTACAAAGTCTTCTACGTCTTCTTATTTTTTTTTTTTTTGGTCGGTCATGGGGCTTGAACTCTGGGCCTGGGCACTGTCCCTGCGCTCTTCAGCTCAAGGTGAGCACTCTACCTCTTGAGCCACAGCGTCATTTCTGGTTTTCTGGTAGTTTATTGGAGATAAGAGTCTCACAGACTTTCCTGCCCAGGCTGGCTTTGAACCTCGATGCTCAGATCTTGCCTCCTGAGTAGCTAGGATTACAGGCATGAGCCACCGGCGCCTGGCTTACAAAGTCTTCTAGAGATGACCTCATTTGTACATTTTTCACTAGCCTTGTCCCCCTTAGGTCCCTTGCACCCAGGACCCTGCTTCCTGGAGCACCCTGTTTAACCCTATAAATAGCTTAAACCTTTACCCTGGTCCTGAAGGCTGCATTTCAGGGAACCTAAATTAAGAGTTAATTTTAAAATATGTCCATATATGTGAGTTTTATATATTAACACATTACATGTATCATGTAAATGTATGCAATTCTTTTTTTTATGTATGCAATTCTTATTGTCAGTTAATAGCAAAAATTATAGCTGGGAGTCAATGGCTCATGCTTATAATCCTAACTACTCAGGAGGCTGAGATCTGAAGATCGAGGTTCAGTGCTAGCCTAGGCAAGAAAACCCATGAGACTCTTATCTCCAATTAATCACCAAAAAACTGGAATTGGAGCTGTGTTTCAAGTAATAGAACACCAGTCTTGAGTGAAAAAGCTAATGGACAGTGTGTAGGCCTTGAGTAGAAACCTCAGTACCAGCACACAAAAAAAGTGAAAATTAGGGCTGGGAAAGTGGCTCAGTGGTACAGTGCTTGCCCTGCATGCAGGAGGCCCTGGGTTCGATTCCTCAGCACCACATCAACAGAAAAAACCAGAAATGGCACTGTGATTCAAGTGGTAGCATGCTATCCTTGAGCTGAAGAGCTGAGGGACAGTGCCCAGGCCAAGTTCAAGCCCCATGACTTGTGAAAATTAAAGAAGGGAAAGCTGACAAAGATACTATGATAGTAGAGGATGTAAGAGGCTAATAGCCCTTGACCCAGAGGCCTGGAGTGCCTACCAATCCTGCAATAAACAGACCTGGTTTGGGAGACCTACTTTCAGGAATGGTTGATGATGTAGTTCACATGTGACTAAAGTTTTCCTTTTCCCAGGGAGTAAAGGCGTCTGAATTCAAAACTTTTTTTTTAATGTATATTAGTTGTACAAAGGTTTTTCCATACAAACATACAATATACTTGTATCAAACTCACTTCTCTTTCTCAACCCCCACATTTTAAAGTGATTTTTAATATCTTTCATTATTACATTTTCATAATTAAAAATTAAAGTTTGGCCACTATGATTTGACTGACAGCAAAAAACAAACAAAACATGCTCATAAACATATGCATAAAACTATATATAAAAACATACAAAATTATATATATGGGGCTGGGAAGGTGGCTCAGAAGCAGAGTTCTTGCTTTGCATGCATGAGGCCCTGGGTTCAATTCCTCAGCACCGCATAAAGCAGAAAAAGCCACAAGTGGAGCTGTAGTCAAGTGGTAGAGAACTAGCTTTGAGCTGAAGAGCTGAGGGACAGCGCCCAGGTCAAGTTCAGGCCTAGGACCGACAAAAATAAATAAAATAAATAAATAAATATATATATATATATATATCAAAGCTACAGACATTTTATTTTCTTACATAATGAATATATATTTATATATAAAGAAATATGTATATTTATACACACATGCGCACACATGTATTTTTAAACTTATATACATATGTACACACATATACATTTTTCTTTCCAGTGCTGGAAATTGAATTCATGGCCTCTCACTTGCTAGTTTGTTTTTCAGATAGGGTCTCTGGCTTTTGCCTTGGCTGCTCTTTAACCTGTATCCTCACTCTTCTACCTCCTGAGAAGCTAGGAGTACAAGTGTGGGCTGCCATACCTGGCTAAATTTTTGTTTGTTAAACATCAAAATGTTATACTGTGGGTCATTTTCACTCTACACCCACAGCATAGGCCTTTTGCTTAACAAAACACATCATCTGAGGATCGTTTTGATGGGATAAGTCCTATAGCCTCCCTCCCCCTCAATGTGTTGGAATGAACTAAAGAAAATGCTCTATAGTAAAGCAGGAGTGTTTTGAGTTTCCAAGGATCCTTTGGTCCTGGAAGTTGGGGAAAGGCATTTTTAGAAGTGAACTACCAGACTACTGAGAATAGGATTGCCAGTGTCAATTTGGAGAACTTCATAGCTCTGCCAGCCCTCTCTTGTTAGTTCTCTTAAACCTTCAGCAAAACCATTCATTACACAAAATAGCTATGTTAATGGTGGTTTTGAAAATCAAGAAGAGACTTGTGCCAGTGAAGAGAATAGACCAGAATTGTCTAAAGCTGTATATGCAATATAATCCTGTTCTTACACAAAAATATATGGCATGAAACTATCAACTCTGGCTGTCTGCTTGGTTTAGGGTAATGAAATTATGTATGATTTGTCTTTCCTTCCTTCCTTCAAGTAACCATCTTTCCTAAATTACCCCCCATATTTCCTGGAGAATCTAGGCTATATGGATCCGAAGCTCACCTAGTTTCTTTAAGAAGAAAAAAGCCGGGCTGGGAAGGTGACTCAGTGGTAGAGCACTTACCTTGCATGCATGAGGTCCTGGGTTTGATTCCTCAGCACTACATAAGCAGAAGAAAAAAAAAGCCAGAAGTGGCACTGTGGCTCAAGTGGTAGAGTGCTAGCCTTGAGTTGAAGAGCTGAGGGACAGCGCCCAGGCCCAGAGTTCAGGCCCCACGACCGGACCCAAAAAAAAGAAGAAAAAAGCTTAAGGATCAGGGCCTCACAAGAGTCTAGGGAAAGTGGGGCATTCAGGGAATGCCTTTAAGGGAAACTCCATCCCCTTCCTATTTCAGATTCAGAGAGTATATCTTCCCTGTGAGGGTGGCTGGGGCAAAGACCATGACTTCCCCTTTAGCCTGGGCTTGGCTTAGTCTAAGTCAGCTGCATCAGAGGCTCTGTGGAGTCACAAGTGGGGATAGAAGCAGATCATTTCCTCCTTGACTTGACCTCACATTGGGCCTGCCCCTGTCCCCAAAGCTCTACTTCTCTGTCAAATACAGAGGAGGGGTGAGCCAAGACAGGGTGAGAAGAGATTGGGCAAAGTTAGAACAAGCTGAGTCAAAGATATCTCTGTCTTCTAGAAGTTTTAGGTTAGCCAAGCAATTTATAATCTAATTTTAAGGGTCTTGTTTTGGTTTATTTGTTATAGATTTGTTTTGAGACAGAGTCTCACTACCACAGCCCAGGCTAAACTAGAATTCTGTATAGCCCAGGCTGCCCTGAAACCCTCAGTCCTACTGCCTCAGCCAACCTGTGCTTACACTATAGATACGTAATTCATGCCTGGAAAGCCTTAAAAAAATTCTATTCTGTATCTATGGATATTTGTATTCCTAGTGTATTATGTGTTTACAAGATTTCTTCCATTAAAGAAGTCGGGCCAAGTTGGGCCTGAACTATGCTTTTGACAAAGGGGGATAGTAAAAATGTTATTGTGGTCATGTAAATGACTACTAGTTGAGTAATATTTACTGCTGGGTACAATCGGGCGCATGGAATTATGTAAATATATACGTATTTTTAATTTGCTATAAGTTGTGTTTGTCTTTATGTACTTTAAATCTACCAAAAAAAATCCCAACTAGAAAATGAAAGTCATGGATTTATTTTTTAATTTGGTGCTGGGCATGGGGCTTGACCTCAGGTTCTAGGCATTGTCCCCGTTCTTCTTTTGCTCAAGGCTAGTACTCTACCACTTGAGTCACAGATCTAATTTTGCCCTTTTTTTGAGTAGTTTATTGGAGATAAGAGTCCCCTGCTGGGCTGACTTTGAGCCATGAGCCTCAAATCTGTTTCCTGAGTAACTAGGATTACAGGCATGAGCCACCAGTGCCTAAAGTCATGGTTTTTTGTTGTTGTTGTTTGGTTTTTGTTTTGTTTTTGTTTTGGTCATGGGGCTTGAACTCTGGGCCTGGGCTCTGTCCCTCAGTGCTTCAGCTCAAGACTAGTGCGTACCACTTGAGCCACAGCTCCACTTCCAGCTTTTTTCTGCTTATGTGGTGCTGAGGAATCAAGCCCAGGGCCCCCATGCATGTGAGACAAGCACTCTACCACTGAGCTATCTTCCCAGCCCCAAGTCATGGATTTTTGAAAACTTAAAACTTGGGCTTAAAAATTCAGGAGTTTATTTTGTTGCCTCTAACTTATGTATCATACATAATCCAAGTTTAACAGATTGGTTTTTTCCTTTTGAATTCTGACGAGTGTGCTAATAGGCAATTTAGTGAACTAATATAACATCCTTCTACTTAAAACAGAAAAGTCTTCATTTAAAAGGAAATTTAATATTCCTTCTGCAATAGTATTGATGTCATGAACTTGTTTGATTAACTCTTCAGATGATTTCTAAGTACTTTGGGATGGTAATTTATGAACTCCTAATTGATTTCCCCAATCTTGGTTTGGCAGAAATGGGCCTCCCGGAAATGTGAGGGACTGGAGTCCCACATTCAGTTTCCTTCTCAGACAGAGGAGCCAGCCAGGATGGACATTACCCAGACAGAGGGAGCACTGATGAGGGAGATAGGCCAGTTGTGGTTCCTGACTATCAGCTGGGCCTTTGCCTCCTCTGGTACTATATGGAAACACTGTGCCTCTTAAGAACTGTGTCTCACTGAGTGAGATGGGCAGAAGAGGTTTCAGACTGTGTTGAGGTACAGCCCTCACGCAACATGAGCCCCTATACCCCCATCCAGGCCACTATTTCATAGTAGCTTGTCTCTCAGATGCCACACAGGGAAGGCTTTGGGCTTGGTAAGACTATAGGACAAGACCACTACTTGAGTTTTCAGAGAAGTCAGATAGATCTAGCCACTTAGAGGTGGTTACTTTTTGTGTGTGTGCTGGTCCTGGGGCTTGAACTCAGGGCCTGGATGCTGTCTTTGAGCTTTTTTTGCTCAAGGCTAATGCTCTACCCTTCGACTTTGAGCCACAGCTCTATTTCCAGCTTTTTGGTGCTCAATTGTAGATAAGAATCTGACTGAAAGTCTCACAGACTTTCCTGCCTGGGCTAGCTTTGAACAGTGATCCTCAGATCTCAGCCTCCTGAGTAGCTAGGATTACAGGTGTAAGCACCAGTACCCAGCCCCAGGTGCTTGCTTTTACTGTGTGAGTTTAAGTATTGAGTATCTACTCTCTAAACCTTCTAGATGAAGACAGGTGAGAAAATGGGTGTCAGCAAGATTAAGAAAAACAACATCAAGCTAGTAATAGAGGTACATCAGTCCAAGCAGTCCATGTCAGCACCCAATTCACTATATCCTGGTCAGACAGTATAAACTCCTGAGGCCTTTCGGTTTGGTACACCCTCTACCCCATTGTGAAGAAGAGTGATGTGAAGAAGTCATGACAAGAGGTCTCATGTTCTTCTGATTCAGCTTCCTCATGTGTAACTGGAGGATAAAATCCACCTCAATGGTAGCTGGATTGAATGAGATAATCTGAGTTCTTGACACATCAACATAGGCATTGAAGAAACACTAAATATAGTGTGAAGTAGGTAAATGGAGGCGGCAGAGAAGTGAGTGGAGCTATGTTCTGATCCAAGAACAGGAAGAGTGGAACATTTTGACTGGGGCAGAGAATTCAGTAGGGCAATTGTGAGGAGCCTGAATACCTTTCTTTGATGTATGTGAAGTACAAACAAGGCTTTTGGGAGTAAGAGAAAATACTGTCTCCAGCTAGTTAATATCTTATGTTTGAATCAGGCCCCTCTGAACTGTTACCCACCCCCTTTACTATGGGAACAGAGGCCCCCAGACCATCAAGAGTCACTAGCAGGAGAAAAATTAAACACTGACTGATTCTACAGTCAGACTGAGGAGCTATGACCCTTTGCCCCAGCACTTGGCACAGCTGTTCCCAGACCCAGATTGGTGTCCCCAACCTTACCAAGACCACTAGGCCCCATTGGTTATGCCATGGGGTTCTAAGATATGTTGGATTCCAGAATCTACCACTTTCTAGGCTGTGTGCTCTGGAACATACCATCAAATTCTTTGTGCCTCAGTTTCCTCATCTGAAGATGGGGACGATGATGTATATCTCTAGTGGAGGAAGTGAGTACATATTTTCAATGAGAGTTGTTAGAATTGGGCATGTAGTCAGCTCCAGAAAGCGCTGCTGATTGAGCAGGCCTGTGTAATGTCTGGGAAGGCCAGCCCTGACCCTGAGGCTGGCGGAGGTCAGCCTGCTCTACCTTGAATAGAACCCACTAGGTCTCAGTGGGATTGCCAGAAAATGTAATAGTCAACCCTCTTGCCTCAGTGTCTTTCCTGTGGCCCCATCTGCTGTGGGATTGGCATTGAACACAAGAATTATACCCTTAAACAGGACCTGGAGTCTCTCATCCTCAGCATAGATCATCCTTTCACTCTGAAGAGCAGCCTTACCTCAAGTCAGCCTGTAATCTTCAACCCTGTCCTGCCTCCCATCCCCATGCCCAGGGCTCTTGCTCAGAAGCCCTTGAGGAGTTGATCATAAATGTTGGGAGTCCTCAGTTTGTTGGTGGGACCAAAATGAGGATAACAAGGAGGAACCACAAGAAAAAAAATGTCAAGTCAACAGAAAAAGCATCTATCTTATTATAGAACATCCCCCTTGGAATATTTTCAGATTACCTAAATAGTGCCAGCCCCCTGGTTCCAACAGCTTTTAGATTACAAGCCCTGAACAACCTTTGGGCCCACAGGACCAGGATACTGAGGTCTAAATAAAAACCCTCAGATTGAGACGACAGATCCCTTCTTCTTTCCTACCTGTACACAGTGCTCTTTTGGTTGAGTCACCCATCCGTCTGTGACCCAGTCTCCCTGTCTCTTCCAGGACAGTGCCATTTCAACTCCAGCCTCCCACCAAGATTAGAAAGGCTGTAAAGAGTCACACTTTGTCCAGGACATAGAATTCTTAGCCTTGCTGCCTAAGTACTTATTTGTCATTCGTGCTGCCCTACATACAATCCAGGGTACACTCATGCCTCTGTCTCTCCTGCTTCTAGACTTTTTCCTCTCAACAAGAGATAGACACATGTAGAACCTTGCTGGAATGTGAAATATGATACAACACATCCAATATCCCAGAAAAGCCCAGTGAGCTTTAGCCCACTCCATTATCCTTTAGAAATGGTCCTTGAACTGGAAACTCAGATTTAGTGGGAAGAAAGTGGAGAAAGTTCAGTAGTGTCTCCAGAGACTGCTGGGGTAACAACAGACTTTTCATAATAGAAGGATGCCAGCTGTTTCCCACAGCTCCAGAGATGGTAGAAAAAGATCTTCCAGTGCTCATGCCCAGGACCCCAAAAACACCTGGCTGAACCCAAGGGGTGCCAGCCACCCCTTTTAAAGGCCTTACCTGTGTATGCTGGGACCTGCCTGAGTCAAGAGGTCCTGGTCTGTGCATCGGGTGTGTGGCAGCTAGCTGCACACCAGCCTCCCCAACTGGCATCAGAGTTCCTATTTTTAGGGTCAGACCTGCTGACGCTGTCCTTGTGTGCTGTCCAGTCTGAGAGCAGATCTGTTGCATTTGTTTGCAAAAATATTCACCAGTGTGACCTGAAACTCTTGACTTAAAAAGTCCTGTACCTGTGACCCACATGCTTGTCTCTGGCCAACCCATGGATGTAGGACATGTGGGATGGAGACAAACAACGGGAAATTTCCTAGCTTTGTTTATTTAGGATGGACAAGACAAGGTGTCTTCTGGTCCTCCCCCGGGCTTTGTCCTAGAATGGCTCAGAGGGGAAGTTTGTCTGCTGGCAGAATCCAAAGGAGGCCTGGGAACATCCAGCATAGAGAAGAATGCTTTATTCTAGAGTTTGTATAGGTATCTCTGGGTACCATACAAGGTAGTAGTCAATGAAACACAAAGAAAACATAGATCATATTGTGCCACTTTCTGTGAGACACCCCTCACCTCCGCCATGCCCCGAAGTTCTCAACCTTATAGTCTCAGGCACAATAATGATCATAATCCCATCCTCTTTAGTTGCTGCAAGGATTGGCATGTGGTAAACATTTTTAAATGTTAGATGGTGCTGGGCACTGGTGGCTCAAGCCTGTAATCCTACCTACTCTGGAAGCAGAGATCTGAAGATCACAGTTTGAAGCCAGCTTGGACAGAAGGTACATTGAGACTCTTTGCCTCCAATTAACCAGCAAAAACATTAGAAATGGAGGTGTGGCTCAAGTAGTAGGTTTCCAGCCTTGAACGAAAAAGCCAACTGAGAGCACAAGGCCCTGAGTTCAAGCCCCAGTACGAACATCCCTCCCCCAAATTAAAAATAAATGATAATAAAATGCTAGGTGGTGCAAGCATGACAAAAATATTCCTGACTCAACATTCCCAGGAGCCTCTTGTTGCATTTTTCTTCTCAACCTCTTGCTTCATTAGCTCTAGCTTCTTTTTACTCCATAATCCCCCTACCAAGCCTTACAAATATAGGTAGCCTTTTAAATATCAAGGAACAGAGTTCTACCTAATCTCCTCTGATTTTCTAGTAAAATTAAGGCTTTCTACAGTGCTTTATAAAGAATGATGTAGATTTCCATTCTTACCTGTCCTTGTCACCTCTTTATGAGCACACTTTAATGTGTGAAAGCCGGTGAGGAAGAGGTAGCAGTCTCCCACATCTTTCAGTAGGGGATCATTAGGGCCATTATACTTCCCTTTGCAACTGTATACAGCAAATTAAAGACCTCACAACCTGCAAGATTAACTTCCTGTTTCTGTTATGTGAAGTAATTGTTTATATTAGCGTTATTCACTGGGAACCTGCTGAATAATTTAGCTCTTATTGATTTCTTGGTACAAAGAATATTCATAAAGGAAATACACAGAGCTTGAGCATTCAATGAAATCAAAATATCAGGATCCAGCTGTCCATGCTGTCAAGTGTTTGGGTTGAGATAACATTGTCAAAAACCCTTCTACAGGGGCTGGGAAGGTGGCTCAGTGGTAAAGCACTTGCCTTGCATGCATGAGGCCCTGGGTTCGATTCCTCAGCACCACATAAGCAAAAAGAAAAAAGCCGGAAGTGGCACTGTGGCTCAAGTGGTAGAGTGCTAGCCTTGAGCTGAAGAGCTGAGGGACAGTGCCCAGGCCCAGAGTTCAGGCCCCATGACCAGACCCCCCCCCCCGCCAAAAAAATAAATAAATAAACCCTTCTACAAAGCTAGGTGTGGGTGGCTCACACTTGTAATCCTAGCTACTCAGGAGACTGAGATCTGAGGATGGTGGTTTGAAGCCAGCTGTGGCAGGAAAAGTCTGTGAAATGCTTTTTTTTCCTTTTTTGTTTCTTTTTTTCTTGTCAGTCGTGAGGCTTGAACTCAGGGCCTGGTCACTGTCCCTGAGCACTCTTGCTCAAGGCTAGCTCTACTTCCAGTTTTCTGCTGGTTAATTGGAGATAAGTCTCAGGGGAAATTTTCTGCCTGGGCTGGCTTTGAATCACAATTTTCAGATCTTAGCTCCTGAGTAGCTGGGATTACAGGTGTGAGCCAACAGTACCTGGTTTTATATCCAATAAACCACAAAATGCTGGAAGTGGTGCTGTGGCTCAAGTGGTAAAACACTAGCCTTGAGCAAACTCCAGTAGTGGTATGTGGGTACACACACACACACACACACACACACACACACACACACACACCATTTCTGCAATTACCCCAAAATCTACCAGTCAGAGATGGTGGAATTGACATACTAGGTAAAGATTTTTTCCCTAGCAGAGAGACAGAAATAATGCTTCATACCACCTAGGAGGATGCTTAAGTAAGTAAAGCCAAGAGAAATATTGGAGGGTGATGTATTGTTATCTCTATTAGAGTAGTCCCTAAATATGGCTAACCAGAGCAATGGTGAACCCCATTTGTATGCCCCATCTCAATTCTTATCATATGAAAATGCACCCAAAATAGAGTAGCAAGGATGGAAAAGGGTGGAAGACCATGTCATTTTTATTTTCTTTCTTTATTTTTTTGTTGGTCATGGGGCCTGAACTCGGCCTGGGCGCTGTCCCTCAGCTCTTCAGCTCAAGGCTAGCGCTCTACCACTTGAGCCACAGCGCCATTTCCAGCTTTTTCTGCTTATGTGGTGCTGAGGAATTGAACCCAGGGCCTCATGCATGCGAGGCAAGCGCTCTACCACTGAGCCACCTTCCCAGCTGCCCATGTCATTTTGTATGAGGAACTTCAGGAATGATTTTTTTTTTGGGGGGGGGTCTGGTCGTGGGGCCTGAACTCTGGGCCTGGGCACTGTCCCTCAGCTCTTCATCTCAAAGCTAGTACTCTACCACTTGAGCCACAGCGCCACTTCTGGCTTTTTTCCTTTTTGCTTATGTGGTGCTGAGGAATAGAACCCAGAACTTCATGCATGCAAGGCAAACACTCTACCACTGAGCCACCTTCCCAGCCCTTCAGGAATGATTTTATCAGAAGAGTGACAGTGTTGACAGGACACCTGGTTTATCTTCCACTGGTTGAAGGGCTGGCCTATAAGGAACAACAATATTCTCTGTATAAGAGCAGAGTCATGAGTAGATACCTCAAAAGTTGCCTCCTGTGAATGAAGCAAATTAATCATTCTGTTAGGATGGGAGCAAGAAAGGCAGCCATCATCAGCTGGCTCAGAGGTACATCCAGGTATTCCCAACTCCAGGAGATTTATCCAGGATGTATACAACAGCGAGCTACTATAGTACAGAAGTCTGAGCCAGTATTATATTCACATAGCTTTCTAAGACCTTACCTGCAGCAGTATTTGACTCTAATCTCTTCCCTGCCTCTAACTCTTTGTTGTGGTTAAAAGTAATCTGAACAGAGGTTCAGATGGGTCTCACTTTTGGCCCAGGTCCGTTTCTAGACCATGTTAGTCCTATTTCATGCTTCCTGCTGTAGCTAGGATGAAAGGTGTGAGCCACCATGCCCAGCTTTTTCTTTTTTCTTAGAAATAGGGTCTCATGAACTCTTTTGTCTATCATAGCCTCAATTCTTGATCCCCTTGAACTCATCCTCCTGTGCACCACCATGCCCACCCATTACTAGGGATGTGAAGAGTATCTTAGGAGATGTTTTTGTTGTGGGCTGGCCTTGAGGCATGATTCTCCCCATCACAGCTTCCTAAGTAGCTAGGATTCCTGGCATCTGGCTCAGAATCCCATTTTTCTTAAACCTTTTTCTCTAATTTCAAAGACTTATAAGCACTGTACTTTGTCCCAGCTTCTCTGAATCAGAGGCTCATTAAAGCTCAATGGCAAGGAGTGAGAGACAAAACAATGTTCCACTTCCAAAGGTGCCTACTTCCTAATCCTCTGTCAGTATATTGTATTGCCTAGCATAGGGGCATTAAGATTGCAGATGGCATGAAGGCTAACTGATCATCTCACCTTAAGATAGGGAGATTATCTTGCTTAAGTCCCTATTAAGCATATGGGCCCACTATAATCACAAAGTTTCTTAAAAGTGGAAGGAAGATAGAAGGGATAGACTGACAAGATATGAACAGGACAGAATTCCCTGCTGCTGACTTTGAAGATAGAAAAAGGGGCTCCAGCTGGGATTATAGAATACTAGCAACTCAGGAGGCTTAGATCTGAGGATCGAGGTTCAAAGCCAGCCCAGGCAGGAAAGTCTGTGAGACTCTTAGCTCTAATTAACCACTAGAAAACTGGAAATGGCACTGTGGCTCAAGTGGTAGAACACTAGCCTTGAGGTAAAAAGCTGAAGGACAGTGCCCAGGGCCAGAGTTCAAGCCCCATGACTGACAAAGAGAAAAAGAAAAAAAAAGAAAAAGGGGCTCCAAGCCAGCTGTAAAAGCTGGGAGAGGCCAAGAATGGATTCTCTGGAGATGAGGCTTGCCTGATAATTTTCAAAAAAAAATTGGAAGGTTTGACACTGGTATACAATAATTATGTATTCTCATTTGTGTGTGTGTGTGTGTGTGTGTGTGTGTGTGTGTTGGTACTAGGACTAGAATTCAGGGCCTCTCACATTTGGCTTTTTTACTCATAGTCTGTACTCTACCACTTGAGCCATGCCTTCAGTTCCTGCTCATTAATTGGATATAAGAGTCTTGTATATCATCTGCCTTGGCTGGTTTTAAACTATGAGTATCAGATCTAAGCCTCCTGAGTTGCTAGGATTATAGGCATGAGCCACTGGCATCTAGCTTCTATTTGCCTTTGAAGAAATTTAGAATATTTAAAAAGTAAAAGAACTCTCAAAAAAATACAAGGGATAATTTTAGCTTTTTGTTGTTTTCACTTATTTGTGTTCTAGGAAAAGAAAACATATTCATGTTTTTTCACTTTGAATTCAGTGGATCATTTTATTTTTAGTTCTTTTGAGCAGAGCTGTCTGATAGAAACATAATGTAAGCCATGTATGTAATTTAAATGTTTTAGTAGAGACATTAAAAAGACTATGGAGAAACAGGTGGAATTGATTCAAATAATGTATTTCATTTCACTGACGATAGCCAAATATTATCATTTCAATGTGTAGTGAGTATGCAAAATTATTAATGAGCTATTTGGCATTGTTCCTCTTCCCATACTAAGTCTTTGAAATCTGTTAGAATCTTTGACATCCAGCTCGATTTATACCAGCCACATTGCAAAAATTCAGTGGCCCTATGGGCTGGTGGTCCAGGCTTAGATCACTAACAATGGTGACAATGGATGTGTGGTGACAGGGACATGGGCAGGGGAGGAGGGGGGAGGGGGTGCAGGGAGGGCTTCCATTTGTCCTCCTGCTCAGGCCTGTTTCACCCTCCTCCCACCAGAAGGGCTCTTCTTAAGTAAATACAACCCTTTCCTTTCTGCCAGCCTGGTCTGCTCAGTTCTTAATGCTGGTGATGTGGGTGCCTCTGGAGGTTTCTGTGGCCTGCCTGGAGTTTGCTGGCAGCTGGCCAGGCCACGTCTGTTGCGGAGCTGTCACTCTTGACTTTGATGGCTGAGCTATGTGAGGACATGTGTTTGGAGAGAAAGTCTAAGGACCGAAAATGTTTCCCTGAAATTGATACCTCTGTTTATCACCCTGCTGTCAAAACACTGGATATGTCTGCTGCTGTCCTTCTGCTGGGGGATGTTGGAGCCCTTAGGTCCCAGGGTATAGGTTGTGGGAGGGAGTCTCCCCCCCCCCACTCCCACAAATTTCCCCCTTTATTTAGGAACCAGTGCCTTTTAGCTCTCCTCAAGCCTGTCAGTATTTTCAGCAAATCGGTCAATTGCGTCTCTATTAGCACCTCTGTGTGCGTGCCTGGGCTTGTTTATTTTACAGATAGACGGCTGTTTCCTCTTCACAGACTGTTAGCACATCACAGTGACATTGATGAGGTTTGACAGGGGGACTGTTTGCCTGGGCAGGCAGGAAAGCTCAGGAGAGAAGGACACATGCCCTCAAAATACGAGGAGCCAAGTTCAAATCCTTCCTTTGCTACTCAGCTCTGCATTGATACAAGTGGCCCAATGTCTCCAAGTTACACCCTTATCTGTACATTGGAAATAACAAAGGAATGGGATTGTAGGGTTATCATGATGGTTGAATAATATACTGCAGTAAATAAAGGGCCTGCTTTGCAAGAAGCAACCAAAACATACAAGCTGTTGGCATTCTTCCTCCTTCAATTCACAGAACCTTTTGGACAGGTTAAGAAATCTCTAAAGAGAACTAAATTACTAATCCATGGGGTCTGGGATCTCCCTGTGAATCCCTCAGACAGTGACTATGAGGCCCTACTTGGTATTCAGTGCCTGATCGAGCAGACAGCAGAAGGAGGCAGGATGTTAGGGCCGCCCTCAGGTGGAGTTGCTGTTCAGTGGGGAGCCAGCTTCCTGAGTTCACACTGGCCCTGCCTTGCTTCAGGGCTATGATAGGGGTGCACAAAGTGGGAGGGCTAGGAGATTCAGAAAAGAGGTTTTGGAGGAGGGCAACTTGGCATTGGGGGAAGAAATCTAGATGGAAGTAACAGGTAATCACGTGGTAGTTCCCCCATAAACACAGTAGGTACTCAGCAAACACTTACATTATGCCAAATTCCTGTGAATATTTTGGCTCCAGGATAGGCAATAGCTAAAATATGGTAATTTAGACATGACAGGCACCTTGAGCAAATCCAAGTTAAATTTTAAGTGCTGTTGGCCAGAAATAAAGCTCTGTGACAGAGTTTTTGCCTAGCATGTGCAAAGGATTCCATCCTCAGCACCTCAAAAAAATAAACAAAGCAAAGTTTTCAGGGGTATTGGAAGAGGAAAAAGGATAACATATAGGTTGGGATGAGCTCAATTTTAGGAAGGAGTTGACTTTGATACATTGTGCCATGGATCCTGTATTGATCAGAATCTAGCAGGGATGGTTTAAGCAATAAAAACTATTAATGGGGTGCTACTTGCAAAGAGTATATAGGCTTAAAGGAACAAATTAGAGATAGTGAAGTCTACAGAAAGTGGCCACCATAGAAAGCAATGGGATACAGATGTGGCTGTGCCCAGTAGATTAAGACTAAAGCTCTCAAGAGGTGGCAGAACAATGAGATGGAAGGAACCTGGGCTCGTGTATGACCTTGAGTCAAGTGACCTCACCTGTCTGGATAGAGAGATAGGTGACTGTCTGTTTAAGCCTCTGAATTCTGTGACAGCCACCCAACCTGTACCCTAATTCACTCACAAGCCATGATGGGTAGAATAGGGTGAGTAAGGAAGTTTTAGCAGATGAGGACTAAGATCCCACAGGCTTTTATAAGGACAAAGAGTTTGGATTTTATTCTAGGGAGAATGACTATTTAATCTGGTTTACATTTAAAAAGGACAGTATGGTGGGTGGAAACTGGAATACAGCAAGAAAAAGTTAAGGTCTGGACCAGTGTGGGGCCTCCGGGATCTCAAGACAAGACGTGCTGGGTTGCCTTGATCAGCGGTGGAAGGAGCAGGCATCATAAGTGGGTAAGATTTTTGATGTATTTTATTGGCAAATTAGAATTATCTGATAAATTTGACTTTGTAGGTTTGTAGGTTCAGGAATAAACTAATACTAAGTACTCAATACAGGCCCTAGTATATCACTATTGGTTTCTTCCTTCTCCTTCCTTCTTTTCTCTGGTGCCATTCCTGGGTCTTTAACTCAGGGCTTGGCTGTCCCTGTGCTTGTTTTGTTAAAGACTAGCTCTCTACCACTTGAACTGCAGCTCCACTTTTGGCTTTTTGGTAGTTTATTGGAGATAAGAGACTCATGGGCTTTCCTGTCCAGGCTGGCTTTGAACAGCCTCCCTCAGATCTCAGCCTCCTGAGAAGCTAGGATTACAGGCATGAGCCACTAGCACCCATCCCTACTTCTCTGTTATTTTTCCCTTTTCTGTGTGGTTCTTCCACCTGTATCAGAGACATTATCTTAGAGAAGGGAGGTGGTGATTATTACCCATCAGCCTTTCTGCTGGCTGCCTTTTCCTCTACTCCTATCTTCTTCAACCATGCACTGCTTTGGATCTGAAATGTCCCCCTAGGCCCATATGTGTTAAAGGCTTGGTCCCCATCTAGCCTGTGGTGTGTTTGGGAGGTTGGAGCCTAGTTGGAGGAAGTTAAGTCACTGAGAACATGACCTTGAGGGTGAAATTGGTATTCTGAACCCTTCCTCTCTGTTTCTTGGTTGTCATAAAGTATGCAGCTTCTTTGGCTAGGCTTCTACCATAATGAACTGTCTTGCTACAAGCTCAAAAGTAACTTAGTCAACTTACCATAGAGTAAAACCTCCAATACTGTCAGCCAAAATTAACCTTTCCTCTTTTTTTATGTTTTTGTTTTTTGCAGATCCTGGGGATTGAACTCAGGGCCTAGGCTCTATCCGTGAACCTCTCTGTGCTCAGGGTTAACGCTCTACCACTTGAGCCACAGCGCCACTTCCAGCTTTTTTTTTCCTTCTGTTTATGTGGTACTGAGGAATTGAACCCAGAGCTTCATGCATCCTAGGCAAGCACTCTGCTACTAAGCCACATTCCAGCTCCTTTCCTCCTTTTTTAAAGTATCTTACCTACTCTTTTTTTTTTCCTTACCAGAACACACTCTTGGTCTGTTCTTACTGGATTTGGACTTCTTTTCCCCTTTCTCTGGGATGTTAGTGGTGAAGTGACTCCTAGTAAAGAGTTGACCAGTTTATAAATACATTTTAGTATAAGTATGTTTCATGAAATATTTGGGACATTGATATGTGAAAATATTTGTTAGGGATGAGTGTAATAGTGCACAGCTGCAATCTCAGCTACTCAGAAGACAGAGATCAAAACAATCATGGTCTGAGTCCTGATCAGACAAAAAGAAAAGAGATACCCCATTTCAACAAACAACAGAAGCCTAAGTGTTATATGTCTGTCATCCCAGCCATAAGGGAGGCATAGATAGGAGGATCGTGATCTGAGATCAACTCAGGCAAAAACATGAAACCTCTATGAAAAATAACTAAAGCAAAAAGAGCTGGAGGCATGGCACAAGTGGTAGAGCATTTGCCAACCAGTGCAAAGTCCTGACTTCAAACTTCAATCCCACAAAAAAAATGTGTTAAAAGTCAAATCTAATTGGATGTCCTATATTTTCCCTGACAATCCTACTTCTAGGAAACTTGCTTATGAGGAAGAAGGATTAAAAACAGCTCTTTAGGGGCTGGGAAGGTGGCTCAGTGGTAGAGTGCTTGCCTTCAATGCATGAGGCCCTGGGTTCAATTCCTCAGCACCACATAAGCAGAAAAAGCCAGAAGTGGCACTGTAGGTTAAGTGGTAGAGCACTCACCTTGAGCTGAAGAGCTGAGGGACAGTGCCCAAGTCCAGAGTTCAGGCCCCATGACTCAAAAAAAAACAAAAACAAAAAAAACCAGCTCTTTTTTTTTTTTTTTTGGTCAGTGGTGGGGCTTGAACTCAGCACTTCAGCTCAAGGTGAGCGCTCTACCACTTGAGCTACAGCACCACTTCTGGTTTCCTGGTGGTTAATTGGAGATAAGAGTCTCATAGACTTTCCTACCCGGGCTGGCTTTGAACTGAGATCCTCAGATCTCAGCCTCCTGAGTAGCTAGGATTACAGGAGTGAGCCACCAGTGCCCGGTCCCCCAGCTCTTTAGGGGCTGAGCACCAGTGTCTCACAAATGTGAGACTCAGGAGGCTGAGATCTGAGGATTTCTGTTCAAAGCCAGCCAGGAAAGTTAACCACCAAAAAGCCAGAAGTGTATTATGACACAGTGGTAAAGTGCTAGTCTTGAGCAAAGGCGGGCGGGGGGGAGGAGGAGGGAGAAGAGGAAGGAGAAGAAGAAGAAAAAGAAGAAGAGGAGGGGGAGGAAGAAGGGGAGGAAGAAGAAGAGGAGGAGGAGGAGGAGAAGGAGCTGCTGCTCAAGGACTTTTACAAAGGACTAGCACAAAAACAAAACAAAACCAACACACACAAAACCAGGAGTTGGGAAGGTGGCTCAGTGGTAGAGTGCTTGCCTTGCATGCATGAGGCCCTGTGTTCGATTCCTCAGCACCACATAAGCAGAAAAAGCTGGAAGTGACACTGTGGCTCAAGTGGTAGAGTGCTTGCCTTGAGCTGAAGAGCTGAGGGATGGTGCCCAGGGCCCAGTGTTCAGGCCCCACAACTGACAAAAAACAAAAACAAAAAACAGCTATTTGATATCTTTAAAATGAGCATGATGCAGACAGCTCTTTCCCTTTCTCTCAGCTAGATAGAGGAGCTTCAGAAGGAAGAAGGCTTACCCGCCTTACCTCTTTTAGGGGAGCCAATTGTGCATGTTGTGTGTGAAGGGGAAGATTAGAGGGACAAGGAGGGAACCAACTTTGGCTTCCTGCATCTCCCCCTACCTCCCCCGCCACAGCAAGCAGGCTTCCTGGAGGTGTGGAAGCCTCATCACACTGGCCAAGCAATTACTTACCTAGTACTTTTATGAGGACATTTTTACTGAGCTGAAATTGAAAAGGAAAAAAAAAAACTCCTAGACACTCCAGATTTTTCTCATAAACCTGCTTCAGCCTTGTATGCACACACACACACACACACACACACACACACACACGCGTATGTATGTATGTGTGTTTGGCTAGACCACATCAGAGTTTTTGTGGAAAGAATAAGGAGGTTTTTAATGTAAGACATTTAACTTTTTTCTCATCTTCCCCAAGTTAAGGATCCGAATAAAGATCAGCTGGCAGTCCAAAGTGCCTGTAAGACCTTTTTCATTAAAGCAAATACTCTAGTAGTTGGGGAACTGGGATTTTACGGAGAAGGACTGCATTTATCATTACAGCCTAACATCCTAATGTAAGTTTACAACCATATTTAAGAAAACTGCAACAGAATACAGAGTTAGTTCTGCATGTAAAACTGCTTTGGCAAAAGTTTCTAAATCTTCCACACATATTTAGAAGGAGATAAAATTAAATCCATCTGATGGCCTTTTAGGAACAAGCCAATTGCTTGTCCCTCTTGTGTCCCAGTGGTCTAAGAAGTGGCAGGAAAAAAATGCATCCAGCATAGATGCAATTTCACATCTGCTTGGGTTTCTACAGCTGGCCAGACAGTGGAGGGAATCTGTTCCATTTCCACCCCACACAACAGCTTGGCTCAGCTTAACGGTAGTGGTGGTCACAATGTAGGGGTGATCAGATGTAAAGATCTCCTTGTCTAGAGATATATTACTGCTTCTCTGGAAGGACAAAGCTGGATCAAGAATGAAAGAGACCATGCTGAGTACCATTGGCTCACTCCTATAACCCTAGTTACTCAAGGGGCTGAGGATTGAGGTTCAAAACCAACACGGGCAGAAAATTCCATGAGATGCCATCTTCAATTAAGTAGCAAAATAAAGCAGGAGATATGGCTCAAGTAGGGTGTCATATATTTACTTGCCATAAGAAAGTAAGCCAAGCAAACCCAATGCCAGCAAAGAAAAAAAGGGGTAGGGGGAGGCCAGGCTGCATAATCCTGCTTGTGGCTATTTCTGGAACCATCCTGAACCTACTAAGCCATTGTCCTCCCAAAGGTACACAGTCATGTCAGATAGTGCCTGTGATCTGATTGAAGATCAACACATGAATTGATGAGCGTCTTTTGGGTACCAAAAAAATAGACTCCCAGGGCTGGAAAGGTGGCTCAGTGGTAGAGCGCTAGCCTTGCATGCATGAGCCCCTGGGTTCGATTCCTCAGCACCACATAAGCAAAAAGAAAAAAGCCAGAAGTGGTGCTGTGGCTCAAGTGGTAGAGCTGAAGAGCTGAGGGACAGCACCCAGGCTCAGAGTTCAGGCCCCACAACCGGACCCCCCCCCAAAAAAAAATAGACTCCCACTCAGGTAACCTCAGGTTCACTGGAAGAATCTCATAAGAAAAGGGCTCTCATAAGAACAGGAATGTGTCCTGGGAGATACTGGCTCCAATGACGACTAGGGCAGTGAGGGGAGGTATCATGTTAAGATATTGTGCGTTCTCTGGCTGGCTTTATGCAGACTCTGCTCTCCCCTGCCTTGCCTCTGATACTCTTTCTATCATCCTATGCCCTCTGCTTGTCCACTTCTGACTTCTGCTGCCATGTGGCTCTTGCTTCCTACTTCTCTCCATGTTCTTCCTACCTATCCTACTACTTTTGACTCTGTGTCTCCTACTCCTGTTCTCCAAGGAAAAGGTCAGGAAAGACTTATGTAATAACTAAACATATGAGTTAGGTATATAATTTGTCCAATGTACTTATGTAATATTTAAAGAAATTTATATCAATGTAAATGTAAAGAAATTTATAGCTTGGTGCTAGTGGCTCATACCTGTAATCCTAGCTACTCAGAAGGCTGAGATCTGAGAATCCTGGTTTGTAGCCAGCCCAGGAAGGAAAATCCTTGTGATTCTTGTTTCCAATTAACTATTTAAAGGCTGGAAGGAGAGCTGTGGCTCAAGTGGTAGAGCACTAGCCTTAGCACAAAAGCTCACTCACAGTTTATATATATACACAATTTATATACAATTATGTAGACATATATTGTATCTACATAATATATTACATTTATTGTACACATTATATATACATGTGTATTACATAATATATAGAATATATATTATGTGTATATTATATATATATTAATACCTACTGTGGAAGGCCTGCTCATGCTAATACCTACAATTTCTTCTTTTTTTTCTCCCCAAGTGACATCCTAAAATATTTTCCATCCTCCCCTATAGGTGTGAGCATGTAACTGGCATCTACCCCACAAACTTGAGAGGTCCTATCTCTAGTTTCTCCATCTTCCATCCCTCCTTTGACTGTGAATCAACAGGAGAACTGGGTTAACTGTCAGCAACTAAGCGCTGGCATTGTCAGAGATATTAGCATGACACACTAGCACTGGTTCCTACACAGCTCACAGTTAATGTCAGCTTTTGTTGCCACCTAAATTCACTATCCCTGTTTTTGCCTAGTGACAGGGAGATAAGGACCCCCCTGCACCCACACACCTATATCAGGCTTACCAGGAGTAACAGAAACAATGGATAGTTTAACTCATTGGCTTAGCTTCTCTTCAACTACAGCCAGTCCATCTAAATACTTTAGACATTACCTAATTTATTTATGTATATTTATTTATGTGTATGTGTTTATACTGTCCCTTAGCTTTTTCACTCAAGGCTAGTGCTCTACCATTTGAGCCACAGCTCCACTTCTGGTTTTTTGCTTGTTAATTGGAGGTAAGCTGGCTTTGGACCTCAATCCTCAGATCTCATCCTTCCACCTAGGTAGGGTTACAAGCACGAGCCACCAACACCTAGCTTGTCTTTTTTCTTAAAGCAAGATTATTCATAATAAAGCCTCTTCTAGGCTTTAAAAGGAAAATGTGCATGTGTAATGTTTCAGGCCTGGAGCCAGCAATGATTGTACTGTTTTCATTTGGAATACTTCCTAAAATCCATTTGACTTGATGGGTTTCAAAACCTAAATACATAGAGTAAGATGTTTCTAATTTAGAAGTGGGTTGGATTTATTTTGTTTATTAAACTGTGAAATAACTTTAAAGAATGCAAGAAAAAGTGTAAGAAAATCTATCTTCCCACAACTCAAAATGGCCAAATCTTAACAATTTTGCTATATTTGATGCATGGTGTTTATGTTTTTTCCTAAAGAAATGGAGGAAAGTTGTACCTAAAGCACTTAGTACAGTGCCTGACATATAAAGCAGTCAACTCATTTCTAAAATTTTATAGTAGGGGCTGGGAAGGTGGCTCAGTGGTAGAGCGCTTGCCTTGCATGCCTGAGACCCTGGGTTCGATTCCTCAGCACCACATAAGCAAAAAGAAAAAAGCCGGAAATGGTGCTGAGGCTCAAGTGGTAGAGTGCTAGCCTTGAGCTGAAGAGCTGAGGGACAGTGCGCAAGCCCAGAGTTCAGGCCCCACGACCAGGCCCAAAAAAAATAAATAAAAATAAAAAAATAAAATTTTATAGTAGTTTGAGATTTAGAGAATACTTATTAAGATAACAGAGACATACACTGTATATCCTTCACCTGGCTTTCTGATATTAACATCTTATATAATTATGCCATATTTATCAAAGGAGTTAATATTGGTTTGACACTATTAATAAAGCATCAGCTTTATTCCGATTTCAGTGGTTTTTCCACTTAGTTCTTTCGGCTGTTCCAGAATACCATGTTGCATGTAAGCCAGTATGTTTTCAGTCTCTCATCAATTCATTTACCATGCTGAGCACACTGCCAACTTTTTATTCTGGGTAGCAAATGACTCTAGGACCCTCTGCACTATATGCTATGATTTAAATCAACCTAACATTATTATTATTATTTCTTCTTCTCCTCCTCCTCCTCCTCTTCCTCCTCCTCCACTTCCTCCTCCTCCTTCTTCATCACCATCATCGTCGTTGTCATCATCATCATCATTATTTTTTGGCCAATCCTGGAGCTTGAACTCAGTCCTGAATGTTGTCCCTTCGTTTTTCACTGAAGGTGAGTGTTCTACCATGAACCACAGTTCCACTTCTGGCTCCTGGTGGTTAATTGGAGATAAGAATCTAATAGACTTTCCTTCCCAGGCTGGCTTTAAACCTTGATCCTCAGATCTCAACCTCCCGAGTAGTTGGGATTACAGGCATGAGCTAAAGACACTTGGCCTTTTTTTTTTGAGTGAACTTGGGTCTCTTGAATTTTGACCATTCACTCTAACACTGAGCTATACTCTTAGACACTACAATTACCTTTTTTGTTGTTGTTGTTTTTGTCAGTGTTCTGGTCCAGGGACTTGAACTCTGGGTCTGGGTGCTATTCCTGAGCTTCTTTTGCTCAAGGCAAGTGCTCTACCACTTGAGACACAGTGCCACTCTGTCTTTTTTGAGTAGTTTTATTGGAGCTAACTCAGAGTTTCCTGCTCAGGCTGGCTTCAAACCACAACCCTCAGATCTCAGCCTCCTGAATAACTAGGATTACAGCATGAGCCACCTGCACCCAGTTTACAGTTGTCAATTTTGAAAATACTGTGTAAAACACTTTCTATGCCCCCAGCTCAATAGTTTTCCATGGTGTTATTATCCTATGTTATAGACTGGGAAACTGGAGTATAGATAGATTAACTCAGGTCTCATGTCTGGTAAGGGTCATAGGTAAAATTTGAACCAAGGAGTTTGGCTCCATTGCCTTGAATAAAGCACTGTTTTCCTTTACAAGGTTGTCCCAGAGTGAGTCATTGACCCAGACTTTCCCATTAGTGTGGCAAGAAGGAAAGCATTCTTGGGAGGTGCTGGCTTGGAGCTCACCTCTTATTTCCTCAGGACGTTGGGGGCAAGGACTTGACTTTCTTGCTGTGTGCCACTTAAGGCTTCCCTCTTTCTTCCCCCTGAAGCTCATGACTCTGAGCCTAATCCACACAGCCAAAAGAGGTGCTGAAATCCAAGCCCCAGGCACAGACTGGGAATCTATCCCAGCCTCTAGGACATCCTGCTCCAGCTGTCAGGGGCAGGCTGCCACATGAGAGACCAGGGTGATAATTTAGAGACTGGCCTATGAAGTCACTATTTTGGGTCTTGCTGATGGTGCAGGTGCAAGAAATAGCAACAAAGACTGAACTATCATGCTAGGGGTGAGAATCCTGGAGAACTGGTGAACAGGTTGGGCTTCTGAGCTAGGCCAGGCTTTGTCTGCTCTGGAGATTGTAGATCCCACCAACCCAAGGATGAATTGAGACCAGCTTTCTATCCCAAGAAGAGCAGAGGCCCTATGTGGTTGGGCCTGGGACTTTGATAAAGCTGGGCACAGAAGCACCAGCCTTCTGTCATTTTCAGCTAGGACATATGCACACCCTCTATAGAACAACATATAGAACATCCAAAGCAGCCAACAGCCAGTCTCAGCTGGTTGAGATTGGGACTTGGTGTCCCAGACAGGTAAGCAGAAGAGCTGGCTGAGCAGTAGGTGCCAGAACCCAGAGATGCTGGACCTTTGCAAGGGGGATGAGGGAAAGTTCACATCATAGCCCTTTCTCATATCCTCTGAGCCTCAGTTTGAAAAATGGGGACATTAACCTGTCCCCATATGTAGATGATAAATTGCAAAAGGGGTGAAAGGAAGCTAAAACCCTGCCTGTCACCAACTTGTCCCACCTAGGTACTCTGATCTGGGGTTATGTCTACTTGGAAAGAAAGGACATATTTTTCTTTACTAAGCTACTAGTTGACCAGGGCTGCTTATGCCTGAAAATTTGGTTTGTTCACAGGAGACACCTATTCCAAATATACACAGAGGGAGGGTACTTGTTTTTTCAGGAACAGAAGAGATGGGGCAAAACTCCTTATGCACCTTGGGGAGGACGACAGAGGTGCCACCAGCACAGTTCCACAGGCAAGGCAAGACAGTGAAGTGCATTCTGGGAACTGCACTATTTCTTTTTTCTTCTTTTCTTTCTTCCTCTCTCTTCTTTCTTTCTTTCTTTTTTTTTTGGTCCGGTCGTGGGGCCTGAACTCTGAGCCTGGGCACTGTCCCTCAGCTCTTCAGCTCAAGGCTAGCGTTCTACCAGTTGAGCCACAGCGCCACTTCCGGCTTTTTCTTTTTGCTTATGTGGTGCTGAGGAATCGAACCCAGGGCCTCAGGCATGCAAGGCAAGCGCTCTACCACTGAGCCACCTTCCCATCCCCTTCTTTCTCTCTTTGTGCTGGTACTCAGATTTGAACTCAGGGCCTTGTGTTCTCCCTCTGATCACTTGCTTATCTGGTGTTCTACCACATGAGCCACATTGCCAGCTGGCTTTTTGCTGGTTAATTGGAAATGGAAGTCTTACAGACTTTTCTGCCCCTGAGGAATTTAAATTGATATTCCCCCAGATCTCAACCTTCTGAGTAGGTAGTATTACAAGCCTGAGCTACTAGCCTCCAGCTCACCATTTCTCAATTACACAATATGTAGGAGAACTGAATTACAATATGGCTGGAGATATGAGATGATCTTGGGTAAAGAAGCACCTTTATCTTTATCAAGGTGTTTGTACTTCAGTAAAGTACAGAAATGGAATGATGATGTGATGGGATTTTCAGTTTAGTAGTAGATCTCTGCCTTACTGGGGCAAGCTGGAGCCAGAGAGACTGTTAGTGGGGGTGTCATGAGAACCCAGGTAAGAGGTGGGGGGACTTGAACTTGGGTATAGTCATGAGGAAAATGAAGCTAAGTGAGAAAATTGAAGTAGAAAGTTAGGGGTAGTACTGTGGAGTCCAAGATGGCTCTGTCCCTGGCTTGGGAGCAAATGGCTAGGGGAATTTTTATTGAACAAGGAAATTTGGAATGGGTCTGGATTGCAGGATGACGAGGTCTGCTGATTTTGAAGTTCAAGGGCAGTTGCCTGTGAGATACGGAGGTTTGGGGCTTTGCAAAGAGAATTGGACTCTATCTGGGACCATCAGCTTAGAAATTCTCACCAAGACTGTGGGAGCAGAGGGTCCCCCAGAAAAGAAGGAACATTGACAGAGACAAGAGACAAAGTATGGAGCAGCAACCTTGATGTTCTCAGGTCAGCCAGTGGAGACAAAGGCTAAGCAGGAGCAGCTGGAGAGGAAGGAGGAAATCTTGCACCCTCACAACCTCTGAGTGTGAGGAACTTGGAGAGTGGCTTTCTGGTCTGATTTTATGAGAGAAGAAACTAAAACTTGAGTTCAATGTTTAGCCTATCACAGAACAGTCCTTGGCCTAAGACTTCTAGCATGTCTACTTCTCCCCACCTCACACACCCCCATTTTCCTCTTGATCAATGTCTCTACTTCTGAGGTTTGTATAACATGAAGCACAGTCCTTTTAGAAGTGCAGTGTAAATGAAAACATTGACTGGCTCCAAAAGATTTGAACACAGCAAATGCTTTGTTGTTGGTTTTTGCAGTCATGCTGCTGGACCCAGGGCCTTGTGCATGCTAGCAATTACTCGAGCACATAGCTACATCTCTGGCTGCAAGCACAAGTTGTTTCCTTTTTCTTTTTGGTGCTAGTCCTGAGGCTTGACCTCAGGGCTTGAGCACTGTACCCGAGGGGTTTTTTTTTGTTGTTGTTGTTGTTTGCTCAAGGCTAGTGCTCTACCACTTAAGCCACAACTCCACTTCCAACTTTTTGGTAGTGGCTTTGAACTGTGAACCTCAGATCTCAGCCTCCTGATTAGGGAGGTGTGAGCCAATGGCTGCCTCCACGTACAAGTTTTGGTTGTTGAAGTTGGATTTAGGCAGGACTGGCATGGAGAAGATGTGACACGTGGAACTTTGGTCTTTCTCAGACAAAGCTGCCTTTTGGAGAGGGTTGCAGGACAAGATGAAGAAGAAATCATTTAATCCTCAGTACCTGAACCCCAGATCCTCTCTCTTGCACCCAGAACCAATATCACTGATATGCCCCTGACCTCCTTCCCCCATTAGGGCTTAGCACGGACTTAGACATCTTCCTTAGGTAGGCTGCCAAAGCAACCTGGATTGTTGCAGACCTTGGGAATATTAAGCCTTGGCCTACAAACCACCAGAAGATCTCCTGTGTTTATTATGATGAACCTTTTTTATTATAGAGACAGACTGAATTCTCTTTTGCATAAAGAATCTCTGGATTGGGTCGGGGGATTCACCATCTAAAGATTACCAGGCTGGCTCTCCCTGCCCCTGCCTCAGCTAAGTCCCTCAACCCCTCCCTTCCCCTTAGCCTGCTTGTTGACATCTCAGGGCCTCTGGAAACAGCAGAGGCAACCATTCCCAGGACCAGACTGACTGGGTCACACTGTGTTGATGGAGGGTCAGGGCTCCTGGCTGCTCATTGAGTCACAGCCGCCCTGTCCCCCGCCCTAGCCGGTTGTCTAGAACCTGAAGCTGACGAAGGAAGCCTGAGTTAGGGCAGATATCTCGGTGGGCCTGCACCGTCTGGATGGCCTCTACGAGCGTCATGTTCTCGCAGATCATGAGGAAGGCCAGGACAATTGTGGCAGATCGGCTCACTCCCATGGCACAGTGGACCAGCACACGACCTGTGGGGAGACCCAACCCAGCATTAGCCCCCAGCCTCACCTACCTCTTTTGGCCTTGGGGAAAGAGACATGTAGCCATCTCTGTCTGTGTATGTGTGTGTGTTTGTGTGCACACGTGTGCACGTGCACACACATGCATAGATTCTTCAACTTAGGGCCTGGGCACTGCCCTTGAGCATTTGTTTTGTTTTTGCTCAAGGCTAGAGCATTACCACTTGAGCCAGCAGCTCCACTTACAGCTTTTTTCTTTTTTTCTTTTTTTTTTTTTTTTGCAGTTAGTTGAGGATAAGAGTCTCACAGACTTTCCTTTGAACTGTGACCCTCAGATTTCAGCCTCCTGAGTGAGCTAGGAATGAGCCAACCAACCCCTGGCTTATAGCCATCTTTTTTAGCTAGCATCTTGGGAAACCTACACTGTCCTCATTCAGGTAGGCAAATGAGATGGACAGAGAGGAGACTGGCTTAAAGACAGTAAGAAGCAGCAGGATCGAGGTGAGAAACAGAATTCCCTTCTCTTGGTCTAGGCTGCTTCAGCTGATATCCTTTGGGATTGGGGACCAGATGGAAGGGGAGATTCCTGAACTCCTGGGGCCTCCTAGATTTGCATCAGATTACATGTCTACTTCCCTCCCTTCTTCACCTTCCCCTAGTACTGCTCCCCTTTTTCCCTCCCCCTGCATCCTGGGCCAGCCAGCTAGGGGTCTTTGCTAGGTTTTGTGCCTTCTGCCCACTGCCCTCTTCCTGCTGACCATCTGACATTGTTAGTTTCCAGGGTGTCCCCGAAGAGACACTAAATGGAAGAAGCTATTTGCCCCATAGGGTTGCTGACAGGGTTGGTGTTCTACACAACCCACCCATCCTAGCTCATTAGCATTCTCTGGCCCCACCCACCCACTGCCTTCCCAGCAGCTCACCTCGGGGAGAGCTGAGGGCAGCTCGGATGTGTTGAGCAGCAGGCAGAAAATAGACACTGAGGTCGAAGAAGGGGTTATCATCAGCTTCAATGCCATAGTACTCCAAGGGCAACCCACGGTAGAACTTGGCACCTGTGTCCACTTGAAACTTGCCTGCAGCAACATTCACAACGTGGGTGATGCCCAGCTGGACCAGCCGGTTCTTGTCCCGGGCAGCATACCTGAAGGAGGGGCATGAGAGGAATTATCAGGATCTCAGTGGTCAGCTCTGACTGGCTTGGACCTTGCCTGTCACCCCACTGTTCCTCTTGAAGGGTGGAGATTGGAACCAGTCAACTCTCTTGATAAAGGGGCTCCTCTAGGAACATTTGTTTTCAAGGGCAGTTTGCCTGTATTTACCAAAAGCTATAGAACACTACATGTACTGTGTGCTCCAACTATTCCTCAAGGAATAGAATCAAAGCATGACATCTACTCATGAGGCTGAGATCAGGCTCATACCTGTAATCCTAACTCCTGAGGAGGTGAACATTAGGACTGTGGCTTGAGACCAGTGCGGGTAAAATGTCCATCTCAACCAATAAAAAGCTGGATGTAATTATTGAGAAATAACTAAGCAATAAGGGCTGGGGGTATGGCTCAAGTGGTAGAGCACTTGCCTAGCCAAATGCAAGGCCCTGAGTTCAGACCCCAATCTTGCCTAAAAAATGATAATAAGTATGCCCACAGACATGCATAAAATGAATCAAGTGATATTTAAGACAGCTAAAAATCATAAAGTATGAACCTGTTAGTATCCTATGATAAAATATTAACCTTTCTCCAATGTTTTGTTTTTCACAGTTTCATTTACTCAAGCAATCATAGTCCAAAAATATTAAATGGAAAATTCTAGGAATAAACAAGTCATAAATTAAAATTGTTGACTATTGTGAGTGATGTGTTAGATTTTGCACTCTCCTGCTAAGCCATGCCCCGGATATGAGTCTTCCTGTTGTGTATAGTGTTCACTATGTATATTCTACTCCATTTTTTAGTCACTTAGAAGCCATTAGCTATCAGTTTAACTGTCATGGTAATGCAGTGTTCAAGTGATCCTTACTGAACAGAATAATCATTCTATTTTGTTACTCCCTTACCCTGTCTAATTTAGTTCATTATATTCTTTTTTTCTTTTGATGATGGTCCTTATGCTTGAACTAAGGGCCTGGGCACTGTTCCTGAGCTTTTGTGCTCAAGGTTAGTGCTCTACCACTTGAGCCCACAGCTCCACTTGCAGCTTTTTCAGTGGTTAATTGGAGATAAAAGTCTCACAAGCCAGGTGCTGGTAGCTCACTTCTATAATCCTAGCTATTCAGGTGGCTGAAATCTGAGGATCACACTTCAAGCACAGCACAGTCAGGAAAGTCTGTGAAACTCTTATCTCCAATTAATCACCAAAAAAATCTGGAAGTAGAGCTATGTCTCAAGTGGTAGAGCTCTACCCTTAAGCAAAAAGAATTCAGAGACAGCACCCAAGCCCTGATCTTAAGCCCAGGATAGACATACACACACTCACAAAAGTCTCATGGACTTTCCTGCCTGGACTGGCTTTGAACTGTGATCCTCAGATCTCAGCCTCCTGAGTAGTTAGGATTACAGGTGTGAGCCACCAGTGCCTGGCTAATTAAATTTTTAATAAGTATGTATGAATAGGTAGAACTTGGTACTCTCTTTCGTTTCAGGTATCCAATGAAGATCTTGTGACATACTTCCCACAGGTAAAGGGGAACACTGTATAGCTACATTTAGAAATACTCTGCAACCAATAAGATGTGGTTGGTAGATACAGGTAAACAAAGGAAGACCATTATGCTTATCAAGTACCTGTGAAACCACAAGCTACAGAATGTGTTGCTACAAACTTTTTTTAGATAAGGACATATAAGTCACTGGGATTACAGAAGGACCACCACATCAGATCTGTGATTCTTCCAATCTTGGCTTAAGTAGCAAAGATTACAGTCCTAAGTCACCAAGCCCACCCTCATCTGTGTTCTATTTCCACCATTAAAAGTGCTAATAATAGCCAGGCGCTGGTGACTCATGCCTGTGATCCTAGCTACTCCAGGAGGCTGAGATCTGAGGATTATGGTTCAAAGCCAGCTCTGGCAGGAAGAAAGTCTGTGAGACTCTTATCTCCAATAAAACACCAGAAAACCAGAAGTGGCTCAAGCGTAGAGCGCTTGCCTTGAGCTGAAGAGCTGAGGGACAGCGCCCCAGGCCCAGAGTTCAAGCCCCACGACTGACAAAAAAAAAAAAAGTGCCAATAATAGAAGAGGAAAGGAAAATGTGGAAAGAGATGGTGGGATGCAGAAGGTGTCATTTCTGTCTTTCAAGGTAGAGGCTGATGCTGCCATTCGCATGGAGACACCATGCCCCAAGATATTACTCACGCATCTCCCAAGAAGAGGTTAGGCCAGACCTCATTGATGTGATTGAGTGTGGAGGGTCGGCGGACCCACAGCAAGCGTTGCAGGGAGGCCAGTGTGGGTGGCTGGTAGAGGGTCCCCCGGATCTTCGACTTCTGCAGTGACTCCATCCTGGAACAGAGGGGACACTGCAGTGGCTTGGAGACAGGTACTCCAGGGCTGGTCCTGCTGACAGGGAGGCCCAGGATACTATTCCCAGGGGCCCCTGGGAAGGTGTGGGAAGGATTTCAGAGGTTATTCATCAGCTGAGCTGGGCTAAGACCTAAAACCTTCTCCTCAGCAACAAGGGAAACAGAACTCCCTGTTACTGCCATGACATTGGACAGATACCTCTCCAGCCCTTACCCAGGGCCACAGATGTTGAAAACTTTAGCTTTGGGACTTTAGGGTTCTCTGGTGGTAGTACTAGTCTAGATCTTAACCTTTAAGTGGCTGGTCAGTTGGGACTTTGTAGACATGGAAGCCCCAAATAACTAAGGCTGTCAAAGTCCCCCTACCTCAATCTGGGCAACTTATCTCAAGTCTTTTCCCCCCACGACTGTTTCCAGGACTAGTACCCAGGCCTCCAGCACTTCCCTTTTTCAGGTGCATGAGATCAGAGCCCCTCTCTGGGATACAGGCCAGTGGATATGAGCTTTGTTAACTTTTCTATCCTGAAGGAGCTGGTCTCCCTTCTCTAAGGCCTCCCTGTGGTATCCTTGTTTTATAGCTGGACACCGAAGTTCCAGGTTTCTTTTTTTTTTTTTTTTGGGTCCAGTCGTGGGGCTTGAACTCTGGGCCTGGGCACTGTCCCTCAGCTCTTCAGCTCAAGGCTAGCGCTCTACCACTTGAGCCACAATACCACTTCCGGCTTTTTTCTTTTTGCTTATGTGGTGCTGAGGAATCGAACCCAGGGCCTCAGGCATGCAAGGCAAGCGCTCTACCACTGAGCCACCTTCCCAGCCCCCAGGTTTCTTAAGTGACAACACAAGGTCATGTAACTGAGTAGGGCTGGGGTTTCAATCCAGTCCCCTAAGTCCTAGTTTCCTGCCCCAACATTTCACTTGCCATGTTTGGGGATTCCATAAAGCAGTCGCTAACAATTGTGTCTTCTCAGGGGGCCCCGGCTTAGCTGAGCTACACATCTTCCTCCAGGCCCTGGGCTTGTCCTTCTTACCCCCACGACTCAGGCCCATGTGGCTCCGTAGCCCTCACCCGGGTGGGGTGGGATATGTCTGGAGTCAGGTGACTCAGGGTATCCGAGACCTTGCAAGGCTGGGCTGGCAGTGGCACCAAAACCTGAGTCTGGTGCCGAGACTGGAAGGAAGGCTTGTCTTGGCCAACTGTCCCTGGTTCCCTCAACCAGTAACTAGGGAAACTACAAACTGGAAAGAACATCTTTTCCCTCTGGTAGGCAGTGCCAGGACCAGAAAGAGAAATGGGTACCCAGGAAGCCACCGGCTTGGCCAGGCTCACCCAGCATCGGGGGGCCGGTGAGCAGGGTGGAAGTGAAGATCCAGATTTTCCCTTCATCCCCCACTGTGACCTCTCAGGGCAGGCTAAATGGCCTGCCACCTAATTAGGGCATGGTCTAGGGGCTGGGAATGGGGGACTAGGTACAGGGACAGGACTAGCAGGTGAGCGGAACAGGGTTAGTCAGATTCTACCTAGAACACAGATGCTGTGAAGCGCTTAGAATTCCAGGTGATGACTATGGAGCCCTGTGGGGGTGGGGAACATACAGGGGTGGGAAGCCTGTAGAGATGGGGAGACCATAGAGGTAGGGGACTTCATAGGGTTTGAGGTGCCCATGGAGGCGATGTTAAGACCAGATCTAGGCTACTGTGGACTGAAGCAATGGGTCTTTCAAACCCTAGGCCCTCTCTCGCCTTGTCGTCTCTGTGGTAGAAGGCTTTTGACCAGTAACCCTCTGAAGATGGAGGAACTTTGAAGGGAGGGTGGAGACACTGGTTGTGTCCCTTGAGATTTCAGTCATAACTGATTCTGTGGCCAGGAGCAGGTCTTGGTCCCTGGCTAAGCCAGTTTCCCTTTCTTGATTAGCTAAATAAAGGTCATGGCTTTGCCTGATCTTCCATTCTCTTGGCTTCAGTCCCCAGCAAGAGAGAGATGTATCTGTTTGAAGTAAGGACAGGCAGAGGGCAATGGAGTTATGTTGTGAAAGGAAGTGAGGGAGAGGGGAGCTGTGGGAACCAGGGAAAGACAGAATCCAGGGAAGTCCTGCAGTCTCAGCTGGAACCAATAGATGGGGCCACACAAGCTTTCAGCTCAGGCTTGTTGAGCCTGTCATGGGGTAAGGCCGCCCCCTGGTGGCCAAGTAGATGCCATACACCCCAGTTATTCCTGGGAGCAGGCAGCTTGGCTCTGGCTGAGTACCCAATCCTGCTCTTTCCAGGGGGTTAGGGATGAGGAGCTGCCTCGGCTTCTTAGAAGACCTAGCACTGGTCTAGATAATGGAGCTTTTATTTGGACCTAGGAATACTCCTGGTCATGTCCCCTCAAGTCTCACTCCAGATGCTCACCCCAACCAACTGCTCTGGCCCATTGGGGTCACAGTCCACCTTGTCAATCAGACCCACCTACCCTGCAGCACTCAGGGAATGGGATTCTCAACTACAGCTCCTCTAGTTTCTACCACCCCTGGCCCTGACCTGCAGAGGGCCCTGTCTAAACTTTCGTATAGCCTCAGCAGGGTGAAGCTGGACCTTGATGTCCAGCAGGGTTAGGGCCCTGAGTGCTATACTCCCACTCATTCTGGTGCTGGCCTGCTCCCAGCTCTACCTTTCATTGACCCTGACCCTGCACTGCTGTTGCTTATAAGGACATACCCTTGCCTTCTGTCTCCATATGAGTTTCCTCTCTAGCTTGCTCTCCCTTTGCCTGTCTTCCCCATTCCCGACCCTCCACCCCCAAACATGACCTCCTGCCTGCCATTTTATCCTCAGGCCAACCCCAAGCCTCCAGGGTAGATGTTAGCCATCCACCTCAGCTGCAACTCCTAGAGACATTTTCCCAGCTGCCAGCCCTCTTTGTAGAGAGACACAGAACAGGCCAGGGTAGAGACCTCAGGGTAAGTAGTGAAGACACTGGGGAAATCTCCATAACAGTGACAGACAGGCAGCTGTCGGGTGGGTACTATGGTACAGTCTTGGAGGGGAAATGGTGTGAGTAAAATTCTCAGGTCTTCTGCTTGTGTCTATGTGGCCTTCTCTGACCTACTACCTTCCAAAATTCAAAATTTAAAGTGCTACCTACATGATCTCCCTCACGCTAGATGCCTGATAAATAGTGTGCTTTATTATCATCAACACCAGAATTGCTTTTACCCTTTCAAGCCTTGGCCATATTCCAGGTAAAGGGACACTTGCCTATGGGGTGAGGAGGTTTGGTCTGTATCTCCCAATGTTATATTGAGGTTTATTTCTCTAGCAGTAATTACAACATGCACCAAGCTGAGTGCTCATGGCTCATATTTGTAACTCTTACTACTTAGAAGGCTGAGATATGGAGACTCATGATTCAAGGCCAGCCCGGGAAAAAAAGTTTGTCGGATCATCTCCTAAGTAACAAAAAGCAGGATTGGAGGCATGGCTCAAGTAGTAGAGTGCCAGGCGAGGCCCTGAGTTCAAACCGCAATATCATATTTAAAAATTCAATTCTATCATGCATGTGTTTCTAATGCATTTATAAGACTATCTCTTTGTTGCTTTGTATGTCCCTCCCCCACAGTATAACCCCTGCTTTCACTATATTTGATGTCAGTATAACTTGTGGAGGAGAGGGGGAAAAAAAAGTTGTTTAAGGATACAGGTGGACCTGATGCAACAAAGAGAAGTATAAGTTGTCATGTCCAAAACGAGCTTTACAACGTCGGCCCGGGGGGGGGGGAAGGGGGGAAGGAGAAGGGTTGGGATTGGGGGGGAGGGGGGAGGCTGGGAAGGGATGTGAAGGGTAAACCAAAGGAGGAGGCTGCAATGCTTGGTAAGAAATGTACACATTATCCTGTCCATGTAATTGTAACCCCTCTGTACAGTATGTTCACAAATAAAAAATAAATAAATTTAAAAAAATTCAATTCTAAAAAATAAAAATAAATCAATTCTAGCTGGGTGCCCTGAAATCCTAGCTACTCAGGAGGCAGAGATCTGAGGATCACAGTTCAAAGCCAGCCTGGGCAGGAAAGTCCATGAGACTCTTTTTGAGCTCTCTACCATTTGAGTCACACTGCCACTTCTGGTTTTCTAGTGTTTTATTGGAGATAAGAGTCTCACAGACTTTCATGCCTGAGCTGGCTTTGAACCGTGATCCTCAGATCTCGGCCTCCTGAGTAGCTAGGATTACAGCCACCAGTGCTGGTCCATGAGACTCTTATCTCCAATTAGCCACCAGAAAACCAAAAGCGGTTCTGTGGCTCAAATGGTAAAGCACTCGCCTTGAGCTGAATTGCTCAGGGACAGCACCCAGGCCCAGAGTTAAAGCCCCATGACCAACCAAAAAAAAATCAATTATATTTGTTACCTATTGAGAAAATATATACTACATGTCAAACAAAGCTCAATGCTTATGTTTTCTCTTGGAATTTTCTCCCCCCCCCCTTTTTTTTGCCAGTCCTGGGGCTTGAATTCAGGGTCTGTTCTCAAGTCTACTACTCTACCACTTGAGCCACAGCACCATTTCTAGCTTTTTCTATTTATGTGGTACTGAGGAACTGAACCCAGGGCTTCATCCATTCTGGGCAAGCATTCTACCACTAAACCACATTTCCAGCCCTCTCTCTGAATTTTCACAGTGCTCTTATGAGGCATGTAATATCATCCCCATTTTATAGATGAGGAAATTGAAGCTCAGAGAGATTAAGCAATATGCTCAAGTTCACATGGCCAATCAGTATCAGAGTTAAGACTTACAGCAAGGTCTTTCTGACTCTCATGCTTCATCCATCCCTCTGCTTCTGAGTTATTTGTCCCCAACGCATTCTTCTCACTTGCCCATCACTTAAAGGTACACCCCATTACCCAACATGCTCAGGGACCCCTGAATTAGGAGCAATCACTCACCTGTGATGGTATCTGGCCCAGGCTGTGGTCTTTTCTGATGAGCAGTCTGGGCTGCCAGCGTCCAGCCGCCTGTGTCTGCACTCTTGATGCTGTTTCTATTTTTTGATTTGAGTTCAATTATAAAGCATGCTGTTTGCTCCCTCTCCCTTTTCATCCTCCCCCTGCCACTCCCAACTTGTCCACTGGTCCCGTATCATGGTCAGAGCCATGCTCAGCCAGGCACCTTCCCCAGGTCCAGGCTTCAGTCCTAGTCTTTCTGGGCATCAGCTCAGAGAGGTCTGCCAGGGGTATGTGTATCTTTAGATGTGGGCAGCTGGGCAGGAAGAAGAAAGATGAAGCCATCTTAAGATCCCTTTTGGTAGGCTGGGGTTTTAGCTCAGTGGTAGAGCACCTACTTGGCACCCATAAGGGCTTGGGTTTGATCTCAGCATTGAAAAATACATAAACCAGACAAACAGGCTCAAGCCTGTAATCCTAGCTACTCAGGAGGCTGAGATCTGAGGATTGTGGTTCAAAGCCAGCCCAGGCAGGAAAGACCATGAGACTCCTATCTCCAATAAACTACTAGGAAACCGGAAGTGGCGCTGTAGCTCAAGTGGTAGAGCGCTCGCCTTGAGCTGCACAGCTGAGGGACAGCGCCCAGGCCCAGAATTCAAGCCCCACATCCAACAAAAGAAAGAAAGAAAGAAAGAGAGAAAGAAAGAAAGAAAGAAAGGAAGGAAGGAAGGAAGGAAGGAAGGAAGGAAGGAAAGAAAATCTCCCTTGGTCTAGGCAACAGTGGCTCACACCTATTATAATCCTAACTGCTCAGGAGGCTGAGATCTGAAGATTCAAAGCCAGCCTGGGCAGGAAAGTTCATGAGATGCTTATCTCCAATTAACCACCAAAGATTAAGACATAGAGCTATGGATCAAGTTGGTAGAGTGCTAGTCTTAAGTGAAAAAAAACTCAAGGCCTGCATCTAGGCCTTGAATTCAAGCCCTAGTAATGGCACAAGAAAGGGATGGAAATGGAAATGGGAAAAGGAAGGGGAAAAGGGAGGAAGGGGAAAGGAGGAAAGGGAGAGGAAAAAGAAAGGAAGAGAGAGGGAGGGAAGGAGGGAGAAAAGGAAAGAAAGAGAGAGAGAAAAGGAAAAAAAGGAAAAGAAAAGAAACTCTCCCTTGGCCTTTGAGGGTTGTGCAGAGCCAGGGTTGAAAGTGAGAGTTGGATAGATCTATGGAGGGGGACTGAGAAACACCGAGTCCAGAGCATGCACAAACTGATGGCATGGGTAACACTGGTGTCACACTAGTCTCAGGGGCCCTTAGTTGGGGAATGAAGAAGACAGGATTGGCCAGAAATCAATATCAGTCAGACTTAGGTGGAAGGCAATGCAGCCAGGCACAAGTGGGTACAGAGCCAGACTTTAGACCAATGCCATTCTACAGTCAGAAGATTGGTCCAAGAACCAGTCTTATTTTGTGTCATGCTTTCTCCACTCAAGGATGCCAAGTCCCAGAATGATCCCTGACATCCCTGGCCAAGGCCCTACTCTCTCATGGGGCCAGGAAGCTGTTCTTTAAGGGCTCCCCAAGGCTGATTAGGATAGCTTAAAGATCTTGGATTCGGGCTTAGGAGAGTGGGGGAGGTGGTTGTGATCAATGGCTGTCAGAAGCATTTAAAATGCTCCTTCTAGGGAACAAGGGGATTCCCTAGCCAAGGGTTCTCAGGGGTTGGCTGAGAGGTCAGCTGACTCTCACCTGTGCAGACTGCAGACAGTGGCTGGGAGGAGTGGAAGGACACAGGAAGTGGATGGAGTAGTGGGCTCCAGAATGGGCCCCATGCCAGGCTCTCACTGTCTTCTGGGCATCCACTGGGGCCAGAGCCTCCAGCAGCATCAGCAGGGCCAGTCCCAGGGCGGCAGAGTGGCAGAGCCCTATGGCCAGGAATAAGGGCTGTCTCTGGAAGAGCGATAGAGTTTTTGTTATAAGCTCGTAAACAAAGGCCTAGGCTGGCTTTCACATAAATTAGCTTCTGCCTTGAATCCTGTTTGTAAAGTCAAGCAAGGGCATGTAGGTACAAGGAGAGATGAGGTAAGTTTGGTGTCCATGGTTTATGGAGGGAAAGATCCTCCCTCCACAGCCCCCTCATCTTTATCCCTGCTGGGTACAGCTGCATAGGCTGTGCATTGAACCACTCTTGGGAGCTCCAATGACACAATTGGTTGGATGGCACTTCCACAGGTTGTGCAATGCTGCAGCCGATGAATTACCAGTTGCCTGATGGGCAAGATGCTGAAGTCAGAGGTCAGGGTGTGTTAGGCTCCAGGCTAGGGAAATAGGGTGATTAGATATGATTAGAGATCTGCTGCTCTGCCAATTTTCTTAATCTGGTCCTGTGGAGACAGAGCAGGCTTAGGAACTTACCATTCCCAATGGGTACAGGTTCCCTCTTGGTCATTATACCAGAGAGCTTGCTCACCTATACCACAGGCCCAGCCTGTCTGGGCTTTTCCCTTAGTGGGAAGTGATGGTGGCCCAAAGCAGGTTGAAAGGCCCACCCCAACCCTTCTTCACTTTCCTCTTCTGTCTGGTGGGCTCGAGAGACACTAGGCAGGGGTCCTACCAGGCCCAAATGAGACCTCGGGTAGACTAAAGCTTGAGGAGTGGACCAGGAAGGAACCCTTTCTACCTTCACCTCCAGCCACACTCAACCCTGCCAGCCAAACCCATCACACATCCCCTGCCCAGGTTCTCAGCCAACTTCTCACTGCCAGCAGCACACAGCTTCACCTCCCTGTGTCCCTCCTTACCTGGCCCCTCAGCTCCGGCCTGTGGCCCGCAGTTGCTGGTCCAGCTGGCAGAGCTGTCGGAGAAAGCCACGGTTGGGGAAGATCCATCGGTGCTCCCTCACAGTGACCACTGCCTGGCGCAGGGACAGCTGCTGATACAGCATGAGGTAGGCCAGAACCAGGGTGGCAGAGCGGCTCACGCCTACTACACAGTGCACCAGGACCTTGGCTGAGGAAGAAGACATCACAGTGAAAGACCCACCCATTGGCTCGGGTGGAGACCCAAGTTCCATGGTTGACTCTGCCTTCAGTACACTCTGAGACCCTGAGCAAGTCACTTAGCTTTTCTGGGCCTCAGTTTCCTAGTTTCTCAAATAGGTAAACCATCACCTGTTTTGACTTATCTTGGGATGCAATCAGGACTCTGCATATGACCGAGCATCATCACCTCAGAGAACTCCCAGCCTTCGGCATGAGCAACACAGACTTGCCTTTGGTCCTTTGAAGCTGTCATGGTCCTTGACCTCTAGTCCTACCACATGCTATTCCTACTATCTGGTAAATGTTTCCCCTAGTCTGACTAACACTTCTACTACTAATCCATCAAATGGATTAAATCCTTCAGCCTGAGACATGGCTTCCTCCCACAGGCTTTCCTCACTGCTCATGTATCACTTGAATCACAGAGCAGCTCTTCATTTTTACATATGGCTTAAGTGGAAATTGCTAAGAGGGAAGTCCCTGTATCCCTGTCTCTCTGATCCTCTGGGCTGTGTTCCTGTAGCACATGTGTTCACATGAGCCCTCTCATATCAGTACCACCATTATACAATATGACTGGCAAGTTCCATGAGGGTTAAGGTTAAGTCTGGATTCCCAGAATTTAGTTTAGTGGCCTGGCACACAGAAGCTACTCAATAAGCCAGACGCTGATGGCTCACACCTGTAATCATAGCTACTTAGGAGGCTGAGAGCTGAGGACTGCAATTCAAAGCCAGCCTAGGCAGGAAAGTCCCCATGTGACTCTTATCCCCAATTAACCACCAGAAAATAGGAAGTGATACTGTGGCTCAAAGAGGTAGAGCTCTAGGCTTGAGCAAAAATGCTCAAGGGCCAAGGCACTGTCCCTGAATTCAAGTCCCACAACCAGCAAAAACAACAACAAAAAGAAGATCCTCAATAAATAGCTGATGGTTGAGAACAAAATGGATGAGAACAAAAAAGATGCCAAATTGTTTTGGATGTGAAGCAACATGAGTTATAGTCTTCTTATTTCCATCATGTGGAGGAAGAAACAAGTCCAGAGAAGGATATTGGCTTATCCAAGGTCATGTACTAAGGGCACAGTTGTCATCCAGGATGAACACAAACCAGGAGTTCCTGGCTCCTTGATGGTACCTGGGGTATTTAATTTCCTTGCTTTTTTTCATTTGTAAGTACCTTGGGGCAAACATGTGGGTATCAAATGGTGATTCTGCAAGCCTGAGTGAAGCAATGAAAGAATTGCTCTGCTCTTTGGGAGATTTAGCTTCCAGTCCCAAGGCTGTCCCAAATTTATGATGTTATTTCAGCCTGTTTCTACAACTGGAAAGCAATGGGATTAGATAAAAAGCTGGAGCATAGGTCTAAAGCTGGTGGCTCATGCCTATAATACTCAAGAGGCTGATATTCAAGTATTGTGGTTCAAAGCCAACCTGGACAGAAAAATCCAAGAGACTCTTACCTCCAATTAACCAGCAATGTAAACAGAAATTGGATCTGTGGCTTAAGTAGTAGAGCATCAGCCTGGAGTAAAATAACCAAGTGCATGAGGCCCTGAGTTCAAGCCCCAGAATTGACACAAAGCTGGAGCACTGAGTGGAGGGCTTTAAGGACCAGGGACAGGAGAACCCGGATGACTGATTGAAAACAGAACATCTTCCCCACTAATGAGAAGGATCTTACCCCCAGGTGTGTTGAGGGCACGGTGGATGAAGTCAGCTGCAGAGGAGAAGTAGGTGCTGATGTCGAAGTCAGGGAGGTCGTGAGCTGGCACCCCCAGGTAACTCACACTGCTGCCATAGAAGTCGGGGCCCCCCTGACAATAGAGGCCCCCATGGGCAGCATTCAGCACATGGGTGATACCCAACTTCCACAGCTCAAAGCGGTTGTTTGCAGTGGCCCTGGGGAGGACAGGAAGGGCGCTGGATGCTGGCTGATCAGTAGGGTCCAGGAAGGAAGCTTTGCTTCCTCTCTGCTTTGGGAGTATGAAACTGGAAGGGTCCAAATGAAGCTAGAATCTGGCAATCCCCAACTGGGGTTTGTAGGCCACAGCTCTACCCCCAGAGCTTTCTGGTGGGAAGGGGTTATCTCTAGACCCTCTGCTCCCTCAGATGCTCTATCTCCAGCCCAGAGAAAAGGGATTGTTTCAGCCCTGGGACAGGGCTGCCCCACCCTTTTTGCCCTATGCCATCCCACACATATCCCACATGCAGCCTCTGCTGGTCACCACCTCATACCTGACTCTAATCTGCAAATATTTAGAGGTAACACCTTCTCTGATTCACCTGCAGTCATGCTTCTCCACCCACTCTATCAGGAAGACGAAGGCTAGGACCAGAAAGTGGAGGGATGGATCTTGGTCTATCCTCATCTCCTACCCTAAGTACTATTTCCTAACCTCTATCCCACCGATTAGCTCATTGTCCTGGATAAGCTAGAAGATTCCAGGGACTTTGGGGACTCTCTGCAAAAATCCTGTCCCCCTAGTGGCTGAACCTGGTCATTGAGTCTGGGGTGTAAGAGTCCTGGAGAAAATCTGGCCATGGGAGTCTCTAAATAGAAAAATTATCCCTTCTTCTCACATACGCCTATGCCCAGAAAAGAGCTTAAGGGCCACTTCTCTTTCATCTCACCCCATACCTCAGTGCCAGCGACTACTCACGCATCTCCTATGAAAAGATTGGGCCAAACTTCATTTACTCGGCTGCAAGAGGCCTTCCCCGCTCTCAAGAGCTCCTCTAGCTGCAGGACACTGGGACAAGGAGTGGCTTCCAAGTCTTCCCTTGGCTCTGGGAGCGAGGCTTCAGCCATGGGCCAGTCTGCTCACCCCTCTACCTCTGTGGTCATTCCTCTCTGCTTCTCCAGTGTCATTCCCCTTCTCAGAGATTGGCAGGAGCAGGTGGGACAGGAGCAAGTGACTCAGCAAGTACCAGGGGCCTCCCGAGAGGACAAGACCTGTTTTTCTCAAGCCAGTTCCATCTCCAAACTCCCTGAGAACCTGTGTTATACAGAAATTTGATCAGCAAGATACACAGAAGTCATACCTTGAGAGGTCAAATCAGAAGTTTTTATTAGAAAGCCAAGAACTGCAAGTGGACTCATAACCCCTAAACCTTGCAGCCTTGTATGCAGTTAATACAAAGCTTATAAAGGCAAAAATCACATGATCGGTATGAGAAACTACACCTAACAAAATTGTATTTTACAGAAGCAAAGCAAACTATCTGGAGGGAACAATTAGGGCACTCAAGGGCCAGTTATCTAAAGGAACAATCAAAGACAACCAAGGACAAGTACACTCTGGAGCAAAATTTTCCTGGAGCTAAACAACTGACACATCTGCCATTCAACAAATGACCTATATCACCTCTATAGTTCTCAGAAAGTCACCATCATCTATGAAGATGTCAAGATCGTAGTCAGGACAAGACTATGATGAGGACAAGATGGTGTTACTTAGATCCAGTATCCATATTTCACCTGGAATCAGAACCTTGAATGTTGCTACCTTGATAAACCTCAGTTTCTTCATCTGTAGAGTAAGGTTAATCATACCATCACCAGATGATGAGGGAGGCTGTTCCTCAGCTTCCCCATTTCCACACAAAAGCACAGGGCCTTGAGATCCACACATGAATTTCAACAAGGAATCCCACAAAAAAACGTCTCACTAGGTGCCCATGGCTCACACCTGTAATCCTAGCTACTCAGGAGGCTGAGATCTGAGGATCGTGGTTTGAAGCCAGCCTAGGAAGAAAAGTCTCCATGAGACTCCTATCTCCAACTAAACACTCAAAAACTGGAAGTGGTGCTATGGCTCAAAGTTGTAGAGCATTTACCTTGAGCAAAAAAGAGCTCAGTGCCCAGCCCCTTGAGTTCAAGCCCCATGACCAACACAAAAAAGAGTCTCATAAGGTGAAAAGTTTTGGCAAGGATTTGTTTTAGTGTAGTCAAGTAGTAAGAAACAGAGACACTTCCTGCATACACTGATCTACATGCAGGAAATGGGAGTTCAAAACTCAAAACTGGCAGGTTTCATATGTTGTCTTCAAGCACTCTACCACTGAGCCATCTTCCCAGCCCCATCTTTATTTTGTTTTTAAGGTGAATTGACCCTCACAGAAGCAGATGGGATGTAGTGACTCCTGACACTATCCCCTTGAGGATTTCAGCACCAGCTATAAGGGTTGTTGAAAAGAGACTGCCACACAGTTAAGGCAGAAGTGAGTTTATTGGAAGGGTCAAACTTCTGGGCTGCCCTCTAGGGTAAGTTGTAGGGAAGGGTAAGAAGGCCATGTAACTATAGAGGATAAAGAAGTAACCTCAAAGCCAGAGGTTGGGGGGGAGGGGTTGGGGTAGGGGGGGTGTCCTTTCGCTGACTCACAGTCAGGTGATTGACAGTTACAGGTGATTACTGGTTTTCTACAGGTGATTTCTGGTAAGGTTACCTGCTGTCCTTCAGGAAGAGGAATGTTGGGGGTGGGGTGGGGGTGAGGGGGGTGACTGTTCTCCTGGGCAGGCCTAACATGTATACCATTGGCTCTTTTGCTATTATTAGAAATGCACGACTCTCCAGTTTGAGAAATGAATGGACACACGAGATATAGGAGATTTCATCAAGGTGATTTCCTTTTATGCAAAAAGGTGCAATACCATTACTCTACCCAGAGCTAGGCAAACACACCATGCAGGGCAGTTCATTAGGTTTTTTTAAATCCCAAACCAAACTGTTAAGGAGTTATGTTCACATTCTAAGTATAGTTGATTACCAAAGTTAGAAAGGGGGCCAATTCCTTAATTCCTATCAAAAGTTTGTTTTTTTCTTATGTAACAATTACAGTTTATGATTTTACCTTCTCCAAGGCAAGCTTTATCTACTAACATGGGTAGCTGGTAACAAGTAACACACTTAGCAAATACCATTTATTATTTTAACCTTTTCAACACAAAACTTCTCTTCCTAGCATGGCTAACTAGTAACAAGCAGTACAGACAATAACTACAATTGAAGTAAATAAAGCAACCAGGAAATATCAATGAACTTACACTTTAGTTTGACAGAAAAGAATACTTTTTTTCTCACAATATTTGTTAAAAATGTAATTTTCCTGCCTCATCTATCCTGACTCAACATCTGTCTGAGAATTGTTGTGAGGGTTAACAAAACAAAGAATTTTTGGTGTCTGTTAAAGGTGAGAAACTTCTGGTTCATGGGCCTAATAAGGTCCTTTGGACAGCCTTGTATCATTTGCTTTTTTGCCTTTTGGGCTGGTCAAAGCCATCTTGCTATATTGACCTCTGAGAATGATGTTACAAATATCGAAATGGCCCTGGGCAGTGTTGAACTATGGTTTATGAAACCAGAGTTTTCAGCCCTAGGCTTATCTCCAGAGGTACCACATGTCAGGTTCAGCCATTCACCCCAACACACTAAATAAAGAGACAAATCACGTAAAGGGCAGAGAAAGGAAGTTTACTATATGTCCTGGGCCCACTAACAGAAAAAGCAAAGTAAGCACTCAAACCCATCTTCCAAGCACAAGCATGAGCTTTAGGTTTAAATAGCCAAAGAATTTGGGGGCTGAAGTGAAAGATATGTAATTATTAAACAATCCTGGGTCAAACTGTGGACTGGTTGTACATTATCTCAGTCCTGGTAGGTGTTTTGGAGAAGTTGTTAAGTAATCTGGTCAGGATAAGCAAGTCATCATTTCCTGTCTATTCCTCTGCTATTCTTTTTCTTTTTCTTTTTCTTTTTGGGGGGTCCAGTTGTGGGGCCTGAACTCTGGGCCTGGGTGCTGTCCCTCAGCTCTTCAGCTCAAGGCTAGCGCTCTACCACTTGAGCCACAGCGCCACTTCCAGCTTTTTTTCTTTTTGCTTATGTGGTGCTGAGGAATCGAACCCAGGGCCTCATGCATGCAAGGCAAGCGCTCTACCACTGAGCCACCTTCCCAGCCCTGCTATTCTTTTTCTAGGGGTAGTTTACTCCATTCTAAATTGTAAAGCTGTTACCAAGCAGCCCTGTGTTTCCTGCATTTCAAGGTGAATGGTTCAGATCAAAAGAAAGATAAAAAAAATGACATTGTGAAAATATCACAATGAAATCACCTTTATAACTAATGTACACTATTAAAACAAAAAGCAAAACTGAAAAATGCTAGGCTTTTCTTCTGCTTTCCGTTATTTTTTGGGTCTAAGAGAGGAATTCATGGCTTTCTACAAAAGCAGTTTCTGAGTATCTCTTATATTTAGACCCTACAAAGGCAATTTGGAGCTGGGCGCCAGTGGCTCAAGCCTGTAATCCTAGCTACTTAGAAGGCTGAGATCTGAGGATTAAGGTTCAAAGCCAGCCCAGGCAAGAAAGTCCTTGAGACTCTTATCTCCAATAAACCACTAGAAAACTGGAAGTGGTGCTGTGGCTCAAGTGGTAGAGCACTAACCTTGAGCTGAAGAGCTGAGGGACAGCGCCCAGGCCCAGAGTTCAAGCCCTACAACTAAATAAATAAATAAAAGGCAATTTGGTTCTGAGGACTGAGTTAAAACAGAGATCCAAAGTGGAGAAGTAGCTGGCTCCAAGGATGAATGACAGAAAAAACTTGCCAGGTCTGGGTGTTTCACAAACTCACGGGGGGCAGAATGGGGACTGGATGTTTGTTGGATGAATATTTGGATTACATAGCTCAGGGGAAGTTTTCAGAGTTTAAAAGCCAGAGAAATGTAGGGAGAGACATGGAAGAAAACATCTAAAAGGTTCCATATGTTTGTAGGGGAAGGTTTGAACATTGGCCCTTATAATGACGTCTTATATCTCAAAAGAGAAGGCTGAGGGTGCTTTATATATCAAATAAAAGAGGAGAGCACCGACAATAAATTTTGAGCTGGGCGCCGGTGGCTCATGCCTGTAATCCTAGCTACTCAGGAGGCTGAGATATGAGGATCACGGTTCAAAGCCAGCCCGGGCAAGAAAGTCTGTGAGACTCTCCAATAAACCACTAGAAAACCGGAAATGCTGCTGTGGCTCAAGCGGTAGAGCGCTCACCTTGAGCTGAAGAGTGCAGGGACAGCGCCCAGGCCCAGAGTTCAAGCCCTACGACCGACCAAAAAAAATTAAATAAATAAATAAATAAATAAAATTTGAGATCCCAAAGGCCTGACATCAGAAATGTTTTCAGGGTGGGAGGGAGATGCTTCTGCCTATAAAAGCTTTTGTTCTCTTCTTGTTGCAATGGGAACTCAGTCCTGAGAAACAGAAAAGCCACCTCCCAATTTTGAGAGGTCAAATTGGGGGAGTCTTTATTAGAGAGCCAGTGACCACAGGTGCTCTTGTCACAAAGACCTATAGCACCTCTAATATACTTAACACTATCAGGAGCAACTGAAGGAAAAAAAGGTGGAGTAGTCCGTCTGCCAGAGATCATTATCAGCAAAAAAGACTCTCATTCTCTCACTTGACTTCATAGAGGCCCTCGAAGGGCCCAGAGATGTGAACCTCAGTTTGCAGGCTTCCCCACTGTACAGCTTGAGGGGAAAGACCCCAGGTCATCCCTACCTTCCTCAGAACCATCTCCCACCTCATCCAGATCCACTAAAGTTGATCCTGCCCTGCTTAGGGAGATAGTCAAGAATGGCCTCTGTCTGTGGACTTGGGTTTCTGACAGTGCCCAGCCTGGGTTGGGAGAATATCTTTACTGGTTGAGTAGATTTGAAGAATGCAAACCTTAGGTTCTCACGGTAGAGTTGGGTTGCAATACTAGCTTGGTCACATATTAACTGTGATCTGTCAGGCAGTATGCTTCTTGATCTTACTGAATTATCTACTTTGTAGGGTTGAAAGAGATACAAAGCATTGGGCATAGGCACTGGTAGGGTCAAGGGGCAGCAAATGTTAATAATAATCATTGGTGATTGGCTCTTGAAGAGAAGCTAGCTCCTTCCGAAGGAATCAGAATAACCTTTTCCTAGGCCCTAGCACCATTTACCAATTCTGTGGCTCTGTGACCCCTTTATTCTTCTTCAGGGTAGACATCTGGTTTGACGCATGCGCCCTAGTACGTTTCTTCCCCGGTTGCTTCCCTGCCATCCCCCCCCTCCACCCCCCCACCACCGCTCGGTTTTCCCCAGTTCTCTCAGGCAGTTTGGAGCCGAGTCCCTTCCGGTCTTTGCCCCGCCCCTTTGCCCCTAAGCCTCTCCTCCCGAAGCAGTTCCGGTCCGGCCCCAGCAGCTGCCTGGCGCGGCGCTGACGGGATTGGAGCTGTGCCGGCGCGGCTCTGACGGCGTTGGCGCAATGCCGGCGCGCGGCCGCCTCCGTCCCCGCCCCCGCCGGCCCTCGGGCTCCCCGCCCCGGGCTCCGCCCCCGCCGCTGGAGGCGCTGCGCTCCTCCGAGGAGGGCTCCGCCCCCGCCGCTGGAGGCGCTGCGCTCCTCCGAGGAGCCCCGGACCCCCGACTCCGACGGCGCCTCGGACGCCTCGGACGCGGACCCTGTGCTGGGTCCCCGGAGCCCTTCTCCCGCCGCGGAGGTGAGCGGGAGCCGGGACTGAGGCGGGGGGGGGGTCCGGGGTGGAGCCGGTCGGGCCGGGGGAGACGGTTGCGGGAGCCCCGAATCCGCTTAGAACGGAATCTGTAGCCTGTGGAGGTGGTTGAGCTGACGGCCTGGGGACAGACGACGCCGAGGGCGCAAGAGAGGGGCGAGGGTCCGCAGGGACGGAGGGGTCGGACGCGGCCTGGGGCGTTTGCGAGCCGCGCAGAGAGGGAAGGTCGGGGGTCCACGGGAGTCCGGACCCTGACGGGGAAATGCTCTGAGCCGTGGCGGTGGGAGTGAGGGCGGGCCCGGGACCGGTGCTGGCCTCAAGGCTTGGGGTCGTCTCGGAACCGGGGATGGGGATGGGTGGTGGTTGGGGTGGGCAAGGATTTGGGGTGATTGGAAGGAGGAGTGGCTGCGGGATGGGAAGAAGCCTGCCTAAAGGGTTGAGAAGCAATGAAAAAGAGAAATATGGGCAAGAGAGAAAAATTAGATCCCAAACGGGATCTAATTTAGGACCTTGGGCATTTTCAAGGCGTGATAGATTACTAGGATTCAGTGCTTAGACGATAGGGCTTTCTTGTTCGTGAACCGGTGGATCATTTTAAGAATCCGGAGTACGAGGAGCCGTGTTCATCGCTGATTTGCCTACAGGAATGTGGGGAGTAGTACAGAGGAAGTGAGATTTGAAGAAGGTGGCGTGATTTTGAAAATAAAAGATGTCATTCAGATTTCTTCTAAGAATGTACTCTTTGGTTGTGCCTTCTTAAATAAGTTTAAGTATTAGACACGTTTAAATCTGGAAAAGATCTTGCGTATTTCCTTTAAGTTTTAAAAGTTAGGCCGGGTGCCAGTGGTTCAGGCCTATAATCCCAGCTGCTCAGGAGCTGAGCTCTGAGGATCCCGGTTCGAAGCCAGCCCGGGCAAGAAAGTATGTGGGACTCCTATCTCCAATAAACTACTCAGAAAAAGCCTAAGTGGCACTGTGGCTCAAGTGGTAGAGCCCTAGCCTTGAGCACAAATAGGCTCAGGGACAGCGCCCAGGCCCTGAGTTCAAGCCCCAGGACCGGCAAAAAAATTAAAAGTTAAACTGGAGACCAAGCACAGTGGCTCACACCCATAATCCTTGGGAGTCAGAGATTTGTAGGATCTCTGAGTCCAGTCAAGCAAAAAGTTCAAGAGACCATCTGAATTGCAAAGCTGGGCCTAGTGTCATGCCCCTGTCATTCCAGATACATCTGGGAAGCAAAAATGGGATTGCAGTCCAGGCCAGTGTGTGTGTGTGTGTGGGATAACAATGAGAGTCTATTTGAAAACAAAACAAAAAGCCTGATACCTGCCTAACAAGTGCAAGCCCAATCCATATATCCATAACCCCAAGTTCAAATGATTGAAATGAATTTTGGCATACAAATGATGGTGATTCCTCCCAGTTTGAGATGACACATATATATAGCCACTGGGTAAAAGTATGGTCAGTGCTGGATTAAGAGGGCACGCAAATCTAGAATGGAAAACACTGCCCTCCAAGAGTTTGCCAGAACTTCCTCTCACAGATCAAGATGAACAAATGCAGTATTGGTACTCACTAGACAGTATGTTGAAAATGAACTATACAACTTGGGGTGGGGACCAGAGGGAAAAACCGGGAGAGACCTCTGAGAGAAAGGGCAATATTGTCCAAAAAGAAATATACTCATTTCTTGACTTCTGTAACTCTAATCCCTCTGTAATCACCCTTACAATGCCTATTTTAAAAAGTACATACACAGGGCTGGGAAGGTGGCTCTCAGTAGTAGAATGCTTGCCTTGCATGCATGAGGCCCTGGGTTCAATTCCTTAGCACCACATAAGCAGAAAAAGCTGACAGTGGTATCAGCACCACTGTCAAGTGGTAGCCTTGAGCTGAAGAGCTGAGGGGACAGCGCCCAGGCCCAGAGTTCAAGTCCCCATGACCAACAAACAACAAAAAAAAAGTATGTACACACACACACCACACACACAAAAGTTTGAGAGACATTGACAAGACCAGTATTCAAGTGCTATTTTGTAGGTTTTATATGAATATTTTTAGTAAAGTAATGTAGTTTGGAGCAAAAAGAATGGGGACAGATGAGTACACTGTTGCTTTTTATAGAAAACACAGTACCCAAACCGTAAGTGTGCAAGAAAAATAGTGATTGCAAAATTTTATGTTCACTAATAGAAAGAAGATAATTTCCTTTTGTAGTTGTTGAATTATAATACCTTGACTCCATGAAGACTTCAGCCACATCTCATAACTTTTACAACTTTTTAATCTCATTATAAATTTGGTCATCTCAAAACAAACTTTTAATCAAGTGCTTTGTAATCTAAGTATTTACTGTTTAATCTTCATAAGATGATAATATATTGATTGCAAGCAGCTATTAAATTAGTTTATGTAACTAGACTATCATGATATTGGGTTAGAGGAGAGGTGACTTCTTAGCTTTGTTTTTTGAAGTTGTCAAAAGGTTAACTTCCCTTCCTTAATCAATGTCTTTGGTTGAAGAAGTTCACGTAGTATCACTGCTTATGTTTCTGCTTTTTTATCACTGGAATGCCATACTTAGCTCTATATGTTGGCATGAAATACTAAGACTCTATTAAGGTAACATCTTAGTGTTACTGCAAAATTAAAGACAGAACTGTTAATAGATTAGCAGGTCTAATGATTATCACATTTTCATTTCCCTTTGTCAGTTCTCAAGGGTTCTTTTTTTTTTTTTTTTTTTTTGGGGCTTGAACTCTGGGCTTGGGCGCTGTCCTTCAGCTCAAGGCGAGCACTCTACCATTTGAGCTACAGCGCTACTTCAGGTTTTATGGTGGTTTATTGGAGCTAGGAGTCTCACGGTCTTTCCTGCCCGGGCTGGCTTTGAACCGAGATCCTCAGATCTCAGCCTCCTGAGTAGCTAGCACTACAGGCGTGAGCCACCAGCACCCGGCTTCAAGGGTTCTTAATAAAAAAGATAATCCATATTATTATAAAGTACATTTTGTAAGGCAGAAGCAGCCATTACAACTATAATGACAGAACTTGTGGAAACACAAAAGTTGGTTTAGATGTCAGTAGCATACTCTTCAGTCTGCATAGACTTATTCACTCCATAGTTGGTTGTAAACCCCTTTCTTTTGGTTTTCATGTTTTTTCATGGTTTTATTTTTAATTGGAATTTGAGCACTGTTTTTGAGAAACTTAAAACGTGAATATTTGAATAATATTTTTAAAATTTTTATAAAGGTATAAAGAGGTTTTACATAAGTCAGGCAATGACTGCATTTCTTTTTGGACAATATCACTCCTTCCCTTGTTTTCACCCAGTTTTTCCCTCCCGTCCTACTTACAAGTTGTAAAGTTGATTTTCAACAGTGTCTAGTGGGTACTACTGCTGCATTTGTTCACCCTTTGTCCTTCCATTTCTGTGTCCCCTCTTATTCTCCAAAGACATATCAATGAACAAACAAGACAAAAAAGAAAGGAAAAATAACAATTAAGAAATAACCTGGGCTGGGAAGGTGGCTCAGTGGTAGAGTGCCTGCCTTGCATGCATGAGTCCCTGGGTTCGATTCCTCAGCATCACATAAGCAGAAAAAGCCGGAAGTGGGGCTGAGGCTCAGGTGGTAGAGTGCTGGTCTACAGCTGAAGAGCTGGGGGACAGCACCCAGGCCCAGAGTTCAGGCCCCACAACTGACAAAAAAAAAAAAAAAAAGAACCTTGCCAGGCGCCAGTGGCTCAAACCTGTAATCCTAGCTACTCAGGAGGCTGAATCTCAGGATCATGGTTCAAAGCCAGCCTAGGCAGGAAAATCCGTGAGACTCTTATCTTCAGTAAACCACCAGAAAAGCATAAGTGGCACTGTGGCTTAAGTGGTAGAGTGCTTGCCTTGAGCTGAAGAGCTGATGGACAGCTCCCAGGCCCAGAGAGTTCTAGCCCTATGACCAACCAAAGAAATACAAATAAAACCCTTGTTTCCATTTCCTGGAGTTCATTTCGATAAATATTTTATATACTTTGATTTCACTGTGTATGAGTCCTATATAATTTCTCATGTCCCCAGGGCTGTAATATTATTACTTTGTCTTATAATAATGCTCTATTAGGCTGAGAATGTAACTCAGTAGTAAAATAGCATGCAAGAGGTTCTGTGTTCTGTTTCCAGTACTTGGGGAGGGAGAGGTATGTTAACTAGCTATTACTTTAAGATTTTATTCTGTGGATGTGGGTCTGTGTGCTCATGCACTCAATTCTAGGGCTTGAACTCTAGGCCTTCCACTCTCATACAATTTTTTTTTTTTTTTTTTGCCTCTAGCACTCTACCATTTGAGCTATACATCCAGCTAATTGTTGGGTAATTGGAGATTAGAGTCTTTCAGATTTGTTTTCCCAGGCTAGCTTCAAACTTAGTTCAAGGTTTTTATTTCCAAGCCTGATGTAAAATGTAATGTTAGTAGTTGGGTACCTAGCATGGTCATTAACTAAAAGATGGAAGTGTTTCCTGTCTTACATTTCTACCCTTGAAAGCAAAATCTAGCACACATTCTTTTGTTTCCTTCCAAACTCAAACCCACTATATTATCATAGTAGGAAATGGAATATGAAGACTTGAGCCAGTTTATAGTTTTCCATTATGTGGTTGGGTTTTAGGGATGTAAGATTATTTAAAAATAATAATTTTACCCATCATTATGTCAGACTGCTTAGCCTACTCATTGAAGTAAGCATTAGAATTTTGTAGACTTTTTTTTTTTTTGTTCGTTGAGGGGCTTGAACTCTGGGCTTGGGCGCTATCCCCGTGCTCTTAAACCCAAGGTGAGAGCTCTACTGCTTGAGCTACAGCGCCACTTCCGGTTTTCTAGTGGTTTATTGGAGATAAGAGTCTCACAGACTTTCATGCCCGGGCTGGCTTTGAACTGCGATCCTCAGACCTCAGCCTCTTAAGTAGCTAGGATTACAGGTGTGAGCCACCGACGCCTGGCTTAGACTTCTTTTTTACTAGTGTGCTGTGGCATGGGACCAGACCAGGAGCCATCACTAAATTTTGATTGTCATGTGAAAACTTTTGGTATAACTGAGTATATAAAGTGAGGAGTGATTTCTGAGATTTGTGTTGGGTGTATGAGCGCGTGCATGTGCATGTGTGTGTGCATGTACATGTGCTCATGCACCAGTCCTAGGGCTTAAACTTAGGGCCTGGGTGCCGTCCCTGAGCTTTTTAGTTCAAGGTTTGTACTTTACCACTTGAGTCCCAGGCCCACTTCCAGCTTTTTGGTGGTTAATTAGAGATAAGAGTCTTGGGAATTTCCTGCCCAGGCTGGCTTTTGAATTTTGATCTCAGATCTCAGCCTCCTAAGTAGTTTAAGATACAGATGTGAGCAACCAGGGCCTGGTATCTGTTAGATTCTTACTCATTGAGCTCAGACAGTTCCGGCTCTTGTGTGGAATTACCACTGATAGTGGACATCTTAGTTTGAAGGTAAGTTGGAGCCAAAAAAGATTTGTGTTCTTCGATGTAGGTGGCAGTGTTTGAGTAGTAGACATAAGAGATCAGGACAGCAAAAAAAAAAAAAAAAAAGTCTCAGAAATGAAGTACAGCCAAGAGAATGTAACAGAAGAGGGAACTTAATATTTTCAAATGTGCAACAGTAGGAAATCAGTATTAAAGAGTGTCAGAAATGGATAGCAGAACTGGCTCAGTCTTTGGAACCATTTGTTATTGCAGATTTCTTAAATGTTTTTGAAACAATATCTTGTGCTGAGTAAGGAAAAAGTAAGGTTATCTTTGAACTTTGGACATAGAAAGAATAGTTTTATGTTTGCTCACAAAAACATGTTTTCATTTAGGGTTAAAAATTTTTAGATGGGGGGGCTGGGAAGGTGGCTCAGTGGTAGAGCTCTTGCTTTGCATGCATGAAGCCCTGGGTTCGATTCTTCAGCACCACATAAGCAGAAAGAAAAAAAAATTAGATGGGGGCTGTGAATGTGGCTTAGTGGTAGAGTGCTTACCTTGCATGCATAAAGCTCTGGGTTCGATTCCTCAGTACCACATAAACAGAAAAGGCCGGATGTGGCTCTGTGGCCCAAGTGGTAGAGTGCTAGCCAGTGCTAGCCTTGAGCAAAAGAAGCTCAGGACAGTGCTGGGGCCCTGGGTTCTGGCCCCAGGATTGGCCAAAAAATAAATTAGATGGAATAAAAAAAAGATAAGTAGTCCAAAGTACTATAAACTACAGAGTTACTACAAGATTTAGATGCAGCAATTTAAAGCTTTATCTTACTACATTGTAGGTTTGTTTTGTTTTGTTTTTGTTTGTCAGTCCTGGGGCTTGAACTCAGGCCCTGGGCACTATCCTTGAGCTTCTTTTACTCAAGGCTTGAGCCACGATGCCACTTCCAGGTACTGAGGAATGGAACCCAGGGCTTCATGCATGCTAGGCAAACACTCTACCATATTCTTGGCCCTGTAGTTTTTACTTTTTTATTTTTTGATCAGTTGTGAGGCTTGAACTCTGGACCTGGGCACTGACCCAGGCTAGCACTCTACCACTTTGAGCCACAGGACCACTTCTGGTTTTCTGGTGGTTTATTGGAGATAAGAGTTTAATAGACTTTCCTGCCTGGGCTGGCTTTAAACCATGATCCTCAGATCTAAGCCTCCTGAGTAGCTAGGATTACAGGTGTGAGCCACTGGTGCCTGGCTAGTTTTTATTTTTTGATTTTATAAGAATTTTTTTTTTTTTTGGTTGGTTGTAGGGCTTGAACTCTGGGCCTGGGTGCTGTCCCTGAGCTCTTCAGCTAAAAGCGAGCGCTCTACCCACTTCCAGTTATCTGGTGGTTAATTGGAGATAAAGAGTCTCAAGGACTTTACTACCCTGGCTCGCTTTGACTCACGATCCTCAGATCTCGGCCTCCTGAGTAGCTAGGATTACAGGTGTAAACCACTGGCATCCAGCCTCATAAGAATTTCTAATGTTCTTTTTATGGGTTTGAAAACATATAATTGGTTTCTCTTGTGTACATACCTTTATATATACTTTAATATACTTTTATATATACTTATACTTTAATTTTTAATTTTTCTTTCTAAAATGTGTTATCTTAACTATGCATATTTGTGGGGTACAGTGATGATTTTATATTGTGCAACAAATCAAAGTAGTTAGCATTTCTATCTTTTTTTGGGGGGGGTCCAGTTGTGGGGCCTGAACTCTGGGCCTGGGCGCTGTCCCTCAGCTCTTCAGCTCAAGGCTAGCGCTCTACCACTTGAGCCACAGCGCCACTTCCGGCTTTTTTCTTTTTGCTTATGTACTGCTGAGGAATCGAACCCAGGGCCTCAGGCATGCAAGGCAAGCACTCTACCACTGAGCCACCTTCCCAGCCCACATTTCTATCTTTTTAACTGTATTTTTTTTTGTCTTCTTTTTTGGTACTGAGGATTAAACCCAGGATGTTGTAATTGCTAGGCAAACACTTTGCTACTGAGCTATATCCCAGCCCCATTTCTATCTTTTTAAACTTCAAAAAAATTAGTTAAAACGTGTTTATGATAACACATAATAAATGATGTTTTAATACACATATGCATTTTATACTAATGAAATCACAGTAAATAAAATTTCCATCCCCTTATGAGTATTTTTTGTTTGGAGCTTTTGAGTTTCTTCTAATTATTCATAAAATATATAATAGATTATTGTGAACTACAGTTATCTTACTGTGCATAGAACACTAGAAATTTTTCTTTCCTCTTTTTCTGTTTTTTTCCCACGCTGGAGATTAAAGCCAGGGTCTTGCACATGGTGGACAAACACTCTACTGAGCTACACTGTTAGCCCCAGAACTTACTACTTTGATCCAACTTAGTATTGGTACCCATTCTTTCTCTCCTCCCTTCCTCCTATGTTTATCAGCCTCAGATAATCCTATTCTACAGTTGGATTGACTTTTTACAGCATCCACATAAGAGAAATAACATGATGGCTTTCTGTGTCTTACTTATTTTATGTAATATAATGTCTCCAGTTCCAGTCATGTTGCTGCAAATGATAGAATACCCCTTTCCCCCCAGTCTCTCTGTGTTGTGCAGACTAACCCAAAACTCCTTCATCCAAGCAATCCTCTTGCCACAGCCTCCTGAGCAGCTAGGATGATAGGTACATAATAGTGTGCCTGATTATGGATATCATTTGATTTTTGTGCATATATGCCTCTACTGGGGCTTGAACTCAGACTGGACACTACCCGTGAGCTTTTGTGTTCAAGGCTAACACTACCACTTGAGCCTCAGCTCTACTTCTGTTTTTTTACTGATTTATTGGAGAGAAGAGTCTCACACACTTTTCTGCTATAGCTGCCTTCAAGCTGCTATCTTCATATCTCAGCCTCCTGAGTAACTAGGGTTAATAGGTGTGAGATACTGGTTACCTGGGTTTGATAACCATTTTGGTAGGGATCAGATGATAACCTCATTCTGAGTTTGATTTGCTAATAATGTTGAACATTTTTTTCACACATTTGTTGGGTATTTGAATTTCTCCTTTTGTGAAGTTTAATGTCATTTGTCAATTTTCAAAGTTGATTATTTGAATTGTATTGTTTTATTAGTTCCTCATTCTGAATAGAAGCCCCCTTTTTTTTAATTGGTTGGAGATGGAACAAACTTGGTACCTGACACTTTTTTTTTTTTTT
>NW_012267302.1:3582860-3585255 GCF_000151885.1 Dipodomys ordii
CATCCCCTTATGAGTATTTTTTGTTTGGAGCTTTTGAGTTTCTTCTAATTATTCATAAAATATATAATAGATTATTGTGAACTACAGTTATCTTACTGTGCATAGAACACTAGAAATTTTTCTTTCCTCTTTTTCTGTTTTTTTCCCACGCTGGAGATTAAAGCCAGGGTCTTGCACATGGTGGACAAACACTCTACTGAGCTACACTGTTAGCCCCAGAACTTACTACTTTGATCCAACTTAGTATTGGTACCCATTCTTTCTCTCCTCCCTTCCTCCTATGTTTATCAGCCTCAGATAATCCTATTCTACAGTTGGATTGACTTTTTACAGCATCCACATAAGAGAAATAACATGATGGCTTTCTGTGTCTTACTTATTTTATGTAATATAATGTCTCCAGTTCCAGTCATGTTGCTGCAAATGATAGAATACCCCTTTCCCCCCAGTCTCTCTGTGTTGTGCAGACTAACCCAAAACTCCTTCATCCAAGCAATCCTCTTGCCACAGCCTCCTGAGCAGCTAGGATGATAGGTACATAATAGTGTGCCTGATTATGGATATCATTTGATTTTTGTGCATATATGCCTCTACTGGGGCTTGAACTCAGACTGGACACTACCCGTGAGCTTTTGTGTTCAAGGCTAACACTACCACTTGAGCCTCAGCTCTACTTCTGTTTTTTTACTGATTTATTGGAGAGAAGAGTCTCACACACTTTTCTGCTATAGCTGCCTTCAAGCTGCTATCTTCATATCTCAGCCTCCTGAGTAACTAGGGTTAATAGGTGTGAGATACTGGTTACCTGGGTTTGATAACCATTTTGGTAGGGATCAGATGATAACCTCATTCTGAGTTTGATTTGCTAATAATGTTGAACATTTTTTTCACACATTTGTTGGGTATTTGAATTTCTCCTTTTGTGAAGTTTAATGTCATTTGTCAATTTTCAAAGTTGATTATTTGAATTGTATTGTTTTATTAGTTCCTCATTCTGAATAGAAGCCCCCTTTTTTTTAATTGGTTGGAGATGGAACAAACTTGGTACCTGACACTTTTTTTTTTTTTTTTTTTTTGCTGGTCCTAGAGTTTAAGCTCATGGACTGAGCCCTGTCCCTGAGCCTTTCTGTGCTCAAAGGTAGTGCTCTTGAACCACAGCACCAGTTTGGCTTTTTCTGTTTATGGCTACTGAGGAATTGAACCCAGTGGTTCATGCTTGCTAGGCAAGCACTCTACCACTAAGCCACATTCCCAGCCACCAGTAACTGACACTTTTGTTCTTTGTCTAGCACTCTACCAACTGAGTCAGGTCTCCAATCCCTAGATAGTAGTCTTTTGTTAGATAAATAGCTTGACCTTTTTTTTTGCCATTCTTCACATTGTCTCTTCACTTTATTGTTCCTTTTGTAGTGAAAAGCTTCTTGGTTTAATAAATCCTGTTATCTATTTTGCCTGTGCTTTTATGGTCCTGTGTGCCATAGTTTTAAAAATGGAGAGGGCTGGGCGATCTAGCTCAGTGGTGAAATACTTGCCTAGCATGCATGAGACCCTAGGTTCAGGCCCCAGCACAGGAAAAAAATTGATCATTAGTGATATACACCTGTTGAAATACTTTTATTCAGTTAAAATTTATAGTAAATAAATATATGAGAAACTCATGTCCATGTATAGGAATCTACATTGAATAATTGGAGTCATGTATTACTCTCCTTTTCAGTTTATATTAGTTTATTACAGTCATTTTGATGAAATTTAATCTTAGGCAAAACTTTTATGTGATTTAACATTTGTTATTATAAGCCTAAAGGTATCAGGCTTTTAGCTTCTCTTGCCTTATGACTGTTTATTGATATATGACTATAATTTCAAGCCTGTAGCAATGTTTTATAGCAGATAGAAGAGGTTTTTGTGTTTGTTTTATTTTGTTTTTGCCAGTCCTGGGGCTTGAACTCAGGGCCTGGGCACTGTCCCTCAGCTGCTTTTGCTCAAGGCTAGCATTCTACCACTTGGGCCACAGCACCACTTCTGACATTTTCTGATTATGTGGTACTGAGGAATCTCACCCGGGACTTTATTCATGCTAGGCAAACACTCTACCACTAAGCCACATTCCCAGCCCCAGACAGAAGAGTTTTGTTTGCGCTAGTGCTGAAGCTTCAATTAAGGAGTGAGCCATCAGCTCTTCGTTCAAAGGAGTTTATTACAATGGCAATGCCAGCTTGTGTTTATTGAGCAGTTTCCATTTGCCAAGCATTATTGTAAATTCACTGATGTATTTCCTTTAAAACTCACAGCAAGGGGCTAGGAAGGTGGCTCAGTTGTAGAGCACTTGCCTTGCATGCATGAGGCCCTGAGTTCGATTCCTCAGCACCACATAAGCAAAAAGAAAAAAGCC
>NW_012267302.1:3590695-3595922 GCF_000151885.1 Dipodomys ordii
GAAACTGGTTATGGTTCACTGTGTGTGTGTACATATAGTTCTGTAACATTTTATCATGAGTAGATCTATAGAATTATTGCCCCAGTCCAGATACAAAGTGTTCCATTACTGTGAGGATCTCTCTGTGTTATCTCTTTAGAGTTACCAGATACCCTTAGGCACACTCCATCTCTAATCCTGGCAACCACTCATCTGTTCCATCTTTATTTACTACTATTTGTCACTTTGGGATTATTGCAAAAGGGAATCACAAAATATGTGACCTTTTGAGATTGGCCCTTTCCCCTCAGCCTAATGCCCTGATACTTACATCCCAGTTAGTGTATGTGTCAGTAGTTCTTTTTTTCTTCTTTGTTTTGGCCAGTCCTGGTATTCAAACTCAGACTCAGCCTGGATATTGTCTTTGAGCTCCTTTTTGTCAAGGCTAAGATTCCACTACTTTAGCCACAGATTCACTGCCAGCTTTTTCTCTGATTAAAAAATAAGAATCTCAGAAGTGGGGTGCCAGTGGCTTATGCGTGTAATGCTAGCTACTCAGGAGGCTGAGGATCATGGTTCAGTGCCAGCCTGGGCAGGAAAGTCTGTGAGACTCCTATCTCCAATTAACCACCAGGAAACTGGAAGTGGTCCTATGGCTCAAGTGGTAGAGCTCTAGCCTTGAACTGAAGAGCTCAGGGACAGATCCCAAGCCCAAAGTTCAAGCCTCAGGTCTCAGCCTCCTGAGTAGCTAGGATTACAGGCCGTGCATGAGCCATGGGTGCCTGGCTCATTTAGTTCATTTTTACTGCTGAGTAATAATATTCCATCTTTACATACTAACCATTCACATATTGTAGGATATTTCAGATATTATTTTACACATTAAAAATGTACAAATGATGCTGTTGTGAAGAGTGTATAGGTTTTTTTATGCACTTTCATTTCTTTTTTTATGTTTTTTATTGTAAAAAGAGTGTACAGAGGGGTTACAGTTACATGAGTAAGGTAATGAGTACATTTCCTATCGAGCTTTGTTACTGCACTTTGAGTTCTCTGGAATAAATGCCCAGGAATGTAATTGCTGGGTTTTAAATATATGTTTGTAAATGTACTTAGAAGTGTATGTTCTGTTTTTTTAAGAAACTGCCAGACTGTTTTCCAGCATTCCTACCCACAGTGTGTTAGAGGTCTAATGTCTCTACATCCTTGGTAGTATTTTTTTTTTTTTTTTGGTCAGTCCTGGGGCTTGAACTTTGGGCTTGGGCACTATCCCTCAGCTCTTCAGCTCAAGGTGAGCTCTCTACTGCTTGAGCCACAGCACCACTTCCTATTTTCTAGTGGTTTATTGGAGATAAGAGTCTCAAGGACTTTCCTGCTCAGGCTGGCTTTGAACTAAGATCCTCAGATCTCAGCCTCCTGAGTAGCTAGGATTGCATTCGTGAGCCACCTGCGACTGGCTTGATAGTATTTTTGTATTGTCACAACTTACTTTAGCTCTTCTAATAGGTGTGTACATAATGCTTCATCATAGTTCATAGTCATCTCTATCTCTCCTCTTCTCCTATCTCCTCCTTTCCTCCCTCCTGTTTCCTCTCTCATCCTCTAGTTTTGAGACATGAGCTAGGCAGGCTTGGATCATAGATCCTCTTACCTTACCCCACCTGAGTGCTAGGATTATAGACCATGCCCAGCTTCATCAAAGTCTTATTTGCATTTCCGTAGGTGTAAGTGGTATTCAAAAACTTATTTGCTGTTCTAATGATAAGGCTTTTCACTACTTTTGTCCCTTTTTTTGTTGTTGGTTGTGGGGCTTGAACTCAGCGCCCAGGCCCTGAGCCTCATTGTGCTCAAGGCTAGCATTCTACCACTTGAGCCACAGCACTGCATCCCATTTTTGGGTGGTTAATTGGAGATAAGAGTCTCACAGGGACTTTTTCAGTTTTCTGCCACAGCTGGCTTCAAACCTTGATTCTCAGATCTCAGCCTCCTGAGTAGCTAGGATTATAGGCATGAGTCACCAGCACCTGGCACTTTTGACCATTTTTAAATTGGATTTCTATTTCTTGTTTAATTTTGAAAGTTCTTTATGCATTCTAGATATTAGTCCTTTTTCAGGCATATGGCTTATAAATGAGGTAGATATCTTCCCTAGTCTGTACTTTGTCTTTACATTCTCTTTACAGTCTTGAAGTGAAAGGTTTTGTGAAGGTTTTCTTTTATGCCATTGTATAAAACCTTCTGTAATTTTATACTTTAAATTTAAATATGATATATTTTGAATTAAGTTATAAGGTATGAAATTTGGTTTCTTCCCCACTTTATTCCCCTCCCTTATTTCTTGTCTTTGGATATTCAGTTTCTGTAACACTATTTTTCAGTGATCCATATTAAATTTCTTTGTCTTTGTCAAAATTAGTTTTTCAAGCCAGGCGCTGGTGGCTCACGCCTGTAATCCTAGCTACTCAGGAGGCTGAGAGTCAGCCCATGCAAGAAAGTTCAAGAGACTGTTATCTCCAATTAACCACTAGAAAACTGGAAGTGGTACTGTGACTCAAAAGTGGTATAGCCCTAGCCTTGAGTAAAAAAGCTCAGGGACAGTGCCCAGGCTGAGTTCAAGCATCACGACCAACCAAAAAGAAAAACAAATAAACAGAATTTCTATTTACAAAATACAGGTGTTCTTGTGAGAATCATATTCAGCCTGTATATTAATTTGTGGGATAATTGACATCTTTACTATGTTGTATGCTAATTCATGAGCATGGATTTATCTCTTTCTAATGGTCTGTGATTTCTTTTTTTTTTTTGGTCGTGGAGCTTGAACTCTGTGATTTCTTCTATTAGAACTTTTAATATTCATTGTAGAGATCCTATATATAATTATTTAATATTTCTTAATATTTCACTTTGTTTTCCCTCCCTACTATTGGAGATTGAACTCAGGGCCTTGTATTCAGTTCTACCACTTGAACCATGTGCTCATTTTAGGACTTTGCCTTACAAAAGCACCTTTACTATTTGCTTTTGTTTGTTTTACTATTTGAACCACACTTTCAGCCCTTTTTTTTGGTCAGTTGTGGTGCCTGAACTCTGGGCCTGGGCACTGTCCCTCAGCTCTTTAGCTCAAGGCTAGCACTCTACCACTTGAGCCATAGCGCCACTTCTGGCTTTTTCTGCTTATGTGGTGTTGAGGAATTGAACCCAGGGCCTCATGCATTTGCTTTACTTTTTCTGGTAGAGTCTTCACTTTTGCCCAGGAACTGCCTTGAACCTCCATCCTCCTCCTTATGCCTCCCTAACAGATTTATAGGTATGAGCTACTGGTGCCTGGCAGCATTCCACTTTTATTTTTTTGCTAGTCTTGAGGCTTGAACTGAGGGCCTGGGCACTGTCCCTGAGCTTTTGCTCAAGGCTAGCACTCTACCGTTTAAGTCACAGTGCCACTTCTGGCCTTTTCTGTTTATGTGTTACTGAGGAATTGAACCCAGGGCTTCGTGCATTTAGGCAAGCACTCTACCACTAAGGCACATTACCAGCCCCCAACATTCTACTTTTTTAAGTGTATAATGGTTTGGATATGAAGTGTCCCACAAAAGGCTTGGTTCCTAGCTGGTGGTAGTGTTGAGAGGTGATTTGACTATGAGTAATTTGATAAGTGAGGTAATCCATTGATGAATTCTTAGCTGGATAGGCTATTAGGAGTTGGGGCTTTACTAGAGGAAATAGGTCTCTAGTGACTAGCCTTTGAAAGATCTGTTTGGTTCCTGGAACCTTTCCCCTCTGTCTCTTTGCTTCCTGTCCACCATGAGGTAAGACATTGCTTTACCACATGGTTCCTTTATGATCTTGCCACACATGGGCCAGATGCAGTGAAGCAGTACCTATGGACTAAGTCCTTCCTTTCTTAAGTTGAATGTAAGTGGACACCACTATCTCACCCCTGTAATCTTAGCTACTTGGAGGCTAAGATCTGAGGATTGAGGTCCTAAAGCAACTAGGGAAAACAAATCTGAGAAACTCTGGAAAAATCTGGGACTGGTTCAAGTATTAGCATACCAGTCATAAGTGGAAAAAGCTGATAGAGACCCTGAGTTCAAGCCCTAGCACCAAAAACAAAACAACAACTGAAAAATAATAACCATGAAAACTGACCATAATAACTGATCACTTGTTTTCTGGAATTCCAGGGGCAAATGAAGTCTTTGGCCACTGCTTGATAAGCCAATGCACAAAAATAGCATCTATAATTAAGTATATTAATTTAGAGTACTCTCAGATAGACTGTGTAGACATGGGCTGATTAGCATTTTCCCTAGAGGTGGGGTAACAAGATGATACAGATCTTATATCTGCTATTCTAACACCGTCATAGCAGAGATGGCCATTGTGAGTCAGCTGCTGTAGGAAGCATGATGGCCCTGTAATGGCAGTGGTATTTTCTTTCCTTTTCTGCTGAGTCCATGACCACAGATCTAGTAAGATTTGGCAGTTTGTAAATTTGGCCATGCCAAAAAGAAAGCAACTCAAGAATGTGAGTCCTCCAGAAAAATGTTAGCCATTTTTTTCATGTTCAGATAGTCAAAGGAATCCAGTGTTTCATGATGCAGTCCAGTGGAGTACACACCATAGTGGTTTTGTTACTCATCTAAAAGACAAGATGAGGAAAAGATACCTCAAGGTTTTCCTGCCTCCCAGAGATTCAGAGTATAGATGAGTCAAAAAAAAAAAAAAAAGTAATTTCCTCTCACTCAGCCTTGGAACCAACTTATTTCTGGGAGTATAAGTTTGATTGGAGCAGCCATCTTTTCTGTTACCCACCCTCTGCTAGCCATCTGGTTTCCTGAGACAGTTGATTCCTTATTTGTCCTTATGTTAGTCACTCGTTTCTCTAAGTATCCCTCATGGCACGAGGATTTTCATCTAATTGAATTCAGGCAGTAAACTATCAACAAAAGATATACCCTAATAAAGGTAGAAAACTATAGTTGGAATAAATTTTGTCTGAGGCAGCAGTCTAAGGAAGACATTCAGTCCTGTTCCAAAGATTGGAACAATAAGAACACAGAGAGTAAACAGGAGAGTAAAGCCTGAAAAATTTATTTGAACTAACAGAAAACAAACAAGCTCAACCCTGACATATATTAGAACAGAATCAGTCAATCCTAGTAGACTCTAATAGCAAAAAACAAAAACAAACAAAAAACCAGCCTGAAGATCTAAGTGAGAACCTGGTAGAAGAAGAAAGCAT
>NW_012267302.1:3597257-3603402 GCF_000151885.1 Dipodomys ordii
AAAGCTTTTTTTTTTAAATCATCTTTCAATATGCCTCTTTAATTTAGGCTTTCTCAATAATAACTGAGTAGTTATTTAATGAGGTCTCTAACTATTATATAGTATCATACAATTAAAGGACATGCACTGACCTGATGAAGCCTTACAGTCAAGTGTGTCATGCTTTTAGGGCATTCCCACAACAAGCTCAAAGACTTACAGGCGACATTTATTTATAATCACTCATATTTTCTAGTAGCTAACCTATTGGCATCAAAGCCTGATAGCTTTACTGACGTTGTAAAGCTCTAATTAGTTAAGCTGGAGGTGGATGGGGACATGAAAGAAGAGAAGAATCATTTTGAGCAGAGTACCAGATGAAACTATACTAAAGAATAATGCTACAAGGATGGGAGTAACTTGGAACCCCTTGGTGGTAAGCTGTCAGAAACAGGGCAAAGAGAGTAGACTAGAAATATATAAAATGGAGAAAGCTGACCTAGTTTTGTGTGAGATTCTTTTCTTATTCAGATTTGCTATATCGTAACTACTGCTGAGTTTGTTGCATATGTTCATTGAATAGCCAAGGATGGTGTATCATTCTTGATATGTATGCATCCATGATATCATAGGTAGTTAGACATACCTGAAGGAAAAGATGATATGAATGTAATAGGGTAAAAAAGATAAAACGTAACTAAATATGTGAACTAAAATATAGCAGAATCATACTTTAGTAGAATATTTTATATACTATATAATAAATGATATTAAATGTCAGTGTGTAAATTACATGTGTTAAACTGAGTGAATTAAATGTAATAAATTGTAATAAACTAGCAAAAAAAGACAATTTTTGTAATTTTTCAGAAAATTTAGAAAAAGACAAACTCATTATAGATGGATGTGATGTTAATTTTCTAAGACTGAAAACAATGTGGATTGGCAATGTAAAGAGCTAATGTTTGGAATTGGAATCAAATATAACTAGCTATTTTAGTAATTAAATACTGATTAGTTGTTATTTCCATGGTATTCATCTCTGAGTAAATTTTATTAAGTATTTCTTGTTTTCTGAATACTTTTGGTGATATAGGTAGGCCATTAAAATATCTATCTACTTGTTCTGAATGATTATAAGTTGTCATGTGGATAGGGGAAGAATGCACAACAGTATCTGCCTTTTACTTTCTGCTGCCTAAGGAAGCATATGAGGGTTTTCTTTTTTTTTTTTCTTCTCACCTCCACAACTACACTCTCCTCCCGCCCAAATGAGGGTTTTCATAGCCCCAAATTCATGTTAATAAGCTTATGATAAATACCCAAATAAGATATTATTACTGGGAGAAGAGAAAGAAAATACTATCCGTGACATTGTAAATGACATTCACTTGTCCATGGGGTTAGAAAAATATACATTTGTCCTTTTGTTTTAAAGCAGACTCTTAAAAAAATTAATGTAAAGTACAGATTATAAGTGTATATAGTTTGACGAATTTTCACAAAAGGGAGCACATCCATTTTAATGGATAAATACCCAGATTGATGGTAAATGTTAGAACATGGCAGGCCTGGTAATGCATACTTGTAATCCTGCCAATCAGGAGATTGAATCAGGAAGATTGCAAGTTCTAGGTCAGCCTTGGGCAAGTATCAAGACCCTGTTTCAAAAAGAAAAGAAAAAAAAGGAAAAGGGATGTAAGAGAAGGGAGGGAAGATATTTGTATTAGAACTGATCTTTTTCAACATTGGGTATATTTTATTTTTTTCTTTAAGTAGTTGTACAAAGGGGGTTGCCACTTAAAAAAGCAGCTTGTGAATACCTCGATGGATCCATGTCAGCTCTTTCATCATTCTCACCCATTCCTCCCCTCCCCTCCCCTCACTCTTAATTTTGTAGAATAAATTGGATTCTTGGCTGTATTTTCTCCCTCTTCATTCATCTAGCCCTGTATGTTTTAAAGTTTGCCTATTGTATTTTTAAATACCATAATCTCAGGAGGAAACATAGTCTAATTTAGAGATTCAGAAAGTGCCAGAAAACACACAAACTTTCAGTAGTAGAGAATAATACATTAGAGATTTTTTTTCTGTTCTTTTTTTTTTTGTCATCCATGTGTCCGGTATACTTTATAAACCCAATTAAGTCACATGTACCAAAATTTTACAATAGAAAAAAAAGACAAAGAAACAACTGAATAGGATCAGAGCAGTAAAAATTGCAAGTATTTTTTAAAATAGCACATTATTGGCCCTTTATAGTGGTAATAGATAGATAGATAGATAGATAGATAGATAGATAGATAGATAGATAGATAGATAGATGTAAGCTTCATCAAATTTGTTTTTTTTTTAATTTTTATTTTTTATTGTGAAAATATTGTACAGAGGGGTTACAATTACATGGGCAAGATAATGAGTACATTTCTTATCAAGCATTGTAGTCTCCTCCTTTGTTTCCCCTTCCCATCCCTTCCCATCCTCTCCCTGGTCCTCCCACCCAATCCTCCCTGCCCCCCCACCAAAGTTGTAAAGTTCGTTTTCGACATAAGGACTTGTACTTCTCATTGTTGCAACAGGTCCACCTGTATCCTTATTTAAACGACTTGTTTTTCCCCTTCCCCTCCACAAATTATACCCACATCAAATACAGTGAAAGCAGGAGTTATACCATGGGGGAAGGACATACAAAGCAACAAAGAAATAATCTTATAAATGCATTAGAAACAATTGCATGAAAGAAAAAAACATTTGAAAACATATCATAGGGTTCATTTCCCTAACATCACCTTATCTGACCTTTTCTGCTTGACTCAGACATATACTAGATATTGCAAGAAAGGGAAACCATGGGACCTATGTTTCTTTGGGCCTGGCTTACTTCACTTAATATAATTTTTTCCAAGCCTTTCCATTTCCTAACAAATGGGGCAATGTCATTCTTTCTGATGGAGGCATAGAATTTCATTGTGTATATATACCACATTTTCTTGAGCTTCATCAAATTTGTGAGCAAAGTGAAATGACAGTTTTCTTTTAGAAATTTTATCACTTAGAGCCCAAGAAATGCCTTATTTAGTTCTATAATATTCAAGATTTAGGAAGAACTAAATTCTTATAAGACTTAAATTTATTTCTAGGTATATAATTTATAAATATATTCATATTATATATTTGTATACTTATAAATATATAGTTATAGCAAGAAATTTCCAAGAATTACAGTTACCTATTTTCTTCTGTGTTTTTCCATATTTAGGTAGAGAGGTAATTTTTCACAAATGAAAATTTCAGAGATTTGTTTTGCATTTAACAAGACCATGATAAATCTCATTTTATGAAAAGTATTAAAGTAGGATATTTCTTCACTGTTTTCAACAGTAGTCTATAAGTTAATTATAGCTGACATGCTGTAGAAAAGCCATTTGTAAAACTCTGTAAGATGTTAGATTACGGGGCTGGTGGTATAGTTTAGTGCGTGAGCCTTGCCTAACCTGTGTGAATTCTTATGTTTAATCTGTAGCACCAGCCCAACAAAAAAAGAGGGAGGAAAACAAAAAGAGTTACATCATTGGCTTTTCTTCTTTGGGTTGTATGCATAAAATTATTAAAATGTGCATCTGTTGAAAAATTACTCATTATTGGATAACTTTTGTTTCTTTGACTCTAAAGGCAGATAAGAAAATACAGGTAAATTGCTGATTTGGGTATGTTTATGTGAACTTGGTCTTCAAAGAAGTGGTTTGGACACATGAAAGTTTTGTTTTACTTTCTTGTTTTGCCTTGACTGCAGGCAGTTGAGGAAGAAATGGCGGGTCCTAATCAACTCTGCATTCGCCGCTGGACTACTAAGCATGTGGCTGTGTGGCTAAAAGATGAAGGCTTTTTTGAATATGTGGACATTTTATGTAACAAGCATCGACTTGATGGAATCACATTGCTAACGTTGACTGAGTATGATCTTCGATCTCCTCCTTTGGAGATCAAAGTCCTAGGGGACATTAAAAGGTTAATGCTGTCAGTCAGAAAATTACAGAAAATACACATTGATGTCTTAGAAGAGATGGGCTATAATAGTGACAGTCCCATGGGTTCTATGACCCCATTCATCAGTGCTCTTCAGAGTACAGACTGGCTCTGTAATGGAGAGCCTTCACAAGACTGTGACGGACCCATCACTGACTTGAATTCTGATCCATACCAGTACATGAATGGCAAAAACAAGCACTGTATTCGAAGATTGGATCCAGAGTACTGGAAGACCATACTGAGTTGTATATATGTTTTTATAGTATTCGGGTTTACATCTTTCATTATGGTCATAGTCCATGAGCGAGTACCTGACATGCAGACCTACCCACCACTCCCAGATATATTCTTAGACAGGTAAGTTTTGCTTTTAGTTGCTAAGTGTATAGAAGATTGCTGTAATTATAATGATAGCTGGGCATCGGTAGCTCATACCTGTAATATAAGCTACTCAGGAGGCTGAGATCTGAGGATCACAGTTCAAAGCCAGCTCAGGCAGGAAAGTCCATGAAACTCTTATCTCCAATAAATTACTCAGAAAAAGCCGTAAGTGGTGTTGTGGCTCAAGTGGTATAACACTAGTCTTGAGCAGAAGAAGCTCAGGGACAGAGTCCAAGCCCAGAGTTCAAGCCCCAGGACTGGCAAACAAACACAACCCCCCATCAAAAAAAAAAACCCAACAATGATAATGTAGGTGTGATAATGTTATTTTTGTGATTATAGTTAATATATACTTTACATTTGCTGTATCTTATGGTATAAAAGGATATGCTTTGCTAGTTGCACATGCCTGTAATCCCAGCTACTTTGGAGACTAAGTCAGAAGGATCACAAGTTTGAGACAATTCTGTGATTCAAAATTTAAAATATAAAAAGAGATGGGACTGTAATTCAGTTGTAGAACTGGTCAAGCATGTGAAGCCCTGTGTTCAATCTTCAGTACCACCAAAGGAAAAAGAAAACAATGTTTTTAAATCATTTAACTAGCTTGAAGTAAATTACAATTCTAGGTGAGTCAGAAAGCTGACTGCTTAATTCAACTTTCTATAGTTTTTAACTCTTTGGACACCTCAGATTTTAAAAGGGTTTCCTAGAAGGATTTTTGCAAAGAATGGAGCTTGGTCAATTTTGTTTGTTTAAATGATGGATAGGATTCTGCTTCTTTCAAAATATGAGTAGTCTCTTGTATTACTAGATGAATTAAAGTTACCACTTATAAATGATAGTATTCTGTTGTATTAAATACCAAGTGAAACGAAATAGAAATTGCCAGGTGCTGGTGGTTCATGCCTATAAGTTTTGCTACTCAGGAGACTGAGATCTAAGGAGGCTCAAAGCCATTCAGGACAGCAAAGTCTATGAGACTCTTACCTCCCATTAATCACCAAAAAGCTGAAAGTAGAGCTGTGGTTGAAGTGGTAGAGCTGTATCCTTGAGCAAAAAAAACTAAAGGACAGCTCCCAGGTCCTAAGTTCAAGCCCCAGGACTAGCATACAAAAACAAACAACTCACACCTGTAATAATATATACTATATGTATTGTATATATACTAAATAAACAAGAATTATTTATATTAAATAAGAATAGAACAATGAACAGATATTCAGAACTATTTTTAAAATCTTTGTAAAATTTGTAGTGCCTTGTTCGTTCATTTTTATGTTTTGTACTTCTGAAAGTGCCTTGCAGTATATATTTTAAGATAAATGATTTTAAAATGTCATATTAAGATGATAAAATAACATATATATCACATTTTTCTTACTGTCACACCCCAACTAAAATTATTTTTTAAGTGTTTTTGTTTTTTAAGTTGTAAGCCCAAAGGATAGGGTGGATAAAAGGAGAAAACAGCTGTAGATATTTGTAAATGTGAAGGCAGACTAGCAAACCTAAACAAACCTAGTTCTAAAATAGCAAGGAGAAAAGGGCTGAGGATAGACTTCAGTATAGAGTTTTTGCCTAGCATATGCTAAGGCCTGGAGTTTGATCCTTAGCAACATAAACACAAAAATAAAACAATGGAAAAAATGGAGAACCATCCTATAGTTTTCCCACCTATAAACAGAAGATCCTCAGAAACTAAGAAAGAAAACATGCCGGGCGCTGGTGGCTCACGCCTGTAATCCTAGCTACT
>NW_012267302.1:3604672-3612697 GCF_000151885.1 Dipodomys ordii
CTTCCGGCTTTTTTCTTTTTGCTTATGTGGTGTTGAGGAATCGAACCCAGGGCCTCTGGCTTGCAAGGCAAGTGCTCTACCACTGAGCCACCTTCTAGCCCCTCCAAGATTTTTTTTTACCTGAGCACATGGGAGGATGATGGAGGTGCTATTTATAGAGAAGGGAAGACTGTGAAAGGAGCTGATTTGGTGAGATCAAGCTTCAATTTTGGATATAATGTTCGAGATTTTATTTTACAACAAATCAGATGTCAAGAGATAGAAATTTGAGCTTGAATTTGGGGAAAGACTTACCTAAGATTAGGGAGCTAGCAGTATAAGTAAACCTAGGTCTTCTTGGGAGTAAGACCAGAAGGGAAAGAGAAGCCCAAGGGAGAGAGGCAGAAATGAAGAGAGAAGAAAATAGTTAATAAGGTTTAATTGTAATGAGTTCAAGGAAATATGAAATGTACTAGAATTTACCTGAAGGTTCTTTTTCCCTCATATCTGTTATATCAATATTTGCAGTAGTTATAAATTTAGAAATAGTCTAAATACTTTAATCTGTGAAACTGCTGAATATACCATGGCAGATCTATACAGTGAAGCACTATTCAACCATAAAAAAGAATGCAGACAAGTTCTATGAATTGGTATGAAGTCATTTGTAAGAAGTCGCAAGCAGGGCTGGGATGTAGCTCAGTGGCAAAGCGCTTGCCTAGCAAGCGCAACGTCCTGGGTTCGATCCCCAGTACCAAAAAAAGAAAGACAAAAAAAAAATACAGTTAAAAAAAAAAAAGAAGTCGCAAGCATTGAACACAAATATATAGTTCATGGCTTCTAAATAATAATTCTCCACTAAAGGCTAGACTGGGGATCCTTGGGAGAGGTGGCTGATTTTGTCTGGATCAAATATACGAAAATATAAAATAAGCCTGAAAAAGACCTTGTGCACAAAAACAATGGAAAATGTCAAAAGAACTTAAGAGCTGTCCAGGCATGGTGGTTCATGCCTATAATCCTAGCTACTCAGGACGCTGAGATCTGAGGATCATGGTTCAAAGCCAGCCCAGGCAGGAAACTATATGAGACTCATAAAACTCCAATAAACCTACTCAGAAAACCAGAAGTGGCACTGAGGCTCAAGTGGTAGAGCACTAGCCTTGAGCTGAAGAGCTGAGGGATAGCACGCAGGCCCAGAATTCAAGCCCCATGACCAACAATAGAACTTAAGAACTGGTTAGGAAGGGCTTGATCATGAGCTGGGTAGGTGGCTCAGTGGTAGAGTGCTTGCCTTGCATGCATAAGGCCCTAGGTTTGATTCCTCAGCACCACATAAGCAGAAAAAGCTGGAAGTGGCGCTATGTCTCATGTGGCAGAGCACTAGCCTTGAGCTTTGAGTTGAGGGACAGCACCCAGGCCGAGTTCAGGCCCCACGACTGACAAAAAAAAAAAGAAAAGAAAAGAAAAAGCTTAATTAAATTCAAATAATATTAAGACATTTGAGACATCAAAAAATGATAATAATGGATTATAATATCTTGGGTAAGAAAAATAAATAATCTATGAATCCATAGTAATCCTATAAACAAGTTGTATAAATGAGAGAAAAGGTCCTGCAAGAGCAAGTAAATTTGGATGATGTGACTTTTTCAGCTTTTAATATGTGATTAATTTAGGCAAGTCATTAGGGATATTCAAATCCATTAGGTATATGACCACTGAAGAGCAACATAGTCACATGATTTGAAAGAATCATCTTACATATTACTTTACATAGGGAGAATAAGGTATTTACAAGATACAGTATACATCATCTTCTCCAGATGATCAAATGTAACATCACAATGCTTGATAAGAAATGTACTCATTATCTTGCCCATGTAATTGTAACTCCTCTGTACAGTATTTTCACAATTAAAAAAAAAAGTAACATCACAGTGCAACAGAATAGCACTATATGCATTGGGTGTGACATTTGCAACATCACTGATCTCTGTGATAATCTTGCCCCCTTCAAATATGTTTAATTTAAATATTTAATTTTTTTAGTTGGTGCCAGTAAGAGGGCTTGAACTTAGAGCCTGGGTGCTGTTGCTTAATTTTTTCACTCAAGCCTTATTCTTTACCATTTGCACCAGAGCTCCACTTTTGGCTTTTTGGTGATTAATTGGAGTTAAGAATGCTGCAATTGGGGGTGGGGGGAGATGAGAGGGAAGGGATGGTAAGGGGAAACAAAGGAGGAGGCAACAATGCTTGATAAGAAATGTACTCATTACCTTGCTCATGTAATTGTAACCCCTCTGTAACCCCTCTGTACGGTATTTTCACAATAAAAAAAACTTATTAAAACAAAAATAGGATGCTGCAATCCTCAGATCTCAGTTTCTGAAGTAGATAGGGTTACAGCCTCTGGTGCCTGCCTTCAACTTCATTTTAATCATGAAGTAATCAGACAAAAAGTATGGAACATTCTACATGACAGATGATTTGGATTCTCCCAAAATTTCAAAGTCATTTCAAACAAAACCAGAGAAAATTATATGGGAAATTGAAGAGACAACTAAGAGCAATATATAAACTTTTTAATTGGCTTCTATGCCAAGGAAAAACAATGTTATGTAGGATATTTTATACTAGATCACTGTTACAGTTTCCCAGGGTATAATAGTATATTGGATTATGAAAAGGATATATTTGTTCTTGGAGATAGACATCAAAATATTTAGAGAAAATGTGAAGGATTTAGATGAAAGTGTTTATTCTTAGAAATTTTGTAGTAGAATCAGATTTTCTCAAAATAAAGAAACTAATCAGATAAATGAGACAGGGAAAGGGCTGGGAAGGTGGCTTAGTGGTAGAATACTTGCTTCGCATGCATGAGGCCCTGGGTTTGATTCCTCAGCACCACATAAGCAGAAAAAGTCAGAAGTGGCGCTGTGGCTCAAATGGTAGAGTGCTAGCCTTGAGCTGAAAAACTGAGGGACAGCACCTACGCTCAGAGTTCAGGCCCCACGACTGACCAATAAGAGAGAGAGAAAAAGAGAGGGAGCAGGAGAGAGAGAGAGGAGAGAGAGAGAAAGAGAGAAAATCAAGGAGAGAGAGGAAAGGAAAGGGGCAGGGTGAGAAGAGAGACTGAGACCAGAATTGGAGCAAAAAAATTGAAGACAATCAGATTTTTCCTATATGAGCTACAAAGAAATGGAGTTGTACTTTGTAGATGATGGAGGAGGTTATGTTTATTTGTTTTGGATGGATTTTATTGTACCATGTTTGTTGTCCTGGTGATAGTATGGCATCCTCTTGTAGACAGATGGGTAGAAAAAATGGTACCAGAGCGGATCTCTGGTGGCTCACACCTGCAATCCTCCTACTCCAGAGGCTGAAATCTGAGGATCCCAGTTAAAAGCCAATCTGGACAAGAAAGTACATTAGACTTTTAGCTCCAATTAACCACCAAAAAGCCAAGTGGAGTTGTGGCTCAAATGGTTGAGCCTCATCTTTGAGCAAAGATGTTCAAGGTACAGTACTAGCATTAAAAAGAAAGGAGAGAAGGGAAGAGAGAAAGGAAAGGAAAGAGAAGGGAGTAATGATGATGTGAGACTGTGGATAGAAGGGAATGAGATATGAAGTAGGTAATGAAAGACAGTGAAAATATTACAAAATTAGTGAATTTTAGGTCTCAGGATAATTGAAGTTGGAGCTAGAAAGAACATGCTGTAAAAATAAGTTAAAGAGTTTTTTTGTTGTTTGAGTCTTTGTTTTTAAAGTAAACAATTTTGACATGTAGTCTGGAGATGTATCTCAGTAGTAGAATGCATGTTATTAACATGCTTAACGCCCTGGTTTCAATCCTCAACACCCTATAAAATATTAGGTAGGTAAGACATAGGAATATTAGACAACTAGGATTCTGGAAATTGAGCTTATGAGGAATCTTATTAGGAGAGACAAGTTTTAGATTACAGCCATGAGTTTAGATTGTAACAGTAGGGTAAAAAAATCATAGGAAGAGCAGTAAAAATAGACGTGAATAGAAACACGAATTAAATTGGAGAAGCAGAAGAGTTATCCAAATGCTAAAAATAAAACAAAAAACATAGAGGGGAAAGTAATATTGGAGTTTGAACTCAGGCCCTTATACTTGCTACCAAGGTGCTTTAACCACTTGAGCTATAGCCCCTGGCCAAAACAGTTTTTAAAGTTTAAAGTGAGAATGGATGCTGATCTTCTATGAATGGTTATAACCAGGTGTAAGAGAAGGTGAACATTGTTTAATAGAGCAATGAGGATTTTGTTTTCAACTGTACAATTTACGATGGGGAGTGAATTATGGAAGAGTGCCTGCCTAGCAAGTGCAAGGCCCTGCATTCACACTGCTCCCCCCCACCCACCAAAAAATAAATAGTATGGTACAGTTTGCAAGGCATGATAGCTAACACCCTAGCAGAGGCAGGAAGATTGTGAGTTTAAGGCTAGCCCTGGCAAAATTAGCAAACTCTGTCTCAATAACAAAATATAGACAAAAGTGAGGGGTTGTGGCTCAAGTAACAGAGTGCTTGCCTGGCATAAATGGTTTCAATCTCTAGTACCACAGACTAGGGGGGGCAGGAGGTTTTTGGTACATTTTCAAAATTGTACAGTCATCACCACTAATTCTAGAACATGTTCATCATTCTCAAAAGATACTCATACCCATTGAAAATATTAGTTTACCCAGTTGTAATAGTAGTTGCTCGGAGCAGACTGACACAGTAGGATAATGAACTCAGAGTCAGCCTAGGCTACCAAGCAAGACCCTGTCCCCCACCCACCCCCCAACAAAATTATACTTCATTCCCACATATCCTTACAGCCATTAGTTTACTTTGTTTCTGAGTATGTTCTAGACAGCTCATAAAGGAAATAATATAATATGTGGCCTTTTATTTTTTTTGGTTCCAGTCGTGGGGCCTGAACTTTGGGCCTGGGCGCTGTCCCTCAACTCTTCAGCTCAAGGCTAGCGCTCTACCACTTGAGCCACAGTACCACTTGCTTATGTGGTGCTGAGGAATTGAACCCAGGGCCTCAGGCATGCAAGGCAAGCGCTCTACCACTGAGCCACCTTCCTAGCCCCAATAACTATTGTTTTATTATGTTTTTCTTTTGTCCGTTGTGGGGCTTGAACTCTGGACTGGGGCGCTGTCCCTGAGCTCTTCAGCTCAAAGCAAGAGCTCTACCACTTAAGCCACAGCACCACTTCCAATATGTGGCCGTGTGTGTGTGTGTGTGTGTGTGTGTGCGCGCGCGCGCGTGTGTGTGTGTGCGTGTGTGCAGTGTGTGTGTGTGCACATGTGCACGTGCGCGATTCTGGGGTTGAACTCAGAGCCTGGGCACTGTCGCTGAGTTCTATGCTCAAGGCTAGTGCTCTACCACTTTGAGCCACAGATCCATTTCTGGCTTATTTGGGAGTAGTTAACTGGAGTTAAGAGTATCACAAACTTTCCTTCCCTGGATGGCTCTGAACTGTAATCCTGAGCCCCCTGAGTTGCCCAGATTATAGGCATGAGCCACTGATTCCAGGCTTATGTGGCACTTTTTGTCCAGCTTCTTTTACTTAGAATAATATATATATATATTGTTTTTTAAAATTTTTGCCAGTCTTGGGGTTGAACTCAGGGCCTGAGCAATGTCCCTGAGCTTCTTTTGGCTCAAGGCTAGCACTCTACCGCTTTAGCCACATCTCCACTTCTGGCTTTTTCTGTTTATGCACTACTGAGGAACCCAGGGCTTCATGCTTGCTAGGCAAGCATTCTACCACTAAGCCACATTCCTGGCCCTTAGTATAATATTTTTAACATTGATCTTTACTGTAGCACGTATCATTTTACTAGAAAATAATATGTTTACACATCAGTTTATTGACAGTGAAGTGGTTTCCATCTTTTGGCTATTAGTAACAACACTACTGTAAACATTGGTCTAAATTTTCGTATAAATATATATTTTCAATTCACAATAGATATTATAAACCATATTTTTCCTTTACTTTCATCATTATAAAGCCACATGCTCTTATATTTTTGGTGGCACTGGGGATTGAACTCAGGACCTAAAACTTGCTAGGTTAGTACATTACCACTTGAATTTTTTCTAGCCCAAGCTCTAATACTCTTAAGCATCTGAATTTCATTTAACAGAGACCAGTTCTGAAGCTCTGTGTTCTCTTTCCTGTATCCCCTCAGTTATCTTTCTTATTTTCTTCCATATTCATGATACCAATACCCACTAGATATAACTATGGTAGAGGACTGCTTTTGAACTACTGGAATATACTATGCCTGCTTATAAGAAGAGTCTAAAATACTTGGGTAGGGTAACAGTGGCTCACACCTGTAATCTTAGCTACTCAGGAGGCTGAGATCTTGAGGATCACAGTTCAGAACCTGCCCGGGCAGGAAATTCCATGAGCCCTCCTTATCTCCATTTAATTACAAGAAAACCAGAAGTAGAGCTGTGGCTAAAGTGGTAGAGCGTTAACCTTGAGCCGAAGAGCTCAGGGACAGCGCCCAGTCCCTGAGTTCAAGCCCCCTAACTAAAACAACAAAATAATAATAAATAAAATAAAATACTTGGAAATTTACATCCTTCAAGGATCAGTCCTTAACCAAAGACTGATAAAGTGTGGTCCAAATATTTTAATTTCTGTTTTTTTTGGGGGGGGTCCGGTTGTGGGGCCTGAACTCTGCGCCTGGGTGCTGTCCCTCAGCTCCTCAGCTCAAGGCTAGCGCTCTACCACTTGAGCCACAGCGCCACTTCCGGCTTTTTTCTTTTTGCTTATGTGGTGCTGGGGAATCAAACCCAGGGCCTCATGCATTGCAAGGCAAGCGCTCTACCACTGAGCCACCTTCCCAGCCCAAATTTCTGTTTTTTTTTTTAACTGCAATAAAATCATTAGCCTAGACCTACAAGCTACCAAATTGCCCATAGGACTTAGCCACAGGGTTTTATTTGATGACTCACCCTTGCTTTGTTTCTTTGCCTTCCAGATCTCATATCTTACTACCCTGTAGCTTTTTTCCTTCCTCATAAATTCCTTCCTCATAAATCTCTTTTCACACCAATCTTTGTCCCCATGTGTGCTTCTGAAGCCTATTTTACATAGTTCTAAGAGCTTTAGCACATAAGCAGAAACTTAGGAGACAGGTATATTTTTGAGACCAAACAGCCTTCAGTGAGGAATACCTGATAGTTGGAAGAGAAGTCACAGAAGCACTATATAAAACAAACATAAATAATGGAAAAAATAAATAATGGAAAGTCACATCAATCTGGTACTTTACTGTCCTTTATTTCTCTGTTGCCCCTAAAGTCATTATTATATATAGTATAATATAATCAATGTTGACAGTGATGACTTTAAAATACTAAAGAGGATCGCCTGGTGGCTCACGCCTATAATCCTAACTACTCAGGAGGCTGAGATTTGAGGATCATGGTTCAAAGCCAGCCCAGGCAGGAAAGTCCATGAGACTCTTATCTCCAATAAACCTCCAGAAAACCAGAAGTGGCACTGTGGTTCAAGTGGTAGAGCACTAGCCTTGACTGAAGAGCTCAGGGACAACATCCAAGCCCAGAGTTCAAGCCCCACAACTGATTTAAAAAAAAACTAAAGAGGGCTGGGAATACGATTTAGTGACAGAATGCTTGCCTAGCATGCATGAAGCCCTGAGTTCCATTCCTCAGCACATAAACAGAAGAAAACCAAGGTGCTGTGGCTGACATGGTGGAGTGCTAGCCTTGAGCAAAAATGCCCCAGCCCTGAGTTCAAGCCCCAGGACTGGCAAATACATACATACATACATACATACATAAGAATTACATACAGTACAGAAAAAAGGCAAATACATGTATAATGCATCTTTGAAAGCTTTGCACCAAGATTAGTATGCAGGATTGAGCATATATTTGACAGCCAGCCGAGGCAGGAAAGTCCGTGAGACTTGTATCTCCAATAAACCACCAGAAAACCAGAAGTGGTGTTGTGGCTCTAGTGGTAGAGTACTA
>NW_012267302.1:3615487-3616730 GCF_000151885.1 Dipodomys ordii
GCCTTGAGCTGAAGAGCTGAGGGATAGCACCCAGGCCCAGAGTTCAGGCCCCATGACTGGACCCAAAAAATAAATAAAAATAAAAAATAAAAGAAGAGATTATTAGTTGGGTACTGGTGGCACACGCCTATAATCCTAGCTATTCAGGAGGCTGAGATCTGAGGATCGCAGTTCAAAGACAGCCTGGCAGGAAAGTCTGTGGGACTCTTATCTCCAATTAACCACCAGAAAAATGGAAGTGGAGGTGTAGCTCAAAAGTAGTAGAGCGCTAGCCTTGAGCTGAACTGAGGGTCTGCACACAGGCCCAGAGTTCCAGCCCCACTACTGCCAAAAGAGAGAGAGAGAGAGAGAGAGAGAGATTATTTTGCATAGCATGTATATCTGAAGTGTGATTTGCTTCAGATGATATAGAAAGTTGGTAAATAGGGAGAATTCTTCTTGGCACTTTCTCAAAGAATATAAAGAGGAAGTTTTTTGATTTAATAAGGGAAATACACGGGGAGGGAGTCTCCTTTCCTACTTTAATGGGAATTATTTCTTTATGTAGAAACCAAGGCATGGTGATCAATTTTTAAAGAACTGTAAAGTTTGTGATTCTGTGTTGTCCAGTGTCTCTGACACTCTGGAAGGGAATAAGGACACTTGTAGTTTTTGGTTCTTTGTTCTTACCAGGAGGTACTGAGTGATGGCTGTGATATTCTACGCTACAGCTATTTCAGTGCTTTGAAGGTGAACAGAAAGGTTGATGATAGCTATTTCTGTCGTGCTTTGAGGCCATACTGAGCCTTTCTATCCCATTTTGTCCTCTTTTAAATTGTGGGTAGCTTAAAATTAGAGGTGGTTAGAAAACACGTGTATCAGAGTTGGGATGTAGCTTAGTAGCAAAGTGCTTGCTTAGCAAGTGCAACATCCTGGGTTCTATCCCCAGTACCAAAAAAAGAAAATACATGTATCACTACTGTTTTCTGTTATCTCGCAAGATTTAGTGCATTTAAACTACCCACTTTTTAAAGTAAAGAGCTTACATTATAGGAATCCTTAGTAGGTTCAGCAAAGCATTATAGTGTCCAGGTAACTACAAGTATAATATTTACTTAGTTAAGAAAGTATTTTTTACTTGTGGTCTTAGTATTATAAGAATCATATCTTGGGCTGGGAAGGTGGCTCAGTGGTAGAGGGCTTGCCTTGCATGCCTGAGGCCCTGGGTTCGATTCCTCAGCACCACATAAGCAAAAAGAAAAAA
>NW_012267302.1:3621825-3627251 GCF_000151885.1 Dipodomys ordii
CCTGAACTCTGGGCCTGGGCACTGTCCCTCAGCTCTTCAGCTCAAGGCTAGCACTCTACCACTTGAGCCACAGCGCCACTTCCGACTTTTTTCTTATGTGGTGCTGAGGAACCGAACCCAGGGCCTCATGCATGCAAGGCAAGTGCTCTACCACTGAGCCACCTTCCCAGCCCCATGGGGAGGGTCATTTTTAAACATATAAAAGAAAAAGATTCCCCACATCTCAGTTCATTTGAATTTAGGAGAAAGAACATACTGCAGCCAGGGTCAAATGGTGCAGCTCATCAACCTCATCTTCACATCTTACAAAAACAGATTTCAGATTCAGGTGTGGCTTTGTAAACAAGTGAATATGAGGATAGGGGGCTGTATTACTGGTTTTGAACCTTATGGTATATGAACCTTATGTTAGATAATACAAACAAAATTCAGTCTAAAACAAACTCAAAAAAACAACTGGGCTGGGTGCTGGTGGCTCCTACCTGTAATCCTAGGAGGCTACTACTACGAAGGAGGCTAAGATTTGAGGCTCCCAGTTCAAAGCCATCTGGGACAAGAAAGTCTGGGATACTCTTATGGTCAATAAACTACCAAAAATGCTAGAATAGAGGCTGGGAAGGTGGCTCAGTGGTAGAGTGCTTGCCTTGCATGCATGAGGCCCTGGGTTTGATTCCTCAGCACCACATAAGCAGAAAAAGCTGGAAGTAGCACTGTGGCTCAAGTGGTAAGAGGGCGAGCCTTGAGCCTTGAGCTGAGGAACAGTGCCCAGGCGGAGTTCAGGCCCCACAACCAGCAAAAAAAAAAAAGCTAGAAGTAGAGTTTAAGTGATAGAGGGCTAGCCTTGAGCAAAAAGGCTCCAGGGGACAGCCTAGGTCCTAAGTTCTAGCCCCAGGACCAGAACACATACAAAAAAGAATCCTATACATAAAGTGTTCTTTGCTGGGAAAATAATGAACACATCTGTTTATATTATTTTGATGAGCCTTGTTATTGAGACACTACTGTTCATACAGTTTTAATAACTTACATTATTATCAGGTGACAATAAATGCATTGACATTGTTTTTATGAAAAAAAATACAGGAGGGGGGAAGGAAGAGAGAGTCTCAATGTGTAGTTCGTGTAGTTCATGATTACCCAATTACAATAATCAACAATTTCTTTCAGATATACTTACTATAAAACTTAGTACTTTCGCTGGGCATCTGTGGCTCACGCCTATAATCCTAGCTACTCAGGAGATCTGAGGACCACTGTTCAAAGCCAGCCCAGGCAGGAAACTTCCATGACACTCTTATTTCCAATAAACCACCAGAAAACTGGAAGTGACGCTGTGACTCAAGTGGTAGAGTGCTAGCCTTGAGCTGAAGAGAGAGCTGAGGGACAGCACTGAGGCCCAGAGTTCAAGCCCCACGACTGACAAAAACAACAACAAAAAACTTGGTGCTTTTTAGGGCTGAGAATGTGGATTGTGATAGAGTGCTTGTCTAGCATGCATGAATCCCTGGGTTCGATTTCTCAGTACCACATAAATAGAAAAAGCTAGAAGTAGCGCTGTGCCTCAAGGGGTTAAAGCTCTAGCTTGAGTGTAGAGAGGCTCAAGGACAGAGCCCAGGCCATGAGTTCAAGGCCCAGGACTGGCCAAAAAAAAACAAAACAACAACAACAACAACAACAACTTGGTGTTTTTTAAAAAAGGGCTTATTATTTTATAGCTTATGTTTAAGTTAGGAAAACTGAGTATTAGATAGCCAGTAAATCTGAGCAGCATTTTACCTCTTACTTACATTCACTTAACCATAAAGGATCTAACTTAAATTCAACATGTCAGACACTAGCCACATGCAGCTATTGGATTTAATTAAAATGAAATAAAATTTTCAAGCTTAATTTCTTAGTTATATTAGCCTCATTTTAAGTACTTAAGAGCCAGTGCAGCTCTATGAATGGACAATGTAGTTAGAACATTTCTATCACTGAAGAATTTTGTGGGATAATGATGCTTGATTATCTCTTAACATCCTGGACCTCTTCAAAACACTAGTAGTTTTTCTGCTTGCTTTCTCTTTAGGCAAGCATTTAATGACTGCGCTTTTTGTTTTGTTTTTGGTGTGGTTTCTTCTGATCTTCCCCCTTTGGTCACTTTGTTCACAGGTCAATTCTTCTTCGAAGGCTCTGTAGTCTGATGGGCACTGTATTCTTGCTTCGCTGCTTTACCATGTTTGTGACCTCCCTCTCCGTGCCAGGACAGCACCTGCAGTGTACTGGAAAGGTAGCCTGCTACCTACTTTTTGAATTGATGGCACAATATATGTAATAGTGCTAAGATTATGCTTTTACTTTAAAATATACTTTCTGGTATTTGCAGTATCGTTAGTAAACCTTTGGAAATAATCGGGTAACAATCTTAAACTGGACACTTATCCCCCTAATATTTCTATCTATGGTCATTAGTTTTACGCTTTTGAGCTAAAGAAAAAGGTTTCAGTTATCTCCTTTTCCTACATTTTTTTTCTCATTATTCTCAGCATTTTTGCATCTGCGTATGACTTATTCTGGTCCCATCATTGTCTTCTTCACTCCCATTTTTTAGATGTTGTAGTTTGAGCATATTCCACTTAAACTCCTTGTGGGATATGCAAAATAATAGTTTTTATTTTTTGTACTTTGTGACTTGTGATGTGCTATAGATATATTATGTCTCTGGTTAAACAGAAGATGAGAAATTATGCTAATGGGAACACAAAAAGAAAGTTATGAATTACTTTAAAAGTTTTTAAACTTATCTCATACCTCTGTGTGTGTGTGTGTGTGTGTGTCTGTGTCTGTGTGTGTACGTGTACACACAGTGGGTCTTGAAATGAGGGCCTGTAGTTCTCCTGAAGCTTTTTTTTCTCACAGCTGGCACTTTTCACACTTGAACCATATCTATTGCCTGTCACTTTGCTGGTTGGAGTCTCTTGGACTTTCTATCGGGCTGGATTTTAACTTCCATCCTCAGATCTCAGCCTTGGGAATAACTAGGATTGCCTGTGCAAGACTGGAACCAGCCCCTCACTTGTTCATTTTTTAATCAGGCTGGTTGGTCCTTTGCCACTTGAGTCATACCTTCACTTCTGTCTCAGTTGTTTTTGATATGTGAAATGGTTTATTGTGACTGGTTAAATTTGAAAAAAAATTTATTGTGTTTAAACTTTGATGTATTAGTTCCCAAATATTTAGATGAATATATCAACCGTCTTGTTGATGTTTCAATGGTGTTTGAAAGACAAAATAAGATATCAGTTTCTGTACTGTAATATAAATAGCTGATGTGCCTCTAAGAAAGATTATGAATCCAAAGGAGATCAAGAACTAAAAATAATACCCTTGAGCTAAAAGGTAACAAACTTCTCTAGGTATTAGGAATACTTAGGTTGAGCCCTAAGGAAGAGGAGATGGCGTAATATGACAAGTACAAAAAAAATTTTTTAAGGTAAAAGATGCTTGGAAGTTTTGTCGTCAAAATGGAAATTTTTTACTAATATAAAGTTCTATAAGTTTACTATAAAAATTCAAATTATATAGAAATGTATGCATTAAAAAGTGAAAAGAAGCCCAGCACTGGTGGCTCATGTCTATAATTGTAGCTACTCAGAAGGCTGAGACCTGAGGATTGAGGTTTGAAGCCAGCCTGATCAGGAAAGTCCATGAGACTCTTAACTCCAATTAACCACCAAAGGAAAAAAAAAAAAGCCAGAAGTGGAGCTGTGGCTCAAATGGTAGAGCTCTAGCCTTGAGCAAAAAAGCTCAGGGATAGCAACCAGGGCCAGAGTTCAAGCCCAGGACTGGCACCAAAAAAAAAAAAGAAAGAAAAAGAAAGAAAATCTGTTTTTTTTTTCATTTTACAAGCAGTACTGTTAACAGTATTGTGTATAGCCATAGAGACTTTTTTTTTATTAACGTCGTAATCATTTATTAAGCAGACTTACTGATTATGTAAGTTTATATAGGTAGATCCTCTTTTTTTTCTTTTTGTTGTTGCTGGTAATGGGATTTGAACTCAAGGCTCTGAGCTTACTTGGCTGGCACTCTACCACTTGAGCCATGAGCCCTGCCCCCAACACAGCTTTTTTTTTTCTGTCAGTCCCGGAGCTTGAACTCAGGGCCTAGGTGCTATCCCTTAGCTCTTTTGTTCTATGTTAAGGCTCTACTACTTTGAGCCACAGTTCTCCTTCCAGTTTTCTGGTGATTAATTGAAGATAAGAGTCTCACGGATTTTCCTGCCCAAGCTCAAGATGGCTTTGAACCACAATCCTCAGATCTCAGCCTCCTAAGTAGCTAGGATTATAGACATGAGCCACCATCACGCAGCTTTTGGCTGACTATTTTTGGAGATGAAGTCTCTCCGACTTTTCTTCTTAGGCTGGCTTCAAACCTACATCCTCTAGATCTTACCTCCCTTAGTAGCTAGAATTACAGGTGTGAGACACTAGTGTCCAGCTTAGCTAGATAGATCCATTTAAAATATTTTATTACAGCATTGTTCTAAGTATCTTGTTTTTAATTTAATAATGTCAGTATCTTTTTTCAGAAGAAATGCATGTAACCATATTTAGCTTAACAGATGTGCAATATTTTTTCCAGTCTCTAGATGACATACATTTTAGTTGTTTTTCAAATTTTACTACTTATAAGAAATGCTGTAGTAAACATCCACATTCATTTGTACTTTGTATATTTCCTTAAGTTACTGAAAGTAAAATTGTGGAGTTAGAGAGCATGCACATTAAAAAATGTGATATGTATTCCTAAATTGCCCATTTGAGTTTCTAGGCCACTTATTTGGACAAAGATACTTTCACATTTCTAAATAATTTGACTTTTTTCTGAAGAATAACATTAAGCCTTCAGGTATGTGTCCTTTGGGTTCCACATACATTGATAATGAGTTTATCATTCAAAAACAGTCATCAGAATGGTACTCATTCTTCTGATATTGTTTTGTTTCATATATACATATGTCTATAGGCTTCTCTGTCAGACATTTCTGGCCTTTTTCTAAAACTCATTCTTTTGAAACCACAAAAGAGAAGAAATTTAAACTCTGCTTTTGAAATTAGATGAGGAAAGAAAATAAATGTAGGACCTAGTTATTTTAATATTTTGTATAAAACATGAATATATATTACATTAAAGTAGACATGAATATATATTACATTAAAGGAGACTGTTCAGAGCAACATTTAGTATTTTACCATGAAGATAGTGTAACCTTATATTGACCCCATTCTTTGGCTATGTCTATTTTTCCCTGTAAGGAAAATAGTCAGGGGCTGAGAAGGTGGCTCAGTGGTAGAGGGCTTGCCTTGCATGCCTGAGGCCCTGGGTTCAATTCCTCAGCACCACATAAGCAAAAAGAAAAAAGCCGGAAGTGGAACTGTGGC
>NW_012267302.1:3629391-3641509 GCF_000151885.1 Dipodomys ordii
GCCACCTCCGGCTTTTTTCATTTTGCTTATGTGGTGCTGAGGAATCGAACCCAGGACCACAGACATGCAAGGCAAGCGCTCTACCACTGAGCCATCTTCCCAGCCCCCAAGTATAACCTCTTATATACTGATTATAGCAGTCATGAAAAAACCAAATGACATATATTTGTTAATACTTTCTTTTTCTCTAGTAATAAATTTGCTATCTCTCTGACTCAGCTGAGGCAGAAAGGTAAACAAATCAGAGCAGTGTACAATCAGCAAGTAAGATTTTCCTCCCTCTCTCTTTCGTGATGGTATGGTGATTGTGATGGTACTGAACTCAGGGCTTTGCAAATGCAAGGCAAACACTTTGCCACTTGGGTTGTACCACCAGCCTAACAGTTGAGATTTCTGATGAGGTTATGACATCTAATAAAAAAAGTTGTTGTTTTTGTTGTTGTTGTTGTTTGTTTTTGTTTTTGAGGGGAGCAGTATTAGCCACAGTAGAATCTTTTGGGGGGGGTTAGATATGGTGGTTCATGCCTGTAATCCCAGATATTGGAAAGTGGAAATAGAATGGTTGTTGTCTGAAGCAGGCCTAACAAAATCATGAGACTCTTATCTGAAAAACAAATGAAAGCAAATAAGGATTCTGTGTGTAGCTCAAGTGGTAGAACACTTGTATATAAGTATGAGCCCCTGAGAGTTGAAACCTTAGTGCTGCCAAGCAAAGACAAATGGCTTTGGAATTGGATTCCCAAGTGCATGTCCTGACTTTGTTACTTCCTAGTTGTGTGATAGCCTTTTGCTCATCTGCAAATTGAATTACTTTATAGAACTTTTTCAGAGATTACGTCTAGTAGCTTATTAAAGATTTATCAGTATGCTTTGTATGTAATAAATGGATATACAATTTTAGCAGCTTTTCATAACATTTTTATATGTTGAGTGCCCTTTTTTTGGTCAGTGCAGGACTTGAACTCTGGGTTTGGCCAATGTCCCTGAGCTCTTTAGCTCAAGGTGAGCACTCTACCACTTGATCCATAGTGCCGTTTCCAGTTTTCTAGTGGTTATTTGGAGATAAGAGTCTCATGAACTTTCCTGCCAGGGCTGGCTTTGAACTGCAATCCTCAGATCTCAGCCTCCTGAGTAGCAAAGTTTACAGGCATGAACCACCGGCCCCCCAGCCTGTTGAGTCCATTTTAAAAAGTAACTCTCCTCTTCTTTTTAAGCTATTCTGAGCTCAAGCCTTTCCTCAAAATGTTTTTTTTTTTTTTTGAAGTGTATATATAAGAGTTGAGAGCTGGAAATTCAAAATGGTTGGTTGGTAATAAGCATGAAGTCTGAATATAGGTAGTTCAGGCCTAGCATGATAACTATAGAATAGTCATCAGAAACCTATTAGTCTCTACCTTTAGTCTATCCTACCTAATAATTGGCTTGCATCTTCAAGGCCACTTGTGGTCCAGGGTAGCTGCTAGAGCTCTAGCTATCATGTCTAAGGAACAGACCTAAAGAAGGAAAGACATAATAGTAGAAAAGATTTCCTGAGCTATTATCTCATTCCTTTATAAATCTCTTCTGAGAAATCCTTTATAATTGGGGGGCGGTGGGAGGATGGGAAGGGATGGGAAAGGGAAACAAAGGAGGAGGCTACAATGCTTGATAAGAAATGTACTCATTATCTTGCACATGTAATTGTAACCCCTCTGTACAGTATTTTCACAATAAAAAAAAGAAATCCTTTGTAATTATTCTTACATCTTATTACAAAATTTGGCCACATCTAGCTGCAAGAGATGCTGGAAAATGCAGTGTGTCTAGCACTAATGTTCTAATAATATTGAACTAAAAACTTAGAGATATTCTTTGTTATAATAACCAGTTTATTATAAAGGAGTTTGCATTACAGTGATTCCACTTAATTCTCACATTTCTTTCTGGATATAGCCAAATTTTGACCATTCATTCTTGAAATAAATGTGGAATTAATTAGGCTGGGACTATTTAGGTTAGGACCCTGGTTGCTAAGTCATTCCTCATTTGAGTTTCTCTGGGAATGGATGTTGGGAAACTTTTATCTCCCTTAGTGGTTGAAACACTAAACTGTAGCTTTCTTTATAGATATATGGCAGTGTATGGGAGAAACTACACCGGGCCTTTGCCATTTGGAGTGGCTTTGGTATGACCCTGACTGGCGTGCATACTTGTGGAGATTACATGTTCAGTGGCCACACTGTTGTCCTAACAATGCTGAATTTCTTTGTCACAGAATGTAAGTATCTCTTTAATTCTGTACATGGTAGACAATTAACTATAGGGGAGGCTGGGGAGGGTCTAAAATTCTATATAAAGAGCATGCTAAACAGCCTAGCCTAAGAATTATGTGTCTTAAAAGCACTGGAAGGAATGTAGTCTTAAAATGATATTTCTGTCTTTTCCATAGATACACCAAGAAGCTGGAATTTCTTACATACTTTATCCTGGGTTCTCAACCTCTTTGGAATCTTCTTCATCTTGGCTGCTCATGAACATTATTCAATTGATGTGTTTATTGCCTTTTATATAACAACAAGACTCTTTTTGTACTACCATACCCTGGCCAATACCAGAGCTTATCAGCAGAGTAGGAGAGCAAGAATTTGGTTTCCCATGTTTTCTTTTTTTGAATGCAATGTTAATGGCACAGTACCTAATGAATATTGTTGGCCATTTTCAAAACCAGCAATAATGAAAAGACTAATTGGATGAAGACTGTATCTTCTTTGTAATGAGTTCATGGTTAAATACATAGTTGTTAAAAATGAGTAACTTTGCTTTCTCTCCCAGGTTGTTCCTGGATGTCTGAATGTATTGCATCTTGGCTTACATGTTGACAGATTTGCTAGTTCTGAGCAAGCCTGTAATTATTTTAAAAAAAGAAAAAGAAAAAAAATACAAAAAATGAATAAGAGTTCTTACTTAGTTGTGTGAACAGAAAGTTTAAGTAGAGTTTTTCTGCCCTTTCACTTTAGGAAGACTCATGTTTGATTCTTGTCAGGCTATTACTCTTATTGAGTATTTGCTTAATGAATGAATGTAAGCAAACCAATTTTAACAGCTTGTTGGCTGAAGAGTTTTTACTGATTTCTAGTAGGACTTCAGTTAAGAAATAATACTCTTTTAACCTCTTTATTATCTTCAAAAGGAAAACACCTTACTAAGTGAACACTACTTGTTCTTTGAGCTAATCTCTATGTCTATCTAGAAAGTGTTTTATTGACAAATATTTTTTGCTTTCTGAATCATCTTTAAGCAAAGTATACTGGTACAAGGTCCTGAGTTCAAACTAGTAAGCCTGAAACAAGAGAATGCGAGTAGCCACGCATGAAATGACAAAATACTGATGAGGATGTCACTGGCCTTCTCATTAATGCAAATGTAGGGCTAGCATTTTTCACCAAAGATGCAACAAAAAATGCAATTCCTATTTTGTGCTGAAGGTTCAGTGAGAACATCAGTAAGTATTCATGAGGGAAAGATGACTGCATTCATAATAATAAATTGATGTAATTTAGGTGGCATATGGACCTGAAATAACTTTGTGCTGTAATTGTTGGACAGATGACAGCACGATGTAACACTTTTTTAATGGTATTATTTAATGAGCCAAATAAGAGTGTTTTATGAAATGTTAAAGTTCTTGTCAGTAAGGGAAGTTTGCATGCAGATTTTTTCGTCTTCTGAAAAGAAATGAAAAGATTGTAGGTATAGTGTTAATTTTTTTTTGTTTTTGAAATTTCTCATTCTTAACTGTCAGAAGTAAATAATCTGAGACATAGTTGGATACAAAAAAGAAAGTTTGTTGTTTTTTATTTTTTTAATGTGTAAATACATTTTTATAGTATTAATTGGCAATCAGAAAATTATATAACTCCTGTTTACAATCCAGAAATTTAGTATAGTAAGTAATTTCACCTCTGGTAACATTTGTCACTTTATTTTAAGGATTTTTACATTACTAGCAGTGTTAGTATGGCTGTAGAATTGGAAGTTGATTTCCCAACTGATGTACTTAGATGGTGAACATATTGTGTGGTTTTTACATTTCATTTTAAATTAAGGAATTGCAGAAGATGCTGGCAGACTGAGATCTAAAATTAGACAATAGCAGAAACCTGCTCCTTCCTTATCTGGATGAAATATTTTAATTTTGCACTTTGAGTAATGGTCCTAACCCTCCTATATATGCTACCGAAGAGCCTAGATAAATTAGATAAGGAAGAAATATAATGAAAGTACGTTTTAGCTACTACTAAAGAATAAAGGATGTTTCATATACTCTGAGTATTTTGAAGTCAAAGTCTATTAACAGCCTGGTGCCAGTGGCTCATGCTTGTAATCCTAGCTGCTCAAAGGTGAGACCTGGAGGATCTCAGTTTGAAGCCAGCCTGAGCACAAAAGTCTGATAGATTCCATCTGCAGCTAACCAGCAAATAGCAGGCTGGAGGCATGGTTAAAGTGGTATGACACCTGCTGTGAGCAAGAAAGCTCCTGAGTGAACTTGAGATCTCTTGAGTTAAAGACTGAGTATCAGAGTGGGGGGGAAGATGTTACTACTATTTTTTCCCCTTCAAATGACAGAGCAAGATTGAGTTTAGCTAGGGAGAGACTGATGTTAGCTTTTGAAAAAATGTTCAAAAACTCTGTCATCATTAATTTTAAGAAGTTTAATAGCTGTTAATGGTAAACATCCTAACATCAGTCTTCTTTCCTTCATGTGGATTCTATTGTAGAACAAAATAGAAAAATAAATGCAGCTAACTTTGCAGAGCTATTGACATTGAGAGTGCCTAACTACAGACTGCAGTGAGGATTATAAGATAACTTTCAGCCTTGTACTACTACTGTCTGTTTTGAGAAAAAGGTAAGCTAGACTTATCACTTATTGGTATAACAATTATTATAAGGCAGTGTTTACAGAAATTTCTTTCTTAGAAACCTTTGAGACCGAATTATTTTCAGCTGTTTATCTTTAGATGAGAAACATGCATTTTAGTTGTTTTTTACTTTGTCCAGAAGTTTCCAGATTTTTGTTTTTACTGCTTTTATTGTTAAAATGTTAATTGTAGTGAAGGTAGAATTTATGTTTACATTTTGGATGTGGCTGAGTGAAGAAGCTATGTGACTTTGGTCTACTTTTCTTTTAATGTTGTATTTGGTTCTGCAGTTGTAGTCTTGAATATTTTGAAAAACACTATCCTTTGATTCCTTACTACAGAAGGAACCAAAAGTTTTGGATTCCGGAATGGACACTGGAAGTTACATTGAAAGTCTTTCATGCATTTTCTATGTTCCTGAGAGCAGTAATGCCTCTCTTCTTTTTTCCCCTTTTTCCATCTTTTTTTTTTTTTTTTTAAGATCAGACAGGGTAGAGTATTACTGAAAGGTAATTGAAGTTGGTGGGGAATAAGAGGTTGTAAAGAAGGCAAGTTTGGCAGTATCACCAGATTTTTTTAGAAAAAGCCTTTTTGTCTGTGCTACATCACTCTCAACATGGCTATCCTCTTCATAATTCTTTCTGACCAGAAATGATAAATGCAACTTCTAAATGCTGGCTCTGTATAGTCCTGTGTCTCCAAATGAGAAAGCAATGAGGTAGCCTGAGAACCAGCCAGTTAAATAAATGTAGACTAGTCCCAAACAAACATACTGCCTGAGAGAGCTGCTGAAAACACAGCCTCTATAATTTGTAAATGGGTAATCGAGGAGGAAGGAAATGCTTTTATAGCTGATTAAAAAAAGACAGTCTTTTAGGAACATATGTTTTAAAAGTATCATTCATACATTCACAAAGTTATATGTATAACATAAACTTGCTTTGACTATATTCAGCAAAAGGCAATTTCATCATTCATTTGAAGGGTTCTAGATCCAAAATACTTAAGAATGTTAATCATATTCCTTTTTTGTTTTGGGTGATATTAGGGCTTGAACTTGGGGCCAAAAGCTGGCTAGACAAACACTCTACCACTTGAGGCATGCCTCTGTACTCTTTTTGCTTTATTTTGTTTTAAAGTTTATTTTTGGGATAAAGTCTAATATTTATGCCCAACCAGCCAGAATTTTGATCCTCCTATTTACATTTTCCACATAGCTGAGATGACAGGCACATGACACCACACTCGGCTAACTGGGTAAGATGAGTTCCCCTATTTTGTCTGGGTTGGCCGTAAAACCTTTATCCTCCCAATCTCCACCTCTTGAGTAGCTATCACCACACCTAGCTAAGAATGTTAATCATATTCTTTATTTAAACTCACTGATTTTATACAATTGCAATTATCTCATTCTTATGATCTGCAGTTTTTTGTCAGTTCTTTAAGATATTCAGGCATTTGAGACAAGAAAGCTCTTTAGTACATTTACTTTCTTAAACTGTTGATTTCATTTAGGCAGTTTGAAAGCTAGTTTGAAAGTAACGAGATTTTAATACCAGCTTTACTTGGCATTTTACAGAAATACTATTAATAAAAATTTAGCCTGAATTACTCCTGTATCTCTATAGTGGAGATATGTTAATAACATCAAAGATCAGAATAGTTCTAGAGATGAGTGAATTGGTTTTTGTTTCCTCTCTGTGAGTGACATTGAATGACTAACATTAGCATGGAAGTAGATGTGGTCTGCCTCTCATCCCAGAAAGACTAATTTTGAGTAACTGAATTATTACTTGTATCAAGTTTAACATAAATATATGAAATCTATAAGCCATTACTTAAGCTTTCAATAAGTTGGGTTTTAGAATACATTCTACTCCAAGTCAACCAAAGGACTTTTTATTCAATGTATTCCATGCCTCAGCATAAGGAAGTTTTGTACCCAATACAAAGAAAATAGCATAGTTTCAGTCTGAACTAGAATGTCTGAACAACTGGACAGAGCCAGGACATATTATAATTATCAGTAATATTATCAGTTAGTAAGATTATCTTTAAAATGTTTCATTTTAATGATTTTTCATTCAGAGAATCTATGGATTGTTAACAGCAGTGAAATATTTCTGATATGAAACAAGGGAAGTAGAAACTCATAGTGGGGAAAGAAAGTTAGCCTGGGCATGTTTAGTTTTAAGAATTCTACTTAAAAGTCTCCCATCCACAGAGAAGCTAGTATTACTTGAAGATATGAAAGCTTCTGTGGTAGCCATACCTGAAGCACAGTATTGTACATAAGTAAATTTTGATTCTAAATTAAATCCAGATTTAACTAATATATTATTTTATATCTTTGTTGTATTAAAATGTTTAAAAACACTAAAAATAAAATATTTGAAAGTTGCCTTGCAGTTTCTTATTTCAAGTCTTTGCATTATTAATGCAGCATGTCTATATTTTCTCTCCTTCCCCTGCCCCTTTTTTTTTTTTTTTTTTGAGACAGGGTCTTGCTATATATAGTCCTCGCTTGACTCAGATTTTCTATTGTAACCTCTGGTCTTTAAGATGAGATACTCCTGTCTTAGTTTCCCAAGTGCTGGCACCACATTTAGCCACCATGTAATTTTTTTTTTTTTTGTCAGTCATGGGGCTTGAACTCTGGGCCTGGATGCTGTCCCTCAGCTCTTCAGCTTAAGGCAAGCACTCTACCACTTGAGCCATGCCTCACTTCCGGTTTTCTGGTGGTTAATTGGAGATAAGAGTCTCATGGACTTTCCTGCCCGGGCTGACTTTGTTTGAACCCTGATCCTCCTCAGCTCTCAGCCTCCTAAGTAGCTAGGATTACAGGCATGAGCCACTGGCGCCTGGCCACCATGTAATTTTTATACAGTGAATTTTAATATTTGCATCTTTAAACCTATAGTATGTAATACTTGGAGTTTACTAATTCTTAATTGTCCATTAGATAAACAGTTTCCCTCTCCTTTTGGTTTTCTGTAAACTGAAAGATTGAGCCCTCAAATGTGGTAGGCAAGAGCTCTGCCATTAAGTGGAAGAGTACATCCCAAGCCCTGTAATTTTGTTTGGTTTTGGTTATTGTAGATTAAACAAGAAGGGTAGCATAGCATCAACTTGTCAGATGAGCTTTGGAAAGGATGATGAAGTAGGAAAAGGAAAAAGGGTTATTAGGGGCCCAGTAGCCTACAACCATGGCTATGCTAAGCCTGTCACAGGTACAGGGCCACAGAAACTTTATCCAAATCTGAATATGTCTTCTTGATCACCACTGATAATGTGGCCTTTGTAGTACCTTGTCTTGGCAACTATAGAAAAAGTCCAGAACTGATCTAGAAGCAAGCTTATTCATATGGAAAATGCACACTGGTCTTAGACTCCCAAGGATCTGGGTTACATTCCTGCCACTAACAAAATCAGATTTTATCTTTCAGCCTTCTTTAACTGTATATGTTAAATGTAGAGGAGTTACCTACCTCATCTCATAGGTGTATTAAGGACCGGATTATTAAAATCCTGTAACTTTGCTGGCATAATACTGAATACATAAATTTGGAAATTTTAGGGCTGGGAAGGTGGCTCAGTGGTAGAGCGCTTGCTTTGCATGCATGAGGCCCTGGGTTTGATTCCTCAGCACCACATAAGCAAAAAGAAAAAAGCCGGAAGTGGCGCTGTGACTCAAGTGGTAGAGCCTTGAGCTGAAGAGCTGAGGGACAGTGCCCAGGCCCAGCGTTCAGGCCCCATGACTGGACCCAAAAAAAAAAAATTAGAAATTTTAGTTGAATTAGGTCTATAAGCCCTCTGCCCCAGAGAATTAATAGTCTGTCTAGATGATGACATACAAATACAGCAAACAATTTTCAGTGGAATAATTCAGGCAGTATTTAAGACTATCTGACTGAATGTCTTCAGGGGGAATGGCATTAGAGCTTTGGATTTGCTGGTACATTTCATTTAGAAGGTGATGTTTTACATATTTAACTTTTCTAATGGGGCTTATTACAGAAAGGGTTGGTTCAGGGAAGAAAATGTTTGGAAATCACTGAAACGACAAACTTATTGTCTTCATCCAATAGTAGCTTGCTCACTTAGGACTGGGGAGATCCACAAGATCACTTGTGAAACTTGAACAGAACCCTCTTTGAAGGACAAGTTGATCACAGGATCCAAGGCCTAGAAGGCAATAATTACAATGCACAAAAAGTTTTTTAAAAATTTATTTGGGGAGGTGGTGCTTTGGCTCAAGCGGTAGAGCTTTTGCCTTGAGCTGAAGAGCTCAGGGACAACACCCAAGCCCAGAGATCAAGCCCCACGACCAACCAAAAAAAAAAGGGGGGGGGCTGGGAAGGTGGTTCAGTGGTAGAGTCCTTGCCTTGCATGCATGAGGCCCTGGGTTTGATTTCTCAGCACCACATAAGCAGAAAAATCTGGAAGTGGTGCTGTGGCTCAAGTGGTAGAGCACTAGCCTTGAGCTGAAGAGCTGAGGGACAGTGCCCAGGTCCAGAGTTCAGGCACCATAACTGGCAAAAAAACAAAAAATCCAAGATCAAGGGCTGGGAAGGTGGCTCAGTGGTAGAGCTCTTGCCTTGCATGCCTGAGGCCCTGGGTTCAATTCCTCAGCACCACATAAGCAGAAAAAGCCGGAAGTGGAACTGTGGCTCAAGTGGTAGAGCGCTAGCCTTGAGCTGAAGAGCTGAGAGACAGCGCCAAGACCCAGAGTTCAGGCCCCACAACCGGCAAAAAAAAAAAAAAAAAAAGAATCCAAGATTAATCACAGCTTATATGAAGGAAAATCTTTGTCTCTAGTCAAGGAGTATCAAGGCACTGAAGAAATAAGCTGCCAACTGCTATGGATGGTATAACATGAATCTAGGATATAATATATTCTGGATTCTGAATGACATCTTGGATAAACCTAACCTCCTTGGAATGCTGTGCTCTAGGCATGAAGTGGAATGGGAGCTGGTCTTGGCAGAAATGTTAAGAGGACAGAGCTGGAGTAAGAGAGTACCTCTGAGGAGGTCAGCTATGTCCCTTGGCTATAACCTCAAAGATAATGAAATGGTACTTTTGAGGCCTGTGCTGGAGTTGATATTTAAATGCTGTGTGATCTCAGCTCATAGTGTTCACATGAGCCAGAAACAGAAAATCTCCATGAACTATTCATATTCTAGCCTTAAGAGCCCTGGATCTGTATGAAGAGAATATCTGTTCTTAATCGTTTTGGGGGTTTTTTTGGGGGGAGGCGGGGGTCTGGTCGTGGGGCCTGAACTCTGGGCCTGGGCGCTGTCCCTCAGCTCTTCAGCTCAAGGCTAGCTCTACCACTTGAGTCACAGCGCTACTTCTGGCTTTTTTCTTTTTGCTTATGTGGTACTGAGAAATCAAACCCAGGGCCTCAGGCATGCAAGGCAAGAGCTCTACCACTGAGCCAACTTCCCAGCCCTCTTAATCGTTTTTTTTGATACAGACTAATAAGCAACCTTCATTAAGAAGTAGTGCAAGTGTATGAAATTAGAACCTATTCTTCCATGAAGACTGATTTTGGAGGCCCAGCTGGAGAGGATTTTGGCAGCAGTGATGCAATTTGAGAAAATCTCATGCAGAAATTCAATAAGTACAAATATCCTTGCAAGATTCTAAATTTTCTTTGCTGTTGATTCCACAGTGGTACCTTATCTTTTTTCAAAAATTATTACCTTTAAGCCAGTAATTTATGAACATGTTATCAAACTATATATTAAAATTTTTTCTCTCACCTTCATGCCTAGTCTTTAGTTCTTCCGATGGGCCACCATTTTTAATTAGGTATTTGTGCATATAAAAGCAAATGTGTGTTTTAAGTTGTTTCACACAAATTATATACATATATTTGCACATGTAAACATGGTTTTGCACCTTGCTTATTTAGAACACTTAACAAAGACCCAAGACACATCTTAGATGACTTGAGTTGGAATTATTGATCATTTCAGTGAGCACCATAAGGAATTGTAGGTTATCTCTGTAGAAAATGTGAGAAAGGCTTGGGTTCCATGAGTTCTGAGGAAGGTTTTAAGGATGTAAGGATTTATACTAATTAGGTGATTTCAGAATGTGCAGACATTTCTATGATTAGGAATCTTTCCCCCCCCCTTTTTTTTTGAGATAAGATCCCATTACGTAGCCCTTAAACTCATAGGTACAAGGATTAATAAATCTTACCAAGACAGGAGGGATGAATAAAAGCGAAAGTCATAAAGCTAGTAAGAAATATCAGGAACTCTCTCATTAGCTACTGTAGAGAGATGATTGGTTGTTTTATGTGGTGTGTTTTGTTTTTCTTGATGTTAGAGTTTGAACTTGGCCTTCTACTTACTAGACAAACACTGTTGCTTTAGTTATTTTCCAGTTAGGGTCTCACACTTTTTGCTCAGCCTGACCTCAGACCATAATTCCTTTATGCCTCCCACACAGCTGGGCTTATGAGTCAGAACCACTGTTGTCTTTGTGTGGGTGTGGGGCAGAGAGGAAGGGCAGGGGGGGCTTCACCGCCAGGCTGATGACCTGACATCTGACCTACACCTCCAGTTCCAGCATTAATAGGAGATGACAGAGTCTCTAGTTTGTCTGCCCAGGATGGCTTTGAACTGTGATCTGTGATTCTCTGATTATAGATGTGAGTACCGGTTTTGAAATCATTTTTGGGGGGGAGGGAGGGATCACTTTATTTTTGCCCAGCTGGTCTCAAACCAAAAATTTCCTATCTTTACTTCTCAAATAGCTGAGATTATATAATAGGTATGAATCACCATGCCTCCTGCTCTCTTTTTTCTTTTGCAGTACTGGAGACTGAACTTGAGGCTCGTGCATGAAGACAGATGTTGTACTACTTGAGCCATGCCTTCAGTCCCTGTTTTACCTTGGTTATTTTCAAGGTAGGGTCTTATTATATACCCAGGCAAGCTTGGGCTATGCTTCTCCTATTTATGCTTTCCCTTGTTGCTGGGGATGACAAGCAAGCAACTCCGCCCAGTCATTGATATAGATGAATCTTTCAAACTTTTTTTGTTTTGTTTTGTCGGTGGTGGGGCTTGAACTCTAGGCCTGGGCACTGTCCCTCAGCTCTTCAGCTCAAGGCGAGCGCTATACCGCTTAAGCTACAGCGCCACTTCCAGTTTTCTAGTGGTTTATTGGAGATAGGAGTCTCATGGTCTTTCCTGCCCTGG
>NW_012267302.1:3643201-3654443 GCF_000151885.1 Dipodomys ordii
TTGAACTCTGGGTTTGGGCGCTGTCCCTGCGCTCTTCAACTCATGGCCAGCACTTTACCACTTGAGCCACAGCGCCACCTTCTAGAAGCCACATTTTAAAATATAGAATATTGGAGTCTTCATTCTACAGTTAACAGGCTGCAGGCAGCCAGTTGTTACAAAGGCCTGCAGCACACAAATACACATAACACAGATACGAAACATGCTAAAGAGGAAAGAAATAACAAGAACAGTACCAACAGGCCAATTCAGCTCCAATGGAGAGCTGAATTGGGACGCTATGATGACTGGAGATGAGACAGGACACAGGACACAATCACAGAGACACACTGTGGCATTTTGTCCTCAGGGCTAGGCTGGCCGGAGCCTAAATAGGTTGGCAAAGGGGGCAGATCCTCAGGAAATTCCCAGTTCCAGGCACTGGACTGACAGATTTGGTAACCCATCAGCCAAGTGCCTGCCCCTGCCTCCAGGAGTCTGGGCATGCCCATTACCTGGGAGGCAGGTGATAGGGGGTGAGGGGTTTTCTTTCCTCAGCATGAAGACAAGATGCTAGACCCTACCATCCACCATGTGGCCAATATGGCGCCAGCCAGCCCTGGCCTCCTTACTTCAAAGAGACCAGATCAAGTTTAGTGAAAGTTGAAGAGTCACCGTGGTTGGTGACCTGAGGAGAGTCAGGAGACATTAGGCATAATGGGGGCAGGGTGAAGGGGTCATGAGTGGGGGTGGGGTCAAATGTAACCAGAGAATTGCAGGAAGTTACTGGTAATGGCTTAAAATGGGGGAACTCAGGTGCTTGAGGGGTAGGGTAGGGTAGGGTGGGGAGGTGGGCTTTCACATTTAAATTAAGATTGGAGAATGGGCTGGAGAATTTCAGGTTGGTATGTGTTTGGGGGGGTGGGGTAGTCAGTGGGCCTAGCCATGGAACAACATTGAATTATGAGAACAAAGCAGATTCCCATCACTACAGGCCTGCCTCACTAGCCAAGAATAATCCAAGCTATTCGGGAGTCTCAAAATTGAGGTTTGAGGTCAATCTAAGCAGACAAAGCCGAGACTTTCATCTCCAATTAACCATCCAGAAGTAGGGGCATGGCTCAAGTGGTAAAAGCATCAGCCTTGAGCAAAAAAGCAAAGTGATAGCAAGAGGCCCAGAGTGCAAGCCCCAGTTAGTCACCAAAAAAGAAAAAAGATGGCTTCTCTGCTTATTAGTGCAGGCTATTTGCTTATTAATGCAGGCTGTCTTCCAGTATTGTAGTTGGAAGACCCCTACTCAGGCAGGCAAGCCCACCTAGTCGTCCAGAGTGACAGAGCCCACTGCAACAAAGTTGTTAACACAGAAGCAACTTTACTGAGAAAGTTCCTACCCTGACTGGTCGGTCAGAGCTGCAGCACAGGCTTGGGAGCTGATACAACGACCCGGAGCAGCCCTCGTTCTTTGGTTTTTGAAAGGCAAAATGCCTGGCCACACACAGGTGACCAATAGGTTCACAACACACACAAAGGATTGCATAGTCATGTTAGGCCACAAGCAGGTGGCCAATGGAGTTACAGTCTGTCTTATACTAGTTGTTTAAACTGTCCTATCATTTTGGTTTGAATTGGCATGCAAATTTGGCAGGCAAAAGGTGGGGTTTACAGTTACTGCCAGTTGAGCAAGATTACAATCTATCTACTTTATTGGTCACTCTTTAACTGAACAATCAAGGGTGAGTTAGGTTGTTAAGGGGAGGGAGGACCAGATGCATTTTTTTTTCATTCTGGGAAGGAGGCCTGTTGGAGCCAAGATGTGGCCCTGTGATTAAGGTTGTTTTTTCTAGTTTGAACATTGTTTAAAGGTTTTTAGTCCTTCAAAAATGGAATCTAAAATCCCTAAAACAAAGGCAAAGCGCAAAATGGAATCATACAAGCTTGAGCCCCATCTCAGGGTCCACTTCTGAGTCGAATCATTGACTCAGCCCCCAGTGATTTCAGAGAACTACCTCTACCAATGCATCTACCTGGCTGGTCTCACTAAACCAGCATTTAGATTGAAGTAGGCCCATCCTTCCCCCTCAACCTTACAGATAGACATAAAGAATGTTCCACATCAGTGCACCAATCCTGACTCTATGTTTGTCACAGCAATCCTGACTCTATGTTTGTCACAGCTAATTTTATACCAGCTTTACTCATAAGCTCCAATTCGAAGATAGACTCATTCCATTTGCTACATACTTAAACTTTCTGGGGTTTGTCTTTTTTTTTTTTTTTTTTTCCGGTCGTGGGGCTTGAACTCTGGGCCTGGGCGCTGTCCCTCAGCTCTATCAGCTCAAGGCGAGCGCTCTACCACTTGAGCTACAGCGCCACTTCCGGTTTTCTGGTGGTTTATTGGAGATAGGAGTCTCATGGTCTCTCCTGCCCGGGCTGGCTTTGAACCACAATCCTCAGATCTCAGCCTCCTGAGTAGCTAGGATTACAGGCGTGAGCCACCAGCGCCCGGCTAAGAACAATATTTTAACTTTTGGCAAATGCACAAACCTTTTCTCTGGCTACAGCAGTGTAGCTTGTTTAGCACTCTGTTTTGCAAAAGCATCTCTCTGGATGGCTTAGGAATGTGATCTCTAGTGACCCTAACAATGCCTAAGTTCCCAGTGCAGGCATTCAGACAGATGTCAATAGAAACACACTCTCAGGTTTGTAAGCCCTTTTTTGAACAGATTTCACTGTAGCTGGTGTCAGCTCAGTTACTGACAGTTAGGGCTTTTGGCACATACAGGGTTGGGATTTAAACTATCCCCCACATTTGATAACTTTAGCTTTTTACTATTATCACAGAGGACTGGCAAGTTCCTATCCCTTACAAGGTAGTCAGTCAGGGACATTAAGCATGCTTACAAACTATCTTCCCATGACCTCCTGACTGACCAGTTTTTGAAGGGCCACGCACAAATGACTCTAGAATCTGACATTATTTCTGCCATCCAAGCAGTGGCTTACTGCCTCTGGATGCTCCACCATTACTTTTGTCCCAGGAGTGTCTTCTCCACACTGGGATAAATGTATCATTGGCATTTCCCTTAGCTGGTCACTGGACTTGAACTCAGGGCCTTAGTGCTGTCACTCTGCTCTCCAGCTCAAGGCTAGCACTCTGACACTTTGAGTCCCAAAGCAACTCTAATGGTCTAATGAGGTTAGATAGGGTATTGTTATTTAGCCTGAAGTAAGGAGGTCAGGTCTGGCTGGTGCCATATTGACCACATGGTGGATGGTAGGGTCTGGCCTCTTATCTTCATGCTGGAAGAAGGAAAGCACCTTTCCCCCCATTACCTGCCTCCCAGGTAATGGGCATGCCCAGACTCCTGGAGGCAGGGGCAGGCACTTGGTTGATGGGTTACCAAATCTGTCAGTCCAGTGCCTGGAACTGGGAATTTCCTGAGGATCTGCCCCCTGTGCCAACCTATTTAGGCTCTGGCCAGCCTAGCCCTGAGGACACAATGCCACAGTGTGTCTCTGTGATTGTGTCCTGTGTCCTGTCTCATCTCCAGTCATCATGGCGCCCCAATTCAGCTCTCCATTGGAGCTGAATTGGCTTGTTGGTATTGTTCTTGTTATTTCTTTCCTCTTTAGCATGTTTCCTATCTGTGTTATGTGTATTTGTGTGCTGCAGGCCTTTGTAACAACAGGCTGCCTGCAGCCTGTTAACTGTAGAATGAAGACTCCAATATTCTATATTTTAAAATGTGGCTTCTAGGATGATTCACCTTACAACAAGCCCAAGTTGGTTTCAAAATCGAGAACCTCCTTGTCTCCTGAGTACCTGAATTATAGCCATGCACCACAGTGTTCAGCTGCCCTCCCTTTCTTAGGTTTCATTCCCCCCCCCCTTTTTTTTTTATATAGTGCTGATGATCAAATCCAGGCCTTCTTGGTGTTTGGTTTGCCTGGGAGAACAGCCCCTCCCCCCAGCCTCTTCACCTGACTGAATCAGGAAAGGACCCCAGACTCTGAAGTCACTTCCTCATCTGCTGAGGTCATTTCCTGGACTGTCCTGGTCATTCCTTTCTCAGACAGTGAGAGGTTCCCTGGCTCAGACCACTTCTGCATTTGCTGTGGTCCTGCCTTCCACCTTTCCCTATATAATCCCGTTCAACACGACTCCCCTTCTCTTTCTTTTTCTCTTCTTCTCCTCTGTCTCCACATACCTCCACCTTGGGCAGACTGGCAGTTTCCTCTCCCTCTCCTCCCCTCCAATAAACTTTTCTGCCTGAAACATGAAGCAGTTTCCTTTCCAGCAAACACTTGGATGCTAGATAAGTACTACTGAGATACGCCCCCAGCCAAGAATGGCATCTTGATTCCTTTTCTACAAAAGTAAGCTGCAGGGCTGGGAAGGTAGCTCAGTGGTAGAGTGCTTGCCTTGCATGCATGAGGCCCTGGGTTCGATTCCTCAGCACCACATAAGCAGAAAAGGCTGGAAATGGCACTGTGGCTCAAGTGGTAGAGCGCTAGCCTTGAGCTGAAGAGCTTAGCGCCCAGACCCAGAGTTCAGGCCCACGATCAGCAAAAAAAAAAAAAAAGGTAAGCTGCATCAGTATTTTAAAAGTGCTAAAATTGACCAGATGTGGGTAGCTCACACTTGTAATCCTAGCTATTCCCTAGGCAGGAAAGTCTGTGAGACTCATCTCCAGTTAACCACCAAAAGCTGGAAGCAGAGTTGTGGCTAATTGATAGAGCACTATCCTTGAACAGAAGGGCTCAGAGACAGCACTCAGGACCTAGGTTCAAGACCTAGGAGCAGCACATGTACACACACACACATACACACAAACAGAGGTAATAGCATAAATGATGGACTGATGATGACTTTGGAAACAAGAGTTTTAAGCTCCTTGGCCAAACTCCAAGGGTGTGTCAGATTCAGCCACTTTGCCCAATAAAAGAGTAAAGGGCAGGGGCTGGGAAGGTGGCTCAGTGGTAGAGCGCTTGCCTTGAGCTGAAGAGCTGAGGGACAGCGCCCAGGCCCAGAGTTCAGGCCCCACAACCAGAACCCCCCCCCCAAAAAAAAAAAGAGTAAAGGGCAGAGAATGGGTATTACTTGTCCAGAACATACCACAGGAAGAGGCAAAGCAGGCAGTTTGGCCCATCTTCAGCCATCTTTGAGGTGCAGACATGAGCTTTAGGTTTAAATAGAAAAAGAACTAAGGTGGTGGGACAGTAGAAGAAAGGTATGCATAATTATTGAACAGTTTCAAACAAAGAATGGCTTGTCACTGGATGGAAGCAATTTTGGCCAGGATAAACAAGCTATTGTTTCCTGGCAGTGGGGTTCTAAGGAGACTATAGTTTCTTTTCTTGTGGGAAGTTCTGTCCATTCCTCCTTATAAAGATGTTATCAGTCTTATTCTTCCTATATCCCAAGGTGACCACAAAATGAATGGCCTAGATCAGAGATAAATATAAAATGGAATCAGGAATGCCAAGCTGTTCTCCTACTTTTAGTATGTTGGTAGGCTCAAGTAAGGAGCCAGTGCATTCCAGCTAAAGTAGCTTCTAAATACTTGTTACAACTTCAGTGGTATGCCAGTCAACCTTTCTGGAAAACTAAACTCCCAACTGTCATAATTTGTTAAAAACCTAGTAACATTTAATTTTTTCATCTGAATTTTCAATAATTTTAATCTTTGAAATGAAATCACAATATTAACCAAAAACTATCAAACTATCAAACTTATTAGTGGGAAAATCATGAAACAACACACACACACACACACACACACACACACACGAGACTCAAAACCTGGGACTGCCGGCGCCGGTGGCTCACGCCTGTAATCCTAGCTATTCAGGAGGCTGAGATCTGAGGATCGTGGTTCAAGCAAGCCAGGGCAAAGTCCATGAGACTCTTAATCTCCAATAAATCACTAGAAAACCGGAAGTGGCGCTGTGGCTCAAGCAGTAGAGCTCTTGTCTTGAGCTGGAGAGCACTGGGACAGTGCCCAGGCCCAGAGTTCAAGCCCCACGACCACCACCAACAACAAAAAAAACACACAGACACACACACAAAAAAACCTGGGACAAGTCAGGCACAGTGGCTCAATCCTGTAATCCTACTTACTTGGAAGCAGAGATGTAGAGCTGGAGATTTGAAGCCAGCCACATTTATGAGTGATGCTTCATCTCTCAACCAGTGTCTGTGTCTGTCATCCCAAACTATGGAGAAGTTCAGTGACACAAATATAGTGCATGCACCTACCATTCTAGCAACTGTAGAAGCACAAATAGGATCACAGAGTAGGCTGGCCCATGTAAGCATAAAAACAGGATCCTATCTTGAAAAATAACCACTATAAAAAAGTGACTCAAAAGCTGGGCGCCAGTGGCTCCCGCCTGTAATCCTAGCTACTCAGGATGCTGAGATCTGAGGATCACAGTTCAAAGCCAGCCCCAACAGGAAAGTCCTTGAAACTCTTATCTCCAATAAACCATCAGAAAACAGGATGTGGTGCAATAGCTTAAGTGATAGAGTGCTTTGCCTTGAGCTGAAATGCTGAGGACAGCACTCAGGCCGAGTTCAAGCCCCATGACCGACAAAATAAAAAAAAAAATGACTCAAATAATGGAGTGCCTGCTTAGTTGGTATGAGGCCCCAAGTTCAAATTCCAGTTCACACACACACAAACACAAATTAGCTGGGCTGGGGCAGAAAGAGATGTTATTACTCTAATTACTCGAGAGGAGCAATCTGGTCCCAATGGAAGGATTACTCCTGCTCCTGCTCCAGTATATAGCCTTATTGTCCTCATTTTGGAGGGTGGTCTGTCCTGCAGTCTTCACTGTTCTTGGAGGTAGTTCAATCCCTTGTCATAAAGGTGTTAGGCATCATTGTTGCCATTTTTAATATCCAAGGTGACCTTGGGAGAGAGACTCAGAGCAAAAGAGACATTCTCCTATTCCCTCTTATCAAGATTTTTTTCCCTCTTCCCTCTAGTTCATGGTGTTTAGTCTCTTGCTGAAGGAAGTTTAATAAACTAACTTTATTGGACTAAAAACTAACTTTATTGGACTAAGGTGTGTCTGTAATTTTTGCCTGGTATTGATTTTTTTAGGTAGCTAAAAGTGCTATGGTGAAAAAAATAAATACATAAGAAGCAGGCAAAAGGAAAGAAAGTGACAGGGTGCATCTGCTATCTGATAGGAGGCAAGGCCTTCTGCACAGGTGACATTTAAGCAGATACCTGAAGAGAAGGAGGGGCAGGTAAATACCACAGGAGAAAGATAGCAAGTACACTGGTTTTGAGTAGAAACCAGGTAGGCTTGGACACACCTGGTCATAAATTCCTTAAATAACTGCTTTTTTGGGGGGAGGTCCAGTCGTGGGGCCTGAACTCTGGGCCTGGGTGCTGTCCCTCAGCTCTTCAGCTCAAGGCTAGCACTCTACCACTTGAGCCACAGTGCCACTTCCGGCTTTTTTCTTTTTGCTTATGTGGTGCTGAGGAATCGAACCAGGGCCTCAGGCATGCAAGGCAAGCGTTCTAACACTGAGCCACCTTCCCAGCCCGAGAAAGCAGATTTTTAATTTTGTTCATTAAAAAAAAGTTGCAAAGTAGAGTAATGAAAACCTTGGTTTGGGGTCAAAATTTGGTCTTTGCAGATGATTACCAGCAGAGGGTGCCCTTGTCACTTAGGCACCAAATGATGTATGAAGTTATTTGGAACAATGTAGTGTGCCATTAGAATTATCTAGCCTGTTAAAACACATTGCTAGACTCTGTGCTGAGTTTAATACAGTAGGTGGTAGGAATTTTCACTTCTAACAGGTTTCCAGGTGATGCTGAGGTATCCAGTCAGAGTGCTTCTCCATTGGGAGGTCATAGCTACAATCACCTTTCTAACATACCCACATAAGGCATCTATCTCCCTTAGAGCATTTTTGAAAGGCTAGAGTGAGAATGTAGATACTTCCTTCTTTCTCTTAGGCTGTTATAAATGTATTGTAAATTGTAAAGCACTATACAAATGATTCCTAGCTTTTATTTTCGTGCAGGGTAGGGAGGTGCTGGGGGGGGTGGTGAGCTGTCTTGAATTTTTCTGCTCAAGGCTTTTAAGTTTCCAGTTTTAGCATAAAGAAAGAAGATAGATTTTTGAGTACTGCCCTTTTGTTCCGTGATACTGCCAAATTTGTGTAATAGTTATGTGAGGTCTTCTGTAAATTCTTTAGACTTCTACCTATCCTAGACAATCACCTCATCTATGGTTCGGTCTTTCTCCCTTTCAATCTTGAACCCTTGTTTTCTCTGATGGCCAAAACTAGGGCTACTGACCCCATCCTACTGTGATATTCAAGATGGCACTTTTAAGCCAGCAAAGACCACCAAGAATGCTTACGGGGGAAACATTGGAAATGGTGACGGGTATTGCCCTGAGAGGAAACCATGCTTTGGTGAGATAGTTTGTTCTCATTGTCCAGAGCTAGGTCGTAGAATCCTCATCTTCTCGTGATGGAAACTTTAGGCTCTATCTATAAATACAATCTTCTACTGTGGGCCAGGAGCTTCTGAGCAGGTCAGGCATACAACTTGTGGCATCAGAAGGACTCTTGGGCTAAGACTTAAACAGACCAGCGTTTATAGAGGTGGAAGTAGCCCTTCTTCCATATGGCTGGCAGTGGGAATTGGTAGTTGTGTTCTCTTGTAGGGCTCCAAAAGGAAAGCATTAGGCTGGGCTTCTAGGGAGCAGGGAAGGGTAAGTTGATCCATTTTTCTGGGCAGCGTTGGAATGGCATAAATGGATGACATCGAAGGAGCAAGGTATGTGCTGCTTCTCTACCTCTTGCTGGTACCTTCATAAGGGGGTACTGGGAGCATGACCTTCCTTGGCTCCCCCTGTATGGTGCTTCTTATTCTAGGACTAGCTTTTGGATGCTTCCATTTTCACAGCTTCATCCTTCCTTCTGCTTATAATTTAAAAATAACTTTTCCTGCCCACGCTGGCTTTGAACTGTGATCCTCAGATTTCAGCCTCCTGAGTAGCTAAGATTATAGTCATGAGCCACCAGCATCTAGCTGGCCATTGTTTTGTTTTTTTGTTTTGTTTTTGTCAGTCGTGGGGCCTGGGCGCTGCCCCTCAGCTCTTCAGCGCTCTACCATTTGAGCCAAGTGCCACTTTCAGCTTTTTCTGCTTATGTAGTGTTGAGGAATCGAACCCAGGGCCTCATGCATGCAAGGCAAGCACTGTACCACTGAGCCACCTTCCCAGCCCAGCCATTGTATTCTTGAGGGAAATATTAGCATATTTAAAACATTTTAGGTTTTCATTTCCCTAGCTGAGGTGGCATGTTTTGGAATGGGTTCAAAGTTTATACTGCTTTTGGGCTTCCTACTTTGGATTAACCCCTGTCCTTCATCCTTACCAACCCTACTTCCCTCTCTTCCCTCTCCCAGTAACCTTTCCTGTGAGGTAAACATTTAAAATGGGAATTCACTGCCACCCTGTAACAAGGCTTGACTATTAGGGCAAAGAACTGACTCCTGTCTTAGTCATAATGTATTAGGTAGATCACCAAATCATCATTTCCTAACTTGCTATCAGGGATGGTAGCATTTGGAAAGCAGCACACTGCATGGTCGGCTAAGGACATGAACTTTGGAACACAGGTGCCTATATTCAATCCTGTCTTTTCCGTGTAGTTGTGTGTCCTGAGGAAATTACTTTTCTGTCCTTCCATTTTGAGGTTATAATAGTACTTATTATGAAAGTTAGTAAGTTAACATATGTTGAGTATCTCTTATTCCAAAATGCTTGTAACCAGAAAGAATGGCTTCAGATTTTCCATAGACTTTACCAGTTGAATAAGCATAGTCTACAATCCTAAATCTCAGTATTACAAAATTTGAGACTCATACTTTAAAACTTTTGAATTTGCAGATTAGGAGTGCTCGACTTGAATGTGCAAAGGATATAAAATAGTACCTGGCACCTCAAACATATTAGATATTGTTTACTATTATAGCTAGCTGAGGGGAGCTTTTATTCTTTTGTGCCAACTCTAGGGCTTAAACTCAAGGCCTGGTCGCTGTCCCTTGGCTGTTTGCTCAAAATAAGCACTTTACCATTTGAGCCATATTTCCCTTTCTAGCCTTTTTAGTGCTTAATTGGAGATAAGAGTCTCATGGACTTTCCTGACTCGGCTGGCTTCAAACACAGATCTCAGCCTCCTGAGTAGTTAGGATTACAGATGTGAGACACCATCACTTGGCTTTAGGGGAGCTTCTTTGAGCTTCACTTTTTCAAAGCCCTGAGAATGTACCCTTGCCTAGGCAATTGCTTGGCCCCCAAACTAGTCCCCAGTATTTATACAGAGCAAAAGATACTGTTGAATTAAGAACTAAAGACATCACCTTCCCAGAGAATGCTATAGGAATTAGGAGAGCCTCAGTAAAAGTGAGGATAAGACCTGGGAGGCTCAGATGTGAGGATTGTGGTTTGAAGCCAGCCCAGGCAGTTAAATCTGTGAGACTCATTTCCATTTATCTACCAAAAAGCCAGAATTGGAGCTGTGGCTTGAGTCTTGAGTGGGAAAAGCTAAAGGATAGTGCCATAAGTTCAAGCCCCAATACTAGGGGAAAAAAAGGGAGGCTGGGAAGGTGGCTCAGTGGTAGGGTGCTTGCCTTGCATGCCTGAGGCCTTGGGTTCGATTCCTCAGCACCCCATAAGCAAAAAGAAAAAAACCGGAAGTGGCGCTGTGGCTCAAGTGGTAGACCACTATCCTTGAGCTGAAGAGCTGAGAGACAGCGCCCAGGCCCAGAGTTCAGGCCCCACGACCGGACCCAAAAAAAAAAAAAAGAACCTGGAAGAAGCCTGGTTCTCATGCCAACCTTCTGGGGGCCTAGAGAGTGATCTGCAAGCCATTGTCTCTAAAGGAACAAAAGTCTTTGTTCTGCTCATTTCATAAGGACTTCGAAAGAGGACAGTGAGTTCATAGATCCCAGATAGGAAAAAGAAAGGTCTTGTGCCAGGTGCCAGTAGTAGTTCACATCTGTAATCTTAGTTACTTTGGAGGCTGAGATCTGGAGGATTGCTGTTCAAGTCCATACTGGGAAGAAAAATCCTCTAGATTCCATCTCCAAAATAATTATCAAAGCCATCACTGGTGGTTCATACCTGTAATCCTAGCAACTCAGGAGGCTGAGATCTGAAGATTGTGGGTCAAAGCCAACCCCAGGCAGTAAAGTCTGTGAGACTCTTTTTTTTTTTTTTT
>NW_012267302.1:3655463-3657098 GCF_000151885.1 Dipodomys ordii
TTTTTTTTTTTTTTTTTAACATCAGTTTCTCTTTATAGTTGCCTTGTCTAGAAGTTTCTCTAGATTGTTTTCCAGATCATGTTCAGTGAAAGCTCCAGTTGGGCCTGAAGAAGTTTGGCCACACTGCTGTTTAGTTTGTTTGATGACCAGGAGTATGAGAGAGATTGCTTTTCATTCTTCTACATTCAAACTCTTGTTTGAATCAGGTCCTGAGCTCAGAATCTTGTTTGTTTTTCCTGAGGAACCATATAAATGCAGCTAAGGGCTGGAAATGGATTTTAGTGATAGAACACTTGCCAAGTATGCAGGAGGCCTGGAGTTGATCCCCAGCACCTAAAAGTAAGAGAGAATGTTCTCCCTGTGACAAAGAACCTTTCGTTTAGTGGAGATGCCCACTCCTCTATGTGAAGTAGGGAAGAACAATTTTCTTTTCTGCTGTATTTCTTTTTTCTGTGTTTTGGATGAGATGCAAATAGCAGCATTCCCTCTCTCCCCCACCCCCCACCCCAGGGAATTGTTTCACACCCAGCCTAGAGACCGGATGGCCTTGGTATGTCTCATTCTATCACCCTCACTCCTCCCTGAAGTCCTTTTCACAAGGGTAGCCTTGGCTCTGAGGCTGTTGGATTTTAAATGCAGTCTTACTAGTGACACTGTTACATTTTCACTTGGCTTTTTTTTTTTTCTTTTGGACTGTCCTGGGGCTTGAACTCTGGATCTGGGCTCTGTCCTTCAGCTCTTCAGCTCAAAGCTAGCACTCTACCTCCACAGCCACACCACCACTTCCCATTTTCTGGTGGTTTATTGGAGATAAGCGTCTCACAGACTTTCCTGCCCTGGCTGTCTTTGAACCGAGATCCTCAAATCTCAGCCTCCTGAGTAGCTAGGAGTACAGGTGTGAGCTACCAACACCCACCCCAGCTTTAGTTATTTTTCAAATTGAGTTTTAGGAGTTCACAGTTTTGTCCTGACTGGTCTGGAATAAAGTCCTTTTTATGCCTCCTATATGGATGGGATTACAGGTGCCACTTTGGCCAGTGGGGTCACTTTTTTGTTCCATTTGGTCTCAAACTGAATTGTTCCCAATATCTGCCTCTGAAGTAGCTAGGATTACAGGCATGAGGCATGAGCTACCACCCAACCTTATATCCTTTTTTTTTGTTTGTTTGTTTGTTCTTGTCAGTTCTTGGGGTTGAACTCTGGGCCTGGGAGCTATGCTTGAGAATTTTTGCTCAAGGCTAGTGCTCTACCATTTGAACCACAACTCCACTTTTAGCAGTTAACTGGAGATAATAGTCTCATAGACTTTACTGCCCAGACTAGATTCAAACTGCAGTACTCATATCTCTGTCTCTTGAGTAGCTAGGATTACAGGAATAAGCCATCTACGCCCAGCTATGTCATCCTTTTTTTTTTTTTTTTTTTAGTTGTGTGGCCTGAACTCTGGGCCTGAGTGCTGTTCTTCAGTTCTTCAGCTCAAGGCTAGCGCTCTACCACTTGAGCCACAGTGCCATTTCTGGCTTTTTCTGCTTATGTGGTGCTGAGGAATCCAACCTAGGGCCTCATGCATGCAAGGCAAGCACTCTTGCCACCGAGCTACCTTCCCAGCCCTATATTATCTTTTTTTTTTTTTTT
>NW_012267302.1:3657983-3667947 GCF_000151885.1 Dipodomys ordii
TACCACTTGAGCCACAGTACCACTTCCAGCTTTTTTCTTTTTGCTTATGTGGTGCTGAGGAATCGAACCCAGGGCCTCTGGCATGCAAGGCAAGCGCTCTACCACTGAACCACCTTCCCAGCCCCCTATCATCCATTTTTAAGAGTCTATTTAACTCTGAAGCTTTTGTGATGTTTCCAGATGAGCTGAATCCTTTATAGCCTCGTTATACTTTTTTCACACAGCTATCCTACAGCATTTTGCAATACTTGTTCATGTCTGTGTCAGCTTTTTAGACTTTGAGGTTTTGTGTTGTCTTTTTTTTTTTTGTCGGTCGTGGGCTTGAACTCTGGGCCTGGGCACTGTCCCTGCACTCTTCAGCTCAAGGCGAGTGCTCTACCTCTTGAGCCACAGCGCCACTTCCAGTTTTCTAGTGGTTTATTGGAGATCAGAGTCTCAGGGACTTTTCTGCCTGGGCTGGCTATGAACCACGATCTCAGATCTCAGCCTCCTGAGTAGCTAGGATTACAGGTGTGAGCCACTGGCGCCTGGCATATCATTTATTTAAACAAGGTCTGTTAAACTAAACCCATGGCATATCATTTATTTAAACAACGTTTGTTAAACTGAAATATAAACAACAGCAAGCATGTGTAGTAAGCTTAACAAGTCAACCCTTTCCATATCAACAGAATTAGGAAATATTCTTGTCTGCTTATTGAAACAGATGTCCTTTAAGGAGCTATTAGCATTGTTCCACTAGATTCCTGAAGGTAATAAGCACAGTTTATTATTATATTTTGATTCAGTCAAACCAGCTCTTGTCAGCTGGACCTCATTATTCTAAACTTACTATAGGTGAATTTCTTGGCACTGCGGAGAGCAGTGATTCATTCAAGTAGTGTTTCTCTATTGTTTGTCTCATAAACTTGCTGGAAACAGAAAATTAGCACTGCTTTGAAGGAGAGGTCCCTAGCCCAATTTGGCCTTTACCTTGGAACCTCATGAGCTCAGTGGGTTTCTTCTTAATGGTATTGCTTCCCAACATACAAAAACAAACAAACCCAATTTCACAACAAAAGCCCACACTCATCTCTTTATACTACACATAGGACTTTCCTGAAGCATACAGGCTTTTAGTGAAGAAAAATAAATTTGGTCCCATGAGAACAGAAGGGGGCTGCCTAGGGGAAGAGACTTTGCTCTCCAGCCACTACACTTGTCTCCAGGAGAGCAAAGGGGCCATTGGTGCTGTGTTCTGCCTCTACACAGGGCCTTGGGAATTCCTCCCTCCCTTCCTTTGTCCCTTTTCCCCTCTCTCTCTCCTTTTTTCCCTCCCTCTGTCTCTCTTTCCCACCCTTGGGTATGTCTGGGAATTGCACTTAGGGCCTCTGAATTATACCCAGATTTAATTAAATTAAATGAATTAATTAATTTATTGTCAGTTATGGGGCCTGAATTCTGGGCCTGCGTGCTATCCCTCAGCTCTTCAGCTCAAGGCTAGCACTCTACCCCTTGAACTACAGTGCCAGTTCCGGCTTTTTTTCTGCTTATGTGGTGCTAAGGAATCAAATCCACGGCCTCATGCATGCAAGGCAAGCATTCTACCACTGAGCCACCTTCCCAGCCCCTATACCCAGATTTTATTACTACTTTTTTTTTTTTTTTTGTCTGTTGTGGGGTTTGAACTCAGAGCCTGGGTATTGTCCCTGAGCCTCTTTGTGCTCTACCACTTGAGACAGAGTGCCATTTCCAGTTTTTGAGTGGTTAGTTGGAGTTAAGAGTCTCATGGGAACTTTTCTGCCCAGACTGGCTTCAAATTGTGATCTTCAGATCTCAGCCTCCTGAGTGGCTAGGATTACAGGCCTGTTCCACCTGTGCCTGACTTGCTTTTAAAATAATCGTAATAATAATAATAATAATAGTAGTAATAATAATAATGCTGATAATATGGCCTGGAGCATGTATTCAAAGAATAATAAGACTTTGAGAAAATCCTGCCTTCCACCAGAGAACAATATTGGGCTCCTGGTATAGGGTGAAATCCTTCATTGAGCCTCTCTAGAGGACGAGGCACCGTGGGGTAACAGGTAAGAAGCACAGGAATTCCAGTAAGTTTCCCCTGCAGGCCTCAAAAGGTTACTTGGGAGTCTATCACTGAAGAGCTGTGGTTTCCCCTCCCAACTTAAACTCCTGGGGAAACCCTAAAACCAAGGTGGCCTGATACCCGAAACTACTGAACAAAGATAGAAAGCCCAGGTTAGATATCCTAATTGTGTCCCTGTATTGCCACATTTGTGGTTACCAGTCTTTGTAATGTCCTTCCTTTGGTTTCCTGTCATTTTTTTTTTCTAGCTCCACTGAGCTGAGGCTTCTGCCGCTAAAATAGCCTTTCTGGGATGTGGATTGACAGGGTTTAAAGAGACTAGGCTCCCAGACAGGGCCTGGCTCCATGACAGGGCCTGGCTCCCAGACAGGGCCTGGATCACATCTGTGGTCTTCTTTTTTTTTTTGGGTCCAGTCGTGGGGCCTGAACTCTGGGCCTGGGCGCTGTCCCTCAGCTCTTCAGCTCAAGGCTAGCGCTCTACCACTTGAGCCACAGCACCACTTCCGGCTTTTTTCTTTTTGCTTATGTGGTGCTGAGGAATCGAACCCAGGGACTCATGCATGCAAGGCAAGCGCTCTACCACTGAGCCATCTTCCCAGCCCCTAGGCATTTTTTTTTTATTGTGAAAATACCGTACAGAGGGGTTACAATTACATGGGCAAGATAATGAGTACATTTCTTATCAAGCATTGTAGCCTCCTCCTTTGTTTCCCCTTCCCATCCCTTCCCATCCTCCCCCCCCCCCCCCCCTTAGGCATTTTTAATCCTAGCAAGTTGACAATCTAACATCATATATTTGTTCCTCAATATCCATTGGTACATCTCCCCATACAAAAATCTGAGTGCTAAAGTCCCATACATAAATAGTAATAGTACTTGATATGCCTATATACCTCTTCTGTTATGCTTTAAATCATCTCTAAATTAGAAAATACCTAATATAGTATAAATGCTAGTAAATAGTTTTTTTGTTTTTTGTTTTGGATCCGGTCGTGGGGGCTGAACTCTGGGCCTGGGCGCTGTCCCTCAGCTCTTCAGCTCAAGGCTAGCACTTTACCACTTGAGCCACAGTGCCACTTCCGGTTTTTTCTGCTTATGTGGTGCTGAGGAATTGAACCCAGGGCCTCATGCATGTGAGGCAAGCACTCTACCACTAAGCCAACTTCCCAGCCCAGTAAATAGTTTTTGTATGACATTATTTTAGAAATGACAAAGAAAAATGTCCATGCTCAGTGCAATGTAATTTCCTTTTTAAATCATTTTTTTATAGCTAGGCGCTGGTGGCTCAAGCCTGTAATCCTAGCTTCTCAGTAGGCTGAAATCTAAGGATCATGGTTCAAAGCCAGCCCAGGCAGAAAAGTCCGTGAGACTCTTATCTCCAATTCACCACCAGAAAACCAGAAGTGGAGCTGTGACTCAGTGGTAAAACACTAGCCTTGAGCCAAAAGTGCTCAATGATAGCACCCAGACCCTGAGTTCATGCCCCATGACTGACAAAGTTATTTATTTAAATAGTTTTACAAAGGGGTTTCAGTTCATTGTGTCAACTTAGGAGTACAGTGCATGAGAATCAGTGTCAGTTCTGCTATCATTCAACCCCTGCAATTTTCTTTTAGTTTTTTTGTTTTGTTTTTGGTCAGCGTGGGGCATGAACTCTGGGCCTGGGCGCTGTCCCTCAGCTCTTCAGCTCAAGGCTAGCACTCTACCACTGGAGCCACAGCGCCACTTCTGGCCTTTTCTGCTTATGTGGTGCTGAGGAATCGAATTCAGGTCCTCATGCATGTAAGGCAAGCACTCTTACCACTGAGCCAACTTCCCAGCCCCTAGAATATTTTTGAACTGTTGTTAGCTAAAACTGTGGGTGAGGAACTAATGGATATAATGACCAATTGTATTTACATTTCCCTGAATCACTTATTTTCCTGATTGGAAAGGTACTCATCCATCTTCTCTGAAATACTCTTGACCTTCTGCAAGTGACTCCCCCACCCCATGCAAACACAACATAACAGCTATTTGTTTGCCCATTGTGAAAAAGGCCTAAATCTCAGGCACTTCAGGTAGTTAAATAAATGAAGATCACTAACCATCCTCAAAAGTTTATAATCTAATAGAAAAAAGTAGAAATAAAACAACAGAAATAGTAATAACTGATTGTGAGCCTTCTGCTGTTATCTGCCCTGTGCTTCATGCTTTGATGTTTCCTTTCATCTCTGTAGGCCTTGAGAGTGGTGTCATCTCTCATACAGCTTAATGTGACTGAGAAACGCCACTTGAAGAAATGGGATAATATTGGTTTCATCTCACAGTTCCCCAAGCTGTTTGGTCAGAATTTTTTTTCTTTCTCTTTCTTTCTTTCTTTCTTTCTTCCTTCCTTCCCTTCCCCTCCCTCTCTCCCTTCCTTCCTTCTTTCCTTCCTTCCTTCCTTTCTTTTTTTTGTTGGTCATGGCTTGAACTCTGAGCCTGGGTGCTGTCCCTGAGCCTTCAGCTCAAGGCGAGCGCTCTACCACTTGAGTCACAGCACCACTTCTGGTTTTCTGGTGGTTTATTGGAGATAAGAGTCTCACCAGACTCACCTGCCCTGGCTGGCTTTGAACTTCATTTCTCGGAGCTCAGAATTTTTTTTTTGGAGGGGGGGTCGGTTGTGGGGCTTGAACTCTGGGTGCTATCCCTCAACTCTTTAACTCAAGGCAAACACTCCACCACTTGAGCCACACCAGCACTTCCAGTTTTCTGAGTGGTTTATTTGAGATAAGAGGCTCACAGGTTTCCTGTCCAGGCTGGCTTTGAACCTCCTAAATGGCTAGGATTATAGGCGTGAGCCACGGACACTGAACTTGTTTTTTTTTGTCAGTCATGGGGCCTGAACTCTGGGCCTGTCCCTCAGCTCTTTAGCTCAAGGCTAGCACTCTACCACTTGAGCCACAGCACCACTTCCGGCTTTTTCTGTTTATGTGGTGCTGAGGAATCAAACCCAAGGCCTCATGCATGCAAGGCAAGCACTCTATCACTGAGCACCTTCCCAGCCCCTTCAGAATATTTTTGATCTGTTACTAGCAAGGGTTACCAGGTGTGAGCCACCAGCTCAGAATTCTTTCTGTATGTGTAAATTCTTTGAATGCCTTGTGTAATTACTGATCAGCAAAACTGGCTTAGAAAGTTAGGTTTAGACCATTTTATGGAGGGTTTTGGCTAGTAGTTAACCTGTTGTATCAACTGCTTCATGGTGTTTCTGAAGCAGGGGGTCATGTTCCTAGAGTTGTGTCTATTTGACAGTGGTGTGTAGTGGGGACTGGAAAAGAGGAAGGCCCTCAAAGTCAGCTCTGAGTGGTTCCTGGTCTCTCATCATATGACATGATTCATTTGAAATCCAATTGCTTCACATTCAACCAAAACTTCAGGAGAACCAAGATTGAGGGGGAGGAATGGTGGGTCATCCAGTATCAAACCGACAAACCTCCCACAGCTAAAAATAATGGGCCATTGTCCCTCTAGCTTTTTCAGCAGCTTCCCTCTGTATGGAGTGTCCAGGCGGCTGGCAGCCAAAATGTCCTTGTGACTTCGTAGGCCTCAGAGCTCTCCCTTTCCCTCCTTCCACTGCCTCCCACAGCCACCCCAGAGACACAGGGCAGTCACATAGTAGATGCAGGCAGGCGTGGGATGTGAGTCACGAGGTACTCTTGGCAGTGAACCACTGATGGATGTGCAGAGAATCCAGCCTCTTCCCTTCCTTCCTTACCTTCATTGTGGAGGCTTAAGCTCTCTTTGGATAGCCCTGTCTAGCTTGGAACTTGTGATCTCTTACCAGCCTCCTGGGTGCTGAGATTATAAGCTTGTGTCATTCGTGGTTCACCATAAACTTCTTTTTTTGCTTGTTTGTTTTTTGGGGTCCGGTTATGGGGCTTGAACTCTGGGCCTGGGCGCTGTCCCTCAGCTCTTCAGCTCAAGGCTAGCACTCTACCACTTGAGCCACAGCACCACTTCCAGCTTTTTTTTTTTTTTCTGCTTATGTGGTGCTGAGGAATGGAACCCAGAGCCTCAAGCATGCAAGGCAAGTGCTCTACCATTGAGCCACCTTCCCAGCCCCCTTAACTGTGTTTTATATCAATAATAACTACCTCAGTAGGTTGATGTAAGAATCAACTAAAGCAGTTGATTGTGCTGGTGTAGCAGTTGATTGTGTCTGGGCCTGGGAGCTATGCTTGAGAATTTTTGCTCAAGGCTAGTGCTCTACCACTTGAACCACAACTCCACTTTTAGCAGTTAATTGGAGATAATAATCTCATAGACTTTATTGCCCAGGCTAGATTCAAACTGCAGTCCTCATATCTCTGTCTCTTGAGTAGCTAGGATTACAGATATAAGCCAGTAAGTGCTCTACCACTTGAGCCACAGTGTCACTTCTGGCTTCTTCTGTTTATATAGTGCTGAGGAATCAAACCTAGGGCCTCATGCATGCAAGGGAAGCTCTCTTACCACCAAGCTTCCTTCCCAGCCCTGTGTCATCCTTTTTTTTTTTTTTTTGTCGGTCATGGGGCTTAGAGGAATGCTTGGAACAAAAGCAGTGTCTGGCATGTGTTCACTATTATTTTGATTATGTTTATTCATAAAATAGTGTCATTACTAATATTGGGTAAGTGAGTGAGTGGATGGGATAATTAAGAAACAGTTCTTACTATTAAAGAATTCAATAGGGGGGCTGGGAAGGTGGCTAAGTGGTAGAGCGCTTGCCTTGCATGCCTGAGGCCCTGGGTTCAATTCCTCAGGACCACATAAGCAAAAAAGAAAAAAGCTGGGAATGAAGTGGCGCTGTGGCTCAAGTGGTAGAGCGCTAGCCTTGAGCTTAAGAGCTGAGGGACAGCGCCCAGGCCCAGAGTTCAGGCCCCACGACCGGACCCCCCCCCAAAAAAAGAGTTCAATAGGGAAAGCAGAGGTGTGTGTGTGTGTGTGTGTGTGTGTGTGTGTATGCATGTATGCATGCATGCTTCAGTATTAGAGCTTGAACTAAGGATCCCATGCTTTTGTTTAGATTTTTTCACTCAAGGTTGGCACTCTACCACTTGAGCTACACTCTACTTCCAGCATGTTTGGTGGTTAATTGGTAATGAGTTTCTTGGAGTAGATTACAGGCATTAACCACTGGCACCAGCTCAAAGAATTTTTTTTTTTTTTGTCAGTCATGGGGCTTGAACTCTGGGCTTGGGCACTCTCCCTCAGCTCTTCAGTCAATGTGAGCACTCTACAGCTTGAGCCACAGCGCCACTTCCAGTTTTCTAGTGGTTTATTGGAGATAAGAGTCTCACTGACTTTTCCTTCCTGGACTGTCTTTGAACCGTGATCCTCAGATCTCAGCCTCCTGAGTAGCTAGGATTACAGGCGTGAGCCAACAGGGCACGGCTGAACTCTGATTTTGAAGATTCTTGAGCTGAAGTCTTCAACATTTCTCTCAGCTTTTCCACAGAAAAGGCTGAACTTTTTCAAGGAGCAATGTTTTGTCAGTGTTCTACCTGTAAATCTGAGCAAGACTACAGGTTGCTAACTAGATGGTAAACACTGAAGTCCTTTTACATCAATTTCCACATCAGCCTATAATCACTATACTCTGGAATATCAATTGCATGGATCTTCATGAAGCTTGTACTTAATTTGTGTCCTGTTAATCATCATCTTATAGTAAATCAGTGTGGCTCTACACTGCATGTGATTTGGCAAGCTACATAATGCACCTTTTTCCCCTCATTCACTGTTGGTACTTGACAGTCTCATCAGTGGTTTACAAGCTTTAGTGTGTCTAAGAATGGCAGCCCTAGCTAAGTGCTGGTGGCTCACACCTGTAATTCTAGCTATTCAGGAGGCTGAGATCTGAGGAACACAGTTTGACTGGGCAGGAATGTCTGTGAGACTTGTTATCTCCAATTAAACAGCAAAAAAGTTGGAAGTGGAGGTGTAGAATAAGTGGTTGAGTGCCAGTCTTGAGTGCAAAAGCTCAGGGACAGTGCCCAGGCCCTGAGTTAAAATCTGAGTCATGACAAAAATAAATAAATAAAAGAATGGCAGCCCAAGGTTGTATAACCCAAACTCAGGGGCACTAGTTTTCATGTACAACTTAAGTGTTTGTCTTCACATGTTCTGGCTTAACTTTTTAAAAAATTTTAATGGTTATTTTTCCTTTTATTAATTTTATTTATCTATGGCTTATGTGGTACCAAGAAATTGAACCCAGGACCTCGTGCATACTAGGCAAGCACTCTACCAATAATCCACATTCCATGCCCTGGTTTAACTTTTTTATAAATATAAATTTATGTTATTATTAAGGTGTTGTACAGAGGTGTTAGCATTTCATCAGTCAGGTAATGAGTACAGTTCTTTTTGGACAATGGCATCCTTCCTTCATTTTCCCATTTCCTCCTACTGTCCCTGCCCACAAGTTACATAGTTCATTTTCCACATAGTAGTCTACTGAGTACCATGCCTGTATTTGTTCACCCTTTTCTCTCTCCATTTCTGTACCCCTTTTACCCTTCTAAAAAGACAAACAAAACAAAAACCAAAAGCAAACAAGAACAATACCAGCAACAAACTTTTGGGCCCAATTACCCTTTACAGCTACCTGGTCATGAAATAAAACAAAAACCAAAAGCAAACAAGAACAATACCAACCACCAACAACAAACTTTTGGGCCCAATTACCCTTTACAGCTACCTGGTCATGAGAAGTAATTCCCTGAAATACAATCTCTCTGCTCCCCCCTGCTTTCATCGCCAAGTTGTCTGCACTACCTCCTGCCAGGTTTGAACTCCCACTCTATTCCCCCCCCCTCCCAATCCCACAAGGCCCTCTAGAACCAAGTTCTGTTGAAAACAAATTGCCAAGTCCTCAGCTGCACCACTGAACACTTTCATGGTCTTCCTTTTCCCTGGGATCCCTGGATGCCTAGGAATACTTTTTTTTTTTTTAAGATGCTGTACAGAGGGGTTACAGTTACATGAGTAATGAGTACATTTCTTGTCAACATTGTTTACACCCTTCTTTGTTTTTTCCCTACTATTCCTTCCCTCCCCACCTTTCCCACTCCCCACTCCTCCCTCCCCAGGTTGTAAAGTTCATTTCCAACCTAGTGTCTTGTATCATTGTTGCAATGAGTCATCTGTATCCTTGTTTCAGCATTTTGTTTTATTTCCCTTCCCCTCCCCAAATTAGATAAATGTATATACTTTTTCTCTAGCCTGTCCATCCCTTGGTCTGGGCTGGAAGGTGGAAGGGCTGCCTGCCACTCTGCTTATGCTCCCACCCTCCTACAGGATCACACCCTTGGAGGTTCATACCATCAGCTCTGCTGTCCTCTGCTACCCCCTTCTTTTCTCCCATTCTCCATGGTAGGCATCCAAACCAGGGCCTCACACATTACCACTGAGCTACCCCCAGCCTGTTATCACTTAAGACCAGCTTCCTGGTTATTCAATCATGTTCCTGGAGGACTTTGGAACTTGACTCAGAGTTGTTCTCTATACCTCCCAACCTAGTAACACCCTGGTGACTTCAGCTTTCAACACCCTGTACCTGTCCCACTGTTGTATGTTAGTATGTGTGGTGTAGACAGTGCCAACATTCTAGTCTCACCACCTCAACCTTCAGAATGCCTTTCACACCAAACTTCTGTGTCTGCTCACCACGCATAATGGCCCACTGCTAAATCTTACATGCTTCTGTATCTCAGTCACTGTCTCTTTCTCACCACACATACACATAGCCAAAAATTATGACATTCCTTTCAAAAGATGGAGCCTAATTTACCTCCCCTTGAGTGTGGTTTGGTCTTGGTCATTCTCCTCCTCTTCCTCTCCTCCTCCTCCTTTTTTTTTGGGGGTCCGGTC
>NW_012267302.1:3669047-3670399 GCF_000151885.1 Dipodomys ordii
CTCATGGACTTTCCTGTCTGAGATGATTTCATACCATAATAATCAGATCTCAGATTCCTGAGTAGCTAGGATTTCAGGTGAGCCACCAGCAGCAGCAATATATATGTTACATATATATATTATATGGACTTTAACTCAGGGCCTCCTGCTATTCCTTAGCTTTTCCACTCAAGGCTGATGCTTTACCAGATGCTTTACCACTGGACGCATGCCTCCACTTTCAGCCTTTTGTAGGTTAATTGGAGATAAGAATCTGTCAGAGTTCTGTGGGGGCTGATTTTGAACCTCAGTCCTATCTCAGCCTCCTGAGTAGCTAGGATTATGGGTGTGATCCACTGGTACCTAGTAGTTAGTGGAGTTTAAACTTAGGGTCATGAGCTTGCTAGGCAGCTGCTCTACCACTTGAGCCACACCTCTTTTTGTTTATTTTTGAATAGGTTCTTACTTTTGCCCAGTCTTGAACTTTGTAGCTAGAATGACAGGTGCATGATACCATGACCAGCTTTTATGAGATCTCGTGAACTGTTTTCTTTCCTTGAACTACAGTCTTCTTGATCTCAGCCTCCTGAGTAGCTAGGATTACAGGTATGAGAGCCACTGGGCCTGGTTTTGTCTTGAACTTTGCTTACTTGAACCTAAACATATAAACTCATGTACCCCAGACATCCAGATAACTCATATACTCTGAGTATCTGGGGTCTCATTAAAACCACGATGAGCCAGGCACTGGTGGTCCAAGCCTGTAACCCTAGCTGCTCAGGAGGATCACAGTTGGAAACCAGTCCAGGAGGGAAAAGTCTATGAGACTCTTATCTCCAATTAACTATCAAAAAGCCAGAAGTAGAGATGTAACTCAAGTAATAGAGCACTAAACTTGAGCAAAAAAGCTCTGAGACAGCTTCCAGGCCTGGAGTTTAAGATCAAGGACCAAACACAAAGAAAAGAATAATAAAATCATGATGAAAAGGTGGGTGCCAGTGGCTCACACTTGTAATACTAGCTACTTAGGGGGCTGCAATCAGGATCTTTGTTCAGTCAGCTTAGGCAGACAAATTCAAGAGACTCTGATCTACAGTTAACCAGAAAAAAGCCAGAAATGGAAGTATGGAGTTCCTGCTGTGATGGGAGGGGGGGGGGAAGCTGAACAAGAAAAGCTCAATGCCCTGAATCCAATCTAGTACAGCACACATATACAAAGACATCAAGCAAACAAGCCGGGCGCTGGTGGCTCACGCCTGTAATCCTAGCTACTCTGAAGGCTGAGATCTGAGGATCGAGGTTCAAGGCCAGCCCAGGCAGGAGAGACCGTGAAACTCCTATCTCCAATAAACCACCAGCAAACCGGAAGTGGC
>NW_012267302.1:3676234-3681440 GCF_000151885.1 Dipodomys ordii
GGCTGGCTTTGAACCGCGATCCTCAGATCTCAGCCTCCTGAGTAGCTAGGATTACAGGCGTGAGCCACCAGCGCCCGGCTCTTTTTAGAACATTAGTAAACCTAGCTATAACCCAGCAAGACTTCTGGCTGGGCTTGCACACGGGGAAAATTTACCAGGTTGAAGTTTTGAGTTTTGGATTATGGAAATCTTACCTTGTCAACTAGTTAGAAGAGTAGAACTGTGAAGGCATTTGAGGCTTTCAGAAATAAATTGGTGGTGGTAGGGTTTGAGGACTTGGCACAAGTCTGTAATTGTATGGCTGAATGGCTATTAAAAATAATTTCATTTAACCTTATTATTTTATAAAGAAACTGAGGTGCATGGGCTAAAACGGAGGCAGGAGACTAATTTGAAGCCCTCAATGAGCCATTTCTATTTCATTAGAATGTTCATTTTAAAAAGTTATTATAGGGCTGGGAAGGTGGCTCAGTGGTAGAGCGCTTGCCTTGCATGCCTGAGGCCCTGGGTTCGATTCCTCAGCACCACATAAGAAAAAAGAAAAAAGCCAGAAGTGGTGCTGTGGCTCAAGTGGTAGAGCGCTAGCCTTGAGCTGAAGAGCTGAGGGACAGCGCCCAGGCCCAGAGTTCAGGCCCCACAACCAGACCCCCCCAAAAAATAGCTATTATACAAAAGGGCTTCAATTCAAAGTATCGATCTGCGTGTACAACGCATAAATGTCACCCCTGTCAGCAACACTCCCCCCAACCCCACCTTTCCCCTCAAGACTGCTCTTCTCTCCCTGCCCCCTTCTTCCTTTGGCTTCCTGCACACCCAGATCACTGGGGTGGGGACCGCATTATGCCAAACCCCGGGGCTCCCTCTGCGTGCTGGCAGAGCGACCCCGAGGGACAGGTGCAGACTGAAAGGTGCTCAATGAGGGGGAGCCCCGGAGACCCCCCCCTCAGGCCGCAAAGCTCCGCCCCGTGACACAGACACCGCGACGGACCAAAGCCGGCGCGGCTGGGGTTGCGGGCACCTCCCGTACTGACACTGAGTGAGGGTGTTTCACTAGCGCATTGCACGAGGCCCGCGCAAACCCGGTGACGCCCCGCTAACTTCGGGCCGGAAGCCCCCCCCCCGGAAGAAGCACGCCGGGCCACAGAACCTGCGCACCAGCGCCGGAGGGCGTTGGAGAGACGTACGTGACCCGCGGGGCGCGCCCGAAGCCACGCCCCTCCCGTGACGCGCGCCGAGCCTCCGCCCCACCCCCCCGCCCGCGCGGACGCCGTCGCGCTGCTTCCGCCGTTCCCCGCCCCCTGGCCTCTGGGGGCTGCCCGGCTCGCTGCCTGACCCGAGGCCCGACGGCTTCGGTTCCCCCAGCCCCCGTCGACGGACGGAGGCAGCTCGCCCGGGGGGCAGGGGTACCCTCGCTCCACGGGGCTGCTCCGGTGTAGGCTGAAGGGGACGGCGGGTGGCTGTGCGGGGACAGGCGCGGCGGGCAGCCCGAGGGGCAGCGGCGGGGTCCTGGCTGGGGGAGGACAGGGTTGCGGCGGGCGGAACGGTGTCTCCTTCACTTCGCCCTCCAGCCGCGGCAGCTGCAGCCGGACCTTGAGCGAGCCGAGCGGCCTCAGCTGCGAGCCGAGCGGCGGCAGCGGCGCCCTCAGGAGACCACCAGGTACCGCCCTGGTCGCCTCACGCCGACCCCCGGGGGGCCTAGGCCGCGACGGCCGAGCGGGAGGCTCGAGCCCAACTCGGGGTTGGCCCTAGCTCCCTAAGATGGCCGCGCGGCCCCACAGCCCCCTGCCCCTCTCCGTCCGAGACCCTCTTTGGGTCCTTTGACCCCCTCCCCCAGCCGACCGCACTTCTTGTCCCCTTCTCCCGCAGATCACCTCTTCCCGCGGCCTCGCCATGGCGACCTACGTACAGCCCTGCGTGCGGCGTAAGTGGAGCGGGCAGCTCTGCGGGATGGGGCGTCGGGGTTCGGGAGTCAAAACCCGTCGGCTAGAGGACCGCCACTTGCCCACCCCATCCCTTACCCCTCGGGGGACTGGGACGCTCAGTCCCTGTCGGTGGCCACTCCGGTCCGTCATCGGACCATCACCTCTGCAGAGGAGGAGCCGGGCTGCGGGATTGGGGGGGCCAGATAGAGGGCCACGGGGCGGGGGGGGGGCGTTGGTCTGGGGCAGCATTCACCTACAGTTTCTGGACGTAGGGTTGACAAATTCGGAAGCCAGAAGTTTGAGCAACTGTGAGGCTCTCGCCTTTGGGGAAGCGGAGAGGTTACTTTGGGGGAGGAAGTAGTTATCTGCTTAGCGAGAGCGCAAGGTCATTATTTGTGCTCGGTAGGGCGTGGACGTGCCTTTGTGGAATGAATGAGCTAGTGGGAGAGCTCAGATTGCTTGCCCTTAAGCCTTACTGCTTGGGCCCAAGTTGGGAGTGGTATTTATACATTTAAAGTGCCATTTGATATTTAGTTGATGTAGGCACTTGAGTGAAACAGAGACGGCCGCAGTTTTTTCTAGATCTCAATACTAAGGTACTCAGAGCGTTAGGGTCCCTTCTCACCCCTGAATGTTAGTTTGGATCTCAAGGAGGGTGCTAAAGAGGAAAAAAAATGCCTCTTTTTAAAATTTTTTTTATTGTAAAAATACCGTACAGAGGGGTTACAATTACATGAGCAAGGTAATGAGTACATGTTTTATCAAGCATTGTTGCCTCCTCCTTTGTTTCCCCTTCCCATTTCCTCCCCATCATACCCCCCCCCCAAAATGCCTCTTAAGTTTTGCTTTTTGTCTAAGTTGAATTAGCTCATCCTGGTGAACTTGGCAGATGTAGATATTTATTTTTTTGTTCCAGTCTGGTTCTTTGCAGTGAAGTTTGTGTAGACACTGTTAAAATTTAGGAGCAGAAAGTTTTTATTATTAATATTATTTGAAAGGTCTTTTCCAAGTTTGTACAACATGGTTATCCATTTTAGAAGCCATTGTTAGGCCTGACTCCTTCATGAATCATTGTAGTTCTATTGTAGCTTCTGAGCTTCCAGTGAATTTGGACTAATTTAATTTAAAGGTTAGCATGTCTCATAGCTTATTTCCCTCTGGAGTGAAGGTAAGAGAACAGGAACGTTAACATTGGATTCTTCTTTTTCCCCCAGCAATGTGTATCCCTCCATCATATGCTGACCTTGGCAAAGCTGCCAGAGATATTTTCAACAAAGGATTTGGTAAGAACTTAGTGTTTTTCTGTAATTTTACATAAAAAATGAAAATATGTGCTTGGATCTTCATTTCTTGACTTCCCCCTCCTTCCTTTGTTAGGTACATTTTTAAATTAAAATTCTATCAAGTAGATATTACAGTCCACTCAAGTTTTTTCAGAATATATAATTTATGCATTTTAACCCTTAAGACAGTTTCTGTGCTCATGTATGTGTTTGAGTGTGTGTGGGTGTGGTGTGTTCCTGTGCGAAAGCGTACCAGTCCTGAGTGAGGCTTAAAATCATGGCCTGGCCATTGTCCCTGAGCTTTTTCTCTCAAGGTTAGCGTTATACTATACTACTTGATCCACAACTCTGCTTCTATTTTTCATTTTTTGTTCTTTTGTGGTAAATTGGTGATAGGAGTCTCATTGCATTTTCTTGCTTGGACTGGCTTTGAACCATGATCCTCAGATCTTAGATTCCTAAATATATAGGTTTACAGGTATGAGCTACTGGTACCTGGCTTCATTTACTTTAGTTATAGCTTAAGTTTTGTTGACTAGAGTTATGATCTATAACAGTTTCACATTTGCTGTAGTTGCTCCTAAATGCCTCTCAAAGATTTGTTCCCCACACCTCTTTTAGATAAATGTCCTAAACATTTAGGATGAACTGTTGGGTATCTGAAGATTTAAGTCAAACAGGTTTTCTTTTTTTTTCCCCACATGCATGTATGTGTGTGGAGGGGAGTGGGGGTGCTGAAGCTTGAATTGAACTCAAGGCCTTTTTGTGGACTTTTCCTGCCTGAGCTAGCTTTGAACTGCAATTTTCAGATCTCAGCCTCCTGAGTGGCTAGGATTGCAGGTGCGAGCCAGCCACCAATACTGGGCTGTAAAATCTTTAATTAGCTTAACAGTACAGAAGGGGATTTCATTATTATATTGTCTCACTTGTTTACAATATATTCCAACCAATCTCACCCACTAGATCACTTATCCTTTGTGGAATTTAAAAAAATATATAGGAACCAGGCACTGGTGGCTCATGCCTGTACTCCCAGCTACTTAGGGGACTGAGATCTGAGGAACACAGTTCAAAGCCAGCTGGACAGGAAAGTCCGTGAGACTCTTATCTCCAATTAAATACTAGAAAACCATAAGTGGTGCTGTGGCTCAAATGGTAGAGTGCTAGCCTTGAGAAGAAGAGCTCAGGGATAGCACCTAGGCCTAGAGTTCAAGCCCCATGACTGGACACCCCCCCAAAAAAAATACATATACATATATATATGCACACACATACAACATGGCTGGGAATCTGGCCTAGTGGTAGAGTGCTGGCCTATCATGCATGAATCCCTGGGCTTGATTTCCTCGGTACCACATAAACAGAAAAGGCCAGAAGTGGTGCTGTGGCTCAAGTGGTAGAGCACTAGCCTTGAGCACAGAGTAGCTCAGGGACAGTGCCCAGGCCCTGAGTTCAAGCCCCAGGACTGGGGGAAAATTACACACGCACGCACACACACACACACTTGACTATCTTTTATACAGATAAAGCATTTTATTATTTTCTGCTCTTTTTTTGAAGGCTTTGGATTGGTGAAACTGGATGTGAAAACAAAGTCATGCAGTGGTGTGGTGAGTGTGCTCCCTAAAAAATCTGATGATCCTTTGCAGTATTTCTAACCATAAAAGTCACAGCTGAAAGATGTGTAACTATTTTACCTGAAGAGGCAAATAGAAATTTGTTTGAGCAAATAATAATTTGTTTGAAGTGATTTGCATGTAACCTGGTTTATTTTGGCACTGGATGTTTCTTTAAAAAAAAGTCTTTTCCCTGGCTGGGAAGGTGGCTCAGTGGTAGAGTGCTTGCCTTGCATGCCTGAGGCCCTGGGTTCGATTCCTCAGCACCACATAAGCAAAGAGAAAAATGCTGGAAGTGGCGCTGTGGCTCAAGTGGTAGAGTGCTAGCCTTGAGCTGAAGAGCTGAGGGACAGCACCCAGGCCCAGAGTTCAGGCCCCACGACCG
>NW_012267302.1:3682005-3693772 GCF_000151885.1 Dipodomys ordii
CTTTCTTTCTTTCTTTCTTTCTTTCTTTCTTTCTTTCTTTCTTTCTTTCTTTCTTTCTTTCTTTCTTTCTTTCTTTCTCAGTGTGGAGCTTGAATTCAGGGCCTGGGTTACTGCCCCTGAACCTCTTTGTGCTCAAGGCCAGTGCTCTATCACTTGAGCTACAGCACCACTTCCAGTTTTTGAGATAAGGGTCTCATGTTAACTTTTTGGCCTGGGCTGGCTTTGAACTGCTATCCTCACTCAGATCTCAGCCTCCTGAGTACCTAGGATTATAGACGTGAGCTACTGGTGCACAGCTCACTTTCTTTTAATGCCCATCAGTTGTGGGCATAAAAATATTCAGTGAATAACTAGTAAGTTGAGTATAGTAACCATTTATGCAGTGCCATATTCCAGCAGTCCTGCATGAAAATTTCTGCATGGATTTTGAGAGTTTATGGAGTTGGCTGATTTGAGTATCTTTAAACAGTTTAGTATTTGTATTTTTGTATGTAGATTTCATTTTTTATTTTTTGGGTCCGGTTGTGGGGCCTGAACTCTGGGCCTGGGCGCTGTCCCTCAGCTCTTCAGCTCAAAGCTAGCACTCTGCCACTTGAGCCATAGCGCCACTTCCGGCTTTTTTCTTTTTGCTTATGTGGTGCTGAGGAATCGAACCTAGGGTCTCAGGCATGCAAGTCAAGCGCTCTACCACTGGGCCACCTTCCCAGCCCTGCATGTAGATTTCAATTCACAAATTCCTATAAAAGGGTTAAAGTAAAATTTAAGCTTATGTAATTACATTTTCTAAAATTTTTTGAGATTGTTTTATGGGTGGATGTATCATTAATTGAAATATTACTGATAGTTTTGACAAATTATTGCTGTAGTTTATATAACTGACATATGTTAATCCTGTTGTTTTTTTTTTTTCCCAGTTCCCAGACTTGTTAAGTTTCTGGGATTTTGTGTTTGTCATTTGATTTCTGTCATTTGATTTCTTTGGCATTTAATTGTGGGTCAGTGGCTTGGTAAAGTTAACAGGTTATAGAGCCGTGAATTAGTGCATTTCTTGTTGGGGATTGATTACCACTCATCTACTTTCCAAGCTTGGTTTTTCATGTGTGTTTGTGCGCGCGTGTGTATGTGTGCATGTTCTCACTTAAATTTGTTGAGGCTCCTTACAGACACCTGGCTCTGTGTGGGTATGTATGTAGGGGTGTGTGTGTGTGTGTGTGTGTGTGTGTGTTTCAACATCAAAGGCCTAAAAAAATGGAAAAAGATTTCAATGCTTGTGTTCTTAAAAGCTTTCGAGTCAGAGAGACAAACTTAAAACTGGGAATATATCAAGAATTGAGTAATATCAATTACTAGATGGGTAAATCAAGTCATTGAAAAGGAAAGGCTTATTGTAGATAGGGAAAGTAATATGGACATAGGTTTTGACTTTACAGTGTTGGGATATGTGTGTGTCTGTGTAGACTGGTTCTTGATCTGTGGGCTGATGGATGACAGCAGGTCGGGCTGATTAAAAATTACTGCTTGTGGGCTGGAAAAATGGCTCAGTGGTAGAGTGCTTGCCTTGCATGCATGAGGCCCTGGGTTTGATACCTCAGCACCACATAAGCAGAAAAAGCCAGAAGTGGCATGGCTCAAGTGGTAGAGTGCTAGCCTTGAGCTGAAGAGCTGAGGGACAGCGCCCAGAGTTCAGGCCCTACAACCCACCAAAAAAAAAAAAGTTGTACATATTTTCCATTTTAAAATTCACTGTTTTAATAGTGATTTCCTTTTATGTAAAGTACATGCAAATGAGCACAGCTTTCATAATGTTAGTTCAATTTAACCCTCCACAGATAGGAAAAGTTTGTGTTCCTCATTGTTACACATTTAGCAAATGACATCTAAACTGGCTATCAGAACTTGTAACTTTAGATCACAAGTAATTTCCTTGCTTGGTGCTGGTGGCCTACACCTGTTATCCTATCTACTCAGTAGGCTGAGATCTGAGGATCACGGTTTGAAGCCAGTCAAAGAAAGGCCACAAGATTTTCTCAGCTGTGACTCAAAGTGGTAAAGCACTAGCCTTGAGCACCAAAGCTCAGAGACAAGAACCAGGCCCTTAGTTCAAGCTCCAGTATTGGTGTGCGCCTGCGCACGCACACACACATACACAGAGTTATTTCTTAACATAATCTAGTTGAGTGTATTTTATTATAGGGTTGAATGCCAAGCTTAGATTTTTACATTTTTGTTAACAAAAGCATCTAATTTTAGGAGATTCTGCCAAATACTCTATTTTCTAAGTGAACAGTAACTCCTGTTTCCCCTCATTCTGCAGGTGTCACAATTTCTGATTGAAGTTTTCTTTGGTTCTGGTAATAGGGTTTGAACTCTGGGCCTTGTGCTTGTACTTGGCTTTTTCACTGAAGACTGGCACTCTACCACTTGAGCTGTGCCTTCAGTTCCTGCTTTTTGCTGGTTAATTGGAGATAAGAGTCTGGGATTTGTCTGTGTGAGCTTGCTTCAACTCAGTCATCAGATATCAGCCTGTTAGGTAGCTAGGATTACAGGCTTGAACCACCTGGCTGATTTTTTTTTTTTATCCTAGATAATTCTGCCTTAGTAGTTTTAATAAAAGATGTACAGATTGTTGTTTCCTTGAATTAGCTACAGGTTAATTTGTAATTGACTGGTTGGAAATAGCCCTTAAGTTAGATGAAGTCTTTGTCATTCTTGTATATAGCATAAAGTTATTGATGTTAAACAAGTTAGGTAGTACTTTCTTCCAAGATTATGAGAGGGTTCATTAAATTTATGTATTGCCTTACTAGGAATTCTCAACATCTGGTTCATCTAATACAGACACTGGTAAAGTTACCGGGACTTTGGAGACCAAATATAAATGGTGTGAATATGGTCTGACTTTCACAGAAAAATGGAACACTGATAACACTTTGGGAACAGAAATCGCCATTGAAGACCAGGTAACATTTCAAAAGTGTGCTTTATTAATTTTTACTTTTAGGCTTCAGGTAGTGTATAAAGCTGAATATAAACATTTTTTTCCTTCCAAAATAGATTTGTCAAGGTTTGAAACTGACATTTGATACTACCTTCTCACCAAATACTGGGTAAGCATGGATATTTTAACCTGCTTTCATTGACTTGCTTTCAGATATATGCCTCTTTTCATTGTGGCATTAATTTAAGTAATTAACTTGTTCTAAGATGCTTCTGTTTCACCAATTGCTACTTCTAGAAGCAGTTCTGTGCTAGTGGCAGTCCAGTTACCTCCTGTGCCCTTACTTTTAACCATTGGACTGTTTTGTAATGTGTTGCTTTCCAATCACACTGTAATTTATTTAAATAGTATTATGTACTCTTGTACTGTATATTATATATTGTAAATTACATATTGTAAATCTGTCACTGGTATCACTATTAAGGGAGTTTGTTCTTTTTTCCAGAAAGAAAAGTGGTAAAATCAAGTCTTCTTACAAGAGGGAATGTATAAATCTTGGTTGTGATGTTGACTTTGATTTTGCCGGACCTGCAATCCATGGTTCAGCTGTCTTTGGTTATGAAGGCTGGCTTGCTGGGTACCAGATGACCTTTGACAGCGCCAAATCAAAGCTGACAAGGAATAATTTTGCAGTGGGCTACAGGACTGGGGATTTCCAGCTACACACTAATGTGTAAGTATTTGTTTGGCTGTAGGGTATTTTGATACAGACCCTTAGAGGATGGCATTTGATTTGTCTCTGGACATCTCTTACTAATCTATAGTTTTAGCCCAAAGGATTTCTCTTTAATTGTTTGTTTGTTTGGAAATGCCCTTGGCCATTTCTAGAATGTTCTTCAGAAGTAGGTAGTAAAAGTATTAGTTTGACTTTGGTTGCAGAAAGAATAAATACTCACTGTACTTGAGTTATGATATGCTTTTAGGAGAGGCATTTACACATTGGTAAACTACCAGTATGTTCTTTTGTGTGTGTGTGTGTGTGCTAGTCCTAGGGCTTGAACTCTGGGCCTAGGTGCCATCCCCAAGCTTTTTTACTCAAGACTAGCGCTTTACCACTTGAGCCACAGCTCCACTTCCAGGACGTGCGTGTGTGTGTGTGTGTGTGTGTGTGTGTGTAGCAAGTTTTACTATGAAGCCAAGGCAACCTTAGGCACTCCAATCTTTAGTATGTGTGTGTGTGTGTGTGTGTGTTGATGGTTAATTGGAGATCTCATGAATTTTCTTGCCCTGGCTGGTGTGTGTGTGTGTGTGTGTGTGTGTGGTTAATTTTTTGAACCATGATCCTCAGATATTAGCCTCCAGAATAGTTAGGATTACAGTCATGTGCCACCAGTGCCTGGCCAGTATTTGTGTTCAATACGGATTTGGTAGGATTGCCTAAAGTGTATGAAGTTTGTTTTGTTTTGTTGTGGGTTCGGTAGTGGGGCCTGAACTCTGGGCCTGGGCGCTGTCCCTCAGCTCTTCAGCTCAAGGCTAGTGCTCTACCACTTGAGCCATAGCACCACTTCTGGCTTTTTGCTTTTTGCTTACGTGGTGCTGGGGAATCGAACCCAGGGTCTCAGGCATGCAAGGCAAGTACTCTACCACTGAGCCACCTTCCTAGCCCCGTGTATGAAGTTTTTACCTAATGCAAATGAGATAAATATGCAAAGCACTTAACATTTTTTTCCATCATTAAAACCAGTACATTGGTAAATAGCAGAGAAACATTTATTTATTTGTTTGTTTGTTTATTTTGGATCTGGTCATGGGACTCGAGCTCTGGGCCTGGGTGTTGTCCCTCAGCTCTTCAGCTCAAGGCTAGCTCTCTACTGCTTGAGCCACAGCACCACTTCCGGCTTTTTTCTTTTTGCTTATGTGGTGCTGAGGAATCGAACCCAGGCCCTCATGCATGCAAGGCAAGCGCTCTACCACTGAGCCACCTTCCCAGCCCCCAGAGAAACATTTAGAAAAACCTTTTGCCATAACTTTCAGCTAGCATATAAAATTTTTCATTAATAATCTGATTTTTTTTGTACATATATATTTAATAATAGGGATTAAGCCAGAGCCTAGACAAGCACTCTACCACTGAGCCATTTCCCTAGCTCACCAGAGTGTGAATGCTCAAAAGGTTAGGACTTTCTCTATTGGGTAAATTTTGTTTTTTGTTTTTGTGCCAGAACTGAGGCTTGAACTCAAGTTCTAGGCGCTGTCCCTGAGCTTCTTTTGAAGTTCAAGGCTCGTGCTCTACCACTTGAGCCACAGCTCCACTTCCAGCTTTTTGGTAGTTTATTGGAGATAAGAGTCTCAGGTTTACCGGGCGCCCATCGCTCACGCCTGTAATCCTAGCTACTCAGGAGGCTGAGATCTGAGGATCGCGGTTCAAAGCCAGCCCGGGCAGGAGAGACTGTGAGACTCCTATCTCCAATAAATCACCAGAAAACCGGAAGTGGTGCTGTAGCTCAAGTGGTAGAGCGCTCGCCTTGAGCTGAAGAGCTGAGGGACAGCACCCAGGCCCAGAGTTCAAGCCCCACAACCGCCAAAAAAAAAAAAAAAGTTTCAGGTTTACTGCCTGGGTTGGCTTCAAACTGTTACTTCTTTTCAATAGCAGTGCCCATCTTGTTTGGAATATTTTGATAATTTGATTAGTAGTAGTATTCATTTTAGAGCATGATTAGTAGAGTGGATAAGTGTACTGTGACTTGTTTTTCTAATCCTTGCATTGGAGATACAGTTAGAAAAAGAAAGACTAAAAATTTCAGTGGGCATTAGAGAGCAACATGAGTAAAGAGTTTTCCCCCTACTGCTTCTGGAGATGAAATCTTATACTAATGAGCGCTGGCAGTGACTTACATTTAAAAGAAATGCTACAATGTTGGCCCACATCTTAGAATTGATAACATTGTCTATTTTGAATTTACCAATTTAAAATACAGCAACGATGGGACAGAATTTGGAGGATCAATTTATCAGAAAGTTTGTGAAGATCTTGATACTTCAGTAAACCTTGCTTGGACATCAGGTACCAACTGCACTCGTTTTGGCATTGCAGCTAAATATCAGTTGGATCCCACTGCTTCCATTTCTGTGAGTATTTCTGTGGGCTTAGAGTGGGGTTTTGGTTTTGGGAGTGAATCTTGGAGTATGTTAAATTGTGTTGAAAATTTGAACTGTGATTCACACACATTGTCCTATTAGCAGATTGACTGGGTTTAGAATTTGGAATGCTGACTTTATTATGGAGACAGTGTTAGAGAGTGGATTTCTGTGTTTAATTTAAAAAACTTTTTTTTTAATTTATTTTTTATTTGTGAACATACTGTACAGAGGGGTTACAATTACATGGGCAGGATAATGCATACATTTCTTACCAAGCATTGCAGCCTCCTCCTTTGGTTTTCCCTTCACATCCCTTCCCAGCCTCCCCCCTCCCCCCTAATTTAAAAAACTTTTAAGTTGATATTACCCATGAGTTCCAAGTCTGGATATAGCCAAGTTTTGTGTCTTTGAGGAAATAATAAGTGTTAGGGAATAGTAATACTTTTATGATTAATTTTACTTTGTCTTATTCTGGTTTATGCAGTATCTCCAGATTTGATCTAAGAGTTCATTGGTACAAATGACAGATTTGCAGGCAAAAAGCTGAAGCTTGGCAAAGAAAGGACTTCAGACTAGTGCTGTTGGGTGGGGAAGGGAACAGAGCCAGTGTGAACTCATGTCTTGATTTCAGTCAGTCTGGAGTGCCTGGTGTTGTCCTTTAAAGCCCTGTATCTTGAGGACTCCCTCCACTTTCTCAGTATGGGATGGTCAGCCACTCTGGTCCTATCCTAGGTTCTTCATACTTTAATTTGCTCAGTGAGAAGCCGAAAAGGAACAATAAATGAATCAACTTTGCCAATGGGAAAAGTATTCAGGGTACTTAGTGGGTTGAGTGGGAGAGAGTGCAGTGTGAGGGTGCAGAGGGTCTGGCTTCCATTTCAGCAGCTGTTCCTATGTGTCAGTTGCTTATAGGTCAGGGACTGCCTGGTCTGTATACACTGGCAATGAAAGTTAAGCCACCCATCACAGTTAAATTTCTGTTACATAAAATGCTCTTTATCCCTGAGGACAATGCTTTATTATTTTGGAAGTTGTCTTTTAATATGAAGTCAATTACATAAGCTAGTTCCACCATAAATACATAAAATTCCCATCATCCCCAAACAGTGCTTCCTACATTTGCCAAACACATTGGAAGTTTATATTTCACTGTTTCAAATAGGAAGTCAGTGCTCTGCATGAGTTCTGTAGTCTAGGCATTTAGTTGTTTTAGCCCTAATTGTACAAGAAGTACCCTGAATACTTTTCCCATTGGCAAGGTTGATTCATTGATTGTTCCTCTTCTGTTTCTCACTGTACTAAATACCTCAGGATTCACACAGCCCACTATTCTCATTGCTGTTCTCATTAAATGTATGTCTGTGGACCACCACAGATTGAATGCCAAGCTTCAGAAGTGCCTTGGTACTCGTATGTCATTGAGTGACTGCTGAGAAATTAGTTTGGAATCTCACCTAGGTAGCGCCAGCTACTCATCCATTAATACCAACAGTCTTGCATCGCCTAATGGTTTTTTGATGGTTGGCTCCTGCAGTTAAATAATGGGAACTTGTATCCAACTGTTTCTAGCTGTTAATTTGTTGGGCAGAAGATGGTCATTAGTGGAGTTGTTTTTTTGTTTTCTGGTCCTGGGGCTTGGGCTCTGTCCCTGAGCTTCTCTACCACATGGGCCACAGTGCAACTTCTGGCTTTTTTGAGTATTGGAGATGAGAGTCTCATGGCATTTCCTGCCTAGGCTAGCTTCAAGCCTCAGTCCTGGGATCGCTTGAGCCCCTGAGTAGCTAGGATTACAGGTGTGAGCCACCAGTGCCTGGTTTTTTGTTTTGCTAGTCTTGGGTCTTGAACTCAGGGCCTAGGCACTGTCCCTGAGCTTTTTGCTCAAGGCTAGTACTCTACCACTTGAGCCACAGCACCACTTCTGGCCTTTTCTGTTCATGTGGTACTGAAGAATCAAACCCAGGGTTTGCATGCTAGGTAAGCACTATTGCCACATTCCCAGCCTCCTGGCTTTTTTTTTTTTAATTTGGATTTTTATCGCTAACTGTAGAATATTTGTTTCCATTAATATAAAATAGAGTGATTTCTTAACTTGTCATTTGCCTTTTACTGTCGTTAAGTAGTTGTACAAAGGAACTGTCATTTAACAAAACTGAAGGTATTCTTGAGACAACTCACATGGTCATGGGTAGCTTATGAAGACTTAGCTATAGTGTTGACTTATAAGTGCTGTGTGATTTTTTTTTTTTTGGTTTGTACAGTTAAGTCATTGCTTTTTTTTTTTTTTTTTTGCCAGTCCTGGGGCTTGAACTCTGTGCTTCTTTTGCTCAGGGTAGCACTTGAGCCCCAGCGCCACTCTGGCCTTTTCTGTTTATGTGCTACTGAGTAATCAAACCTAGGGCTTCATTCATGCTAGGCAAGCACTCTAACCACTTAAGCCCCAAGTACTTTTTAAAAATGTTTTATGCCTGTTTTTATATTTAGACTAAATAAAAGAATGATTTTTGGGCTGGGAAGGTGGCTCAGTGGTAGAGCGCTTGCCTTGCATGCCTGAGGCCCTGGGTTCAATTCCTCAGTGCCACATAAGCAAAAAGAAAAAAAAGCCTGAAGTGGCGGTATGGCTCAAGTGGTAGAGCACTAGCCTTGGACTGAAGAGCTGAGGGACAACGCCCAGGCCCAGAGTTCAGGCCTCAGGACCTGATCAAAAAAAAAAAAAAATGATTTTTGTGAGAGTGGGTAGGCCTTTTTTGGGGAAGGGGTACTGGAACTGTGGCTTGAACTCAGGGTAGTTTGCTCAGCCTTTTTTTTTTGGGGGGGTACAGTCATGGGGCCTGAACTCTGGGCCTAGGCACTGTCCCTCAGCTCTTCAGCTCAAGGCTAGTGCTCTACCACTTGAGTCACAGCGCCACTTCCGGCTTTTTTCTTTTTGCTTATGTGGTGCTGAGGAATTGAACCCAGGGCCTCATGCATGCAAGGAAAGCGCTCTACCACTGAGCCACCTTCCCAGCCCCATTGCTCAGCCTTTTTGATCATGGCTGGAGTGCTACCATTTTAGTCCAGTGTGAATAGGTAGGCTTTTTGTGCTAGGTGGACAAATTGAGGGCCTGTGGACACATACTAACTAATTCTTAGTTGCTGGATAACTTTAAATGGCACTTGATTTTTGTTTGGTTGAGTTCATACTACTGTATCTTAACTATCACATGAATAAGAGAGTTTTACTGTTCAAACCATGTAGTAGCTGTGTCTGTTTATTTAAAAATTTTTCTTACAGTGTTTTATTTTTTCTTTTAGGCAAAGGTAAACAACTCTAGTTTAATTGGAGTGGGCTATACTCAGACTCTGAGGCCTGGTAAGTATTCTTGATAAGTAGATAGTATTTTAAATTTTTTGATTTTTAACTTACTTTGCAAACATTATAAGCATGTAGAAGAGTTGCTTCTTTTTTTCATTTCTTTTTTTTTTTTTTTTTGGAAGTTTCAGTTGCAGCTTATCATGACATTTGTCCCCCAGGTATCTAGTACTGGTTTCTGGAGTTACGTTTTTAGAGTTAAGTATGGGTTTTAAGTCACCTGGGAAGTCTGTTCATGATACAACAGGTGTGTAGAGAGTTTTGTAATTTGAGTAAGCTCCTCAGTTCACAGTTTAAACCATTTGTTGACAAAGTTCTAAAGTGTCAGGTGATGATGGGTATGCTGGTGGCTCATACCTGTAATCCTACTTAGAAGGCTGAAACACCAAGGATCAAGGTTCAAAGCTAACCCTGGCTGAAAAATCTTAAGAATCTTCTATTAATGAATAAAAGTTGGAATTGGTGGTATGGCAAGTGGTAGAGCACCAGCCTTGAGTGAAAACCAGAGGGCCTTCAAGTCCCAGTACTGGTACAAAAATAAATCTAAAAAATCTGTCAAGAGATTTTTCTCCCTCTCAATAGAATACTCCCTCCCTATTATGACTACTTTGAAACCTACTGAGAGAATAATTAGTTAATAGTCTTTGTCTACATCCACTTTTTCTCTACACATAACTTTTTCACACAAGCTTAGGAAATGTATGTTTCATAGACATGGATACATATTCATAGTACGCATAGCCTAAGAATAAGAAATTACAATAACAATATACTGATACATCTAAGAAAATTAATAGGTAATCTGTGTCAGTTTGTCACATTTCCCCCAAGGGTCTTTCTGGGTATAGTATTTTGAACTTGTTATTTGTTGATAACCTTTTTATGCTATATGACTTTGGTACCTTACCAACAGTTCTTCCTGGTATTTCTACTTCCAAGCGCCATCTGGTGGCTAGCACTAGGATATTTAACTGGCAGGCTGAGGAAGTGATGGAAAGCCACACTCTGTGTGGCCTCAGCAGAAGATTCACACTAGTAGTGAAGTGTTTCAGCTCATCCTGGTGATTTGCTTTGATACAGGTGTGAAGCTTACACTGTCTGCTCTGGTAGATGGGAAGAGCATTAATGCTGGAGGCCATAAACTTGGGCTTGCCCTGGAATTGGAGGCTTAATCCAGCTGAAAGAAACCTCTGGAAATGAATATCAGAAGATTTGGCCTTAAATTTCCATTGTGACCAGCAGGCTTTTTTCTTCCCCCAAGAAGGTGATCAAAACAAAGGATAATCTAAACAAGAGCTGTATTTTAAATATTAGACAGTTACTTGTTAGCTGGTTTCTAGTTCAATTGGTTATCTAGTTACCAATGCTGCAGTCGTGCAGTCATCTATACATTATTTAAATGTATTTAACTGTTAAATGCGCTACCCACCAATAATGAAATAGACCTTTATGAAAACTGTGCAATTGTGTGCATGTTTGTTTTTATGTTCTTTTAACATTGACTATTGCCATTGAATGAAATAGATCAGTGGATGTTTTAAGATGAGGTTAAAGATTTTTTTTTGTTAAACTCAGCCATCATTAGAATTACTTTTGCTATACAAGAACATTACAAATTATGAATAAAACAAGTATACATAATTAATGGCTCCAAGTACTTGCAGAATTAAAACTTTTCCAGCTAGAGTTAAATCTCTCTGGTATGTAGTTCATACTTTATTTTGCTGGTGAGCATTTTTGCTCTTTATGTAAATCTGTGCCACAAGGTTCCCTGTGCCCTTCGAGTAATCGAGTTTTTTAAGACACATGCTTCCACAGTCACAGTTTCTAAGCTTGTACACATATTAAATTATTGATGACCCCAGAGATGGGAAGTACTAAGTGATGAAGGAAAAACGTAGTTTGGTGCAGTAGATCCTTAGTATCTGTGGGTATGTTATTGCAGGGAGATTGCCATTGAGGAAGACCTAAATGTTAAGGACAGAACTCAGTGCTCTAAAATTGCTACAAATTTTTATAGAAATTTACCTATTTCAGGGGCTGGGAAGGTGGCCCAGTGGTAGAGCGTTTGCCTTGCATACATGAGACCCTGAGTTAGATTCCTCAGCACCACATAAGCAGAAAAAGCTGGAAGTGGCGCTGTGGCTCAAGTGGTAGTGTGCTAGCCTTGAGCTGAAGAGCTGAGGGACAATGCCTAGTTCCAGAGTTCAGGCCCCGTGACCAAAAAAAAATAAAATAAAATTGGGCTGGGAAGGTGGCTCAGTGGTAGAGCACTTGCCTTACATGCATGAGGCCCTGGGTTCGATTCCTCAGCACCACATAAGCAAAAAGAAAAAAGC
>NW_012267302.1:3693822-3696815 GCF_000151885.1 Dipodomys ordii
AAAGAAAAAAGCCAGAAGTGGCACTGTGGCGCAAGTGGTAGAGTGCTAGCCTTGAGCTGAAGAGCTGAGGGACAGCGCCCAGGCCCAGAGTTCAGACCCCACAACCGGACCCCCCCAAAAAAAATTACTGATACCATTCATACACTGGGTCTGAACATCTATAACTTGAAACCACATGGAGTAGGCTTTATTACTTTCACAAAATAACTCACCAAAAACTTGGATCTCAGTGCTCTATCTTTAATACAACTTTTACTTATTTTTCCTATAACACTGCCCAGCTTTCATTAAAAATGCTCTGCCTTTCAGCAAGTGTAATATTTTCACTTTATTGTTTAAATTAAGCCCATGACTTGGCATTACCTTTTGACCATATTTGGTTAAAATTGTGTATCCCACAGATAAAGCGGGCTTACAGTGTTGTATACCAGTTAGCTTTTGCAGAAAATGAGCTGGGTAGTCCCCAGGTAGATTGGGGAATGGGAAGTGGATGGAGTAAAGTGTTGGCTGTGTCATTAGCTAGAAGGGCTGGGAGGGGCATGAGAAGACAGCACTCATCTCCTTCAAGAGACATAACTAATTGAAAGCTGGACTAAGGTCATACCAGGAGCAAACCCCATGGCCTTTGCCTGGATTTCATCTAGGTGTATCAGTGATTGAAGTATAGCTTCGCCTGGAAAGGTAGGAAAACAAGTTTTCAGGTGGGAAGAGGTAGTTTGAAGGATAAAATGAAATTTTAGAGAAAGGAGATTTTTTTTTTTTATTGAGCACATCTGGAATATGAGAACTGAAGTTCCATTTGAAAGTTAGAGAACAGGTAAGAAACTGGGAATATGTCGGGCTGGGAAGGTGGCTCCATGGTAGAATGCTTACCTTGCATGCCTGAGGACCTGGGTTCCATTCCTCAGCACCACATAAGCAGAAAAAGACGGAAGTGGTGTTAGAGCTCAAGTGGTAGAATGCTAGCATTGAGCTGAAGAGCTGAGGGACAGAGTTCAGGCCCTACGACCAACAAAAAAAGAAAAAAATTGGGAGTACTTTGGGACTTGCCCCTTATAAAGATATATGCTAAAAACTCTCTATACAGAGACTGAAAGGGATTGGCTGTGTTGGCTACATAAATCTGAAGATCCTCAGATGTCCCAGATGCATGCCTCTATGGCAGCAGGACCTCCAGTATAGAGATACAAAAGTATCTTGTTAGCTAGATAGGATATAAGAGCACCTCATGCTGGCAGAGCAGCCTAGACCTGTGGATAAGTGTAAGTTATCTACCACTACTGGTGGTGCCTAGCAGGCTGGAAGTCTATAGCCATGCTGGCCTGCTGCTCCTAGTAAACAGGTGTACAAGTGAAGTACACAAGTGAGTCATTTTGTCAAGGATTTTTTTTTTTGCCAGTCCTGGGGCTTGAACTCGGCCTGGGCCCTGTCCCTGAGCTGCTCATGCTTAGGGTTAGCACTCTACCACTTGAGCCACAGTGCCATTTCTGGTGTGTTCTGTTTATGTGGTACTGAGGAATTGAACCCAGGGCTTCATGCATGCTAGGCAAGCACTCTACCACTAAGCCATATTCCAAACCCCAAGGATCTTTTTATTAAGTCAGACTCCAGTACGCTTTTAGGAGTTAAGAGAGAAAGGGCAGAGTATGGGGCCTTGAGGATTGTGAAGAATGCAAGGTAAGTGGGGTGTGAAAATCTCTGCTGTGGATTCATGTAGCTTCTGTGGCTGGGCTTCCATCACCTCTTACCACCAGGTGGTGGCAAGTCTTGTGTTGTAGGGATGGATGTTTGTGTGTGTATGTGCTCTCTGATGCCAGGGCTTGAACTGGGAGGCTCATACTGTCTTGCTTTCCTTTCTGGCATTGCTCCACTCCACCAATTTGGTAGGGGTGCCACTTCTGCCTGTGGTTTTGATTGAGGCAGTTTTATTTTATTTTTTTTTTGTGTGTGTTCGGTCGTGGGGCCTGAACTCTGGGCCTGGGCACTGTCCCTCAGCTCTTCAGCTCAAGGCTAGCACGCTACCACTTGAGCCATACCACCACTTCCGGCTTTTTTTTCTGCTTATGTGATCGAACCCAGGGCCTCATGCATGCAAGGCAAGCGCTCTACCACTGAGCCACCTTCCCAGCCCCTTGATTGAGGCAGTTTTAGTGAGAGAACCTGTCCTTTGTTGGGGAGATAAAATCTGTGGGATTGGAGAGTTTTGAATAACAGTACCAGGCTTACAGTCCACTCCAAAAGCGTGGGGGCAAAGCCTAGTAGCTTCAGGGAAAGGTGTCAATATATAGTGAAGGTTTCATCCCTAGGATCGCAGTCACTTCATTTCCCTTCAGGGGAACTGCAGATCTCTATCCAAGCCGACCTTGAGCCCTCAGGTGTAGGTAGAGGCCCTCCTAGTGATGGCCACTGACCAGCACTTGGAGAAGCCCAGGCTGTCCTGAGCTAAGACCTGTGCCTGACCCAAAGAGATTTAGGAGGGAAACTAAGGGCTGTGCTTGGCGGCCTGGTCAGGGGCTAGTCCTCAGCCCTGCCAGCGGAGACCAGCCTGCGGAACTGTGGCCTGTGGCTCACTTCAGTGGCTAGGTCCATTAAATCAGTATCCTGTCTACCGACACCTCAGGGTCGCAGCCCTGACGTCCAGGAGGCGGGACTCACCGTGCACCCCGCTAGAAATGCTGTCCTGGGTCTCCCCATTCCCACTCACCGCCAGGGAGGGAGGCTCACAGTCACACGTCCCCACTCTGCTTTTATTGTCACACTTCCCAGGCCCTCGAGCCCCAGCCAGCCCTAGATCTTGAAGGCCAAGGTGAGGCCGTCGCCCAGGGGCAAGAGACTAATGTAGACCCGGGCGTCCCTCCGGATGCGCTCGTTCAGGTTTCTCACGCATTCTGCCTCGGCATCCCCTGGCCGCGGCCGCAGGACTTCACCGCGCCACAGGACCTGCGGAGGGGCGGGGCGTCGCCAGGGCGGGGCGAGGGCGGGAAGGGGCGGGG
>NW_012267302.1:3696942-3707338 GCF_000151885.1 Dipodomys ordii
CCTGCGGAGGGGCGGGGCGTCGCCAGGGCGGGGCGAGGGCGGGAAGGGGCGGGGCAAGCACTGGAGACCCGGGACCGAAGCTGGTGGCCACGGCCGCAGGACCTGCGGAGGGGCGGGGCGAGGGCGGGAAGGGGCGGGGCAAGCACTGGAGACCCGGGACTGGAGCCGACGCAGCTTACGCGTACGTGCGGGAGGGCGTCACAGGTACGCAGGGCCCAGCCCCTGGGGCCCAGCCCCGGGCTACGGGTGCTCTCTGGGTCCCGCCCTTACTCTGAGCACGGCGAGCATGCCTCCGGGGCGCAGCAGCTGCAGACACCTCTCGTAGTAGGCGACGCAGTTCTCTTTGTCGGCGTCCACTACTGCCACGTCGAAGGTGCCGGCCTCGCCCGCCGCCAGGAGCTCGTCTAGCCGGGGACACGGGGACAGACGCGGCTGAGGCGGCGGTCCCGGGCCGGGAGCCCCTGACCAGGCCGGCCCCGGCGCGCGCGGCCGCCTACCATGAGGCCGGGCGGTTGGGGGCGCCGTCAGTGTCCCCGGGCAGACCTGGCCGCGGGCTCCGGCCAGTGACCCTGCTTGGGAATGGAGCGAGGCCCTGCCCGTGCCGGTGCTCACCCAGGGTCTCCAGGGCCGGCTGCAGCCGCAGGTCGATCTTGCGCTCCACCTCGGCCTGGGGAAGGAGCCAGGTGAGGGCCGGCACACGCCCCCGCCGCGCGTGCCCACGTGGCCCCGCTGTGCGGGCCACTCACCTGCCTCCACAGCGGCCGGCCCAGCTCCGGGGGCCCGGGGTCCACCTCGCAGGTCACCACGCGCCCGGCCGGGGGCAGCGCCAGGGCCAGCGCCACGGCAGAGTAGCCCGTGAAGGTGCCTAGGACGGGGGACACGGGCAGGTTCAGCCAGGGTGGGGGGCGCCCCAGTGACCCGGGCCCCCAGTGCTCTGGGCTGCGCGCCCCTACCCAGATCCAGGACCTTCTTGGCCTTGATGAGCCGCGCCAGGTTAGCCAGAAGCTGGGCCTGCTCACAGGTCATCATGGACTCCCCCTGCGGCTGCTCCAGGGTCAGCTGTGTGTGGGGAGAGGGTGACCCCAGCCCTGCCAGCCCCCCATCCTCGACACCAGATTCCGAGTCCCCCCACCCAGGCACGGCCGTGGGCGTGGCCGGCAGGGGCCAGGCCCCCAACGAAGGTCCACAGCAAGGAGCTGGGAAAACCCGGAAGCCCAGAGAGGGCCACTGCCCAGCCCAAGGTCACACAGCCACGTGGGACCCACCGAGCCCGAGGTGGTGCCCGTTCCTGTTCCCAGCCCTACTGACCAGCCTCAGGCTCCTCAGCGCTGGGTGCTCGCGCATGGAGCGGCTCAGCAGATACTGCCACAGAGGGTGGTCCTCCGCGGGCAGCAGGCGCTGCGGTCGCTGGAATCGTCTCCCTGCAGAGATCGGGCTCGCAGGGTCAGGGCCTGGGGCTCCGCAGCCACAGCGGTCCGCCCAGCCGCCCGCTCGCGGGGACCGCGCGCCCGGACCTGCTCTGCTCACCCAGGAAGAGCCCCGTGGCGAAGGCGGCGCCCAGCGCGGCCGAGCCCAGGGCCAGCGCGGCAGGAACCGAGAGCCGGGGCACCAGCTGGTTCATGGTGCGGATGGCAAATGACGGCGGGTCACGAGCACCGGAGCCGCGGGGACTCGACTCCGACCCGCGGGCGGGTCGGGCTCCACCTTGTTCTGGCTCTGCAGGCAGAGCCCTGGCCTAGGACACCATCTAGTGACCACCTCGCCACACTGCACGCTCCGCCCGAGCGCCGCGCGCCATCTGGTGGCAGGACGTGGAACTGCGCCGGGCCGGGGCCGGGGCCCTGCAGCCGGGGCTGGATTGTTTTGCTCTGTGTCCACTGTCTAGACAGACATCTGTGGCTGCGAGCTCACAGATCCAGTGCCTCTCCTGGATAGGCTTCTTTCTTTTCGGTACAATTTCCGATGAGCACCTAGGCTGTGTATGTATGTGTGTGTATGTGTTGTCCATTTAACGAGCATGGAACCAATACACTCCCCAGAGAATCAAGAGTGCCTCTAAGGAAGGAGTCCAAGGTTGGAGTGAAGAATTGGTTAGGAACTAGAGGTAGGATTCAGAAGCTTTGTATGGGACCTAGCTCTTAGGGTGCTGACAGATCTACTATCTCTAGCGGCTGGGATTCTGTTTTAGGGTGTCAGGCATGGCTGAGTGATCTTGGGCCTATCAAATCTCTCTGAGCCTCAGTTTCCTTTCTGTAAAGTGGCGCTCCCAATCTTACTGAAAAAGGTGCCAGATTCTACAACTTGGCACATAGTAGGTGATCAATAATGGCATCTACTATTACGTTGGAGGGAAGACATCTTGGGGCATTAATGACAGGACAGCAGGAGAGGATCGATTGCTGTTCTGCCAGAACAGACTTAACACATTGTGTGCTGAATTCTGGCGGAGGTGAAACATGCAGTACTGGTTTGTGGTTTCAAGGCAAGGAGACCGGCAGAACTGGTAGGCAACCCAAGCCTGGCTATTCCCACTTGTGTACAATGAGCAGTCCCCACCGCCTACAGCAGGGCCTCTGCGGGAAAATCCAAGTGCAGGATTGATGGAGTCGAAATCCTAAGGCCTGCCCTGTAGAGGTATCCAGGAGCAGTGACTGTTTAGTAACTACACTGGTGAGGCCTTGAATTCCACCAGCCTCCATTCCTAGGGGAGGCAGAGGTGTTTAGCGACAGAGTGACTTGACTAAGGATCAAAACCCTAAAACTTGCACCTCAGAAGCAAATGTGCAAGTGGAGTCAAGACTTGGGGCAGGACTCCTGGAGCTAAGGCTCTCTTCTCCAATCAGAAACAGGATGGACTTACTCTCCCCTCAGCCAATCAATGAATGATTGCCCTCAGGGACCAAGACAGGGTCGGGGCAGGAGCAGGCTTAGAGGTTTATTCTGAACCCCATCTCCTGCTTTGCTTCTTTCTTCCCTTCTGGTCTAAGCACACAGCAGGTGCTAAATAAATACTCTCTGAATAGCTTCCAGGTGGTGCCTTCCGCTCCTTGCCAGAGCTGCCAGCAGTGAGAAAGAACAGTAGTGGAGCAGGAGCACTTCATTGAGCACCTTACTGGGTACCAAATGCTGGCATCCCATTTTCCAGGAAGAAAATGAAAGGTCAGAGATGTGCCAGGCACCTGGCCAAGCTCGCTCCCCAGATGGTGTCTGGCTTTCCCAAACCCTTGGGCCTCCTGCACCTTTTGCATCCGGCTTAGCCTAAATAGGCTTTCCTGGCACCTCTGGGTGCCTCTGGCAGAAAGGCTGGCAGGGGGCCTGGGGCTCCGCCAGGCCCACTCTCCCCTGTCCTGGGGTCCTGGTTGTCCCTAAGCCCTGCTCTCGCACCAGAGCCTGCCTCCCCCAGCCTCGCTGCAGGCTGGCTTCCACAGAAGTGGAGGGAACAGGCCGGGAGGGGAGGCATGTCACCATATATCCCCGTCAGATTAAAAAACTAATTTGAAAAGATTAATGTATTCCATTCTTGTTACGCTGGCTCTGATACCTCTGGGCCTGCGGCCGCTCTGCCTCCTGATTATTGAATTTTTATGGCCTGGTAATTAATTGCAGATTCCCTGTTTTGTTCTATTTCTTTTTCTCTGACATTTTAATTTCAACAAAAAGCAGTGGTCTCCATGCAGGTTCTCTCTGGAGATCCTAATGGTCTATAAAACAGAATGACTTATGGACGTGGCACCCACTTCAGTTGGCGAGCGATTGTTTGAAACCTTGCTGATCACGCAAAATTTAATTTTTCTACCTCCCCCTGCCTAGTGCTGCTCTTTTCTTGTCTCTTCTCTCGCAGCAAAATGTCGCCAATGTATTAGAGTTTTTCCTTGAAGGCTGAGGGCTAAAGACAAAATGTGGGTAGGGAGTGTGTGGCCCTGAGCGGCGGCTCCAAGGCTTTGCGTGTTATGTGGTCAGTTGCTTTTTTTTTTTTTTTGTCAGTTGTGGGGCTGGAACTCAGGGCCTGGGTGCTGCCCTGGAGCTCTTTTGCTCAAGGCTAGCATCCCACCACTTTGAGCCACAGTTCCACTAGTATTTGTTGAGTGGTTAGTTGGAGATAAGAGTCTCAAGGGGACTTTTCTGCCTAGACTGGCTTCTAACTGTGATCCTCAGATCTCAGCCTTCTAGTAGCTAGGATTATAGGCATGAGCCATCAGTGCCCAGCTGCCTGCTTGCTTGCTTGCTTTCTCTCTCTCTTTCTTTCTTTCTTTGCTTTTCTTCCCATAAATGGCACTCTTCTGTTATGTGACAAAGCCGCAGACCCGAAGCCTGGCCTGGTAGCTCTCACCTGTCATCCTAGCTACTCAGAAGGCTGAGATATGAAGATCGAATTTTGAAGCCAGGAAAATTCGGGAAACTCTTATCTCCAATTAACCACCAAAAAGCCAGAGTGTAACTGTGGCTGAAGTGTTAGAGCACTAGTTTTGAGCACAAAAGCTTAGGGATAACCCTGAGTTCAAGCTCTAGTACAGGCACAGAAAGAAAGTACAGGCAAAGAAAAAAAGAAAGAGAGAGAAAGAGAGCAGGGGGGGAAGGAAGGAAGGAAAGGAAAAGAAAAGAACAGGGAAAGCAGCAAGTTCACTAAGGCCAAGAAAATGGCTGTTATAGATTAAGGGTAGAACGCAAGTGGTAGAGGCCTGCCTAGCAAGTACCAAGCCCTGTCCAAATTTCAGTATTGAAAATAAATAAGTGGGCAGAACAGGAAGGCCACAGAATCAGGGTGGGCCTAAGGAACAGGAAGTGGAACCTCTGCAGGCAGGTAAGGGAAGTGAGGGGAGGGCCCCGCAGGTGGTGGTGACTTTAGTACTAGATCTTGTGCCCTCCAGAGGATATTGCAGCCATTTATCTCTTACTGTGTGGTAGGAAGATGGGCCCAGTGTGGCCATCTCCTGGAACATCTTCTGGCTCAAGCAAAGTTGGAATTCCGGCTTTTGGTAGGATTCCTGATAGTAACTTATAAACATTTGAAGTCGTTTGTTTTTCTTTGCTTGCTTGCTTTTTATTGTTATTGTAAAGGTGATATTCAGAGGAATTATAGTTACATGAGTCAGGTAATGGGTACATTTCTTTTTGGACAATGTCACCCTTTCTCTTGCTCTTTTCCAGTTTTTCCCTCCCATCCCCATCCACAAGTTGTATAGTTCATTTTCAACATAGTGACTAGTGAGTATGTGGTTGTTGTGTTTTTATTTAAAGATAGCAGGCTTAAATGGTATGCAGGCTTGAATTTTCGGATTCATTGTTAAGCCATGAACAGGAGCCTCAGGGGCTCCAGAAGGGCTTTATTGCCCAGCTGATCCCACTGTGTCCTGATTTGGAGCCCTATACTCCTTCGCGCCTTCCATCTGCCTTTCCTCACCAGCCATAGGCTGTGCCTCTGGCACTCTTTGGGGATGGCCTGCTCTAGGCCTCTTCATAAAGAACAGTCCTGGGGCTTGAACTCTGGGCCTGGGCGCTGCCCCTCAGCTCTTCAGCTCAAGACGAGCACTCTACCACTTGAGCCACAGCGCCACTTCTGGATTTTTCTGCTTATGTGGTGCTGAGAAATCGAACCCAGGGCTTCATGCATGCAAAGTAAGCATTCTACCACTGAGCCACCTTCCCAGCCCTAGTAGGAGTCCACATTAGGGACCTTTTCATCTAAGATCAGGGCTCCAGGGACCAATTCAAGTCAGTAAGCTGAAGAGAAAGACCAAGATTCAGGGGCTTCTGGACTCCTGGGGCTCTGGCAAGGCTGAGGGCAAGCCTGGTCCCACCGCCATTCCTCTAGTGCCTCAGTTTCCTCAGTGGAGGGCTGAATGGGGAAAGTGACAATATGAGCTCTGCAAGCAAGTGGACAGATTCCATGGTGGTTTGTTCTAGATGAGTACACAGTTTCTCAAGTCAATAGAGTGACGGCTGTTTTGGTTTGGATCTTAAACATTCCACAAAGGCCCATAAGCAAAAGGCTTGATTGCCAGCCTATGACAATCAGTGTTGGAGTGTGGTAGAACCTTTAAAGGGTGGGGACTTTAAGAGGCAGGAGGAAGTTGAAGGGGAGTTGATACCTGCCCCTTCCTCTCAATCCTTCCTTCAGGCTTCCACGGTTGTGAGGTACTAAGTCGCTACAGGCCCAAAGCCAGTACACCGCAGACCTAAATCTCTAAAACCATGAGCCCAAAGAACCTTTTCTCGTTTTGTGTCTATCTGAGAAAGTCTGCTATGCAGCTCAAGCTGGTGGCAAACTTGGGACCCTCCTGCCTCTGTCTCCCGAGTGCTGGCATTACTGCTACTCCGCTTCTCCTTTTTAAATTTTTTCCTCAGGTATTTTGTCAGTGATGGAAATGTACCTCCCACAGATACATCTCTTGGTTTTCTCTTGCCCGCATATCCTAGCTCAAAACAGTACCCAGATATCGTATAGTGTGCCGGTCAAAACGGAGAAAAGCTGGGTTCTCTGACAGGTTCCCTGGGCTCAAGTCAGGGGCTGCAGGTCAGTGTATGTGTCTTCCGGACTTACTGGTGGTTGGTACAAGTTGGTTCTTTCTCATGGTAGTCTCCAGCAAGGCCAACAAAGGCACCTAGAATCTTTTGGCTGTTTCAAATGGCTCCGTACTCTTTTCTTGCCATTAATGGCTCATGAAATCACCCTGGGCCCACCTGGGTAAGCCTGTATAATCTCCCTAATTGTAGGGAAGCTGGTTAGTAACCTCAGGTACATCTGTGAAGTCCTCTTTGCTGTCTAAGCTAACAGCCAGTCGATGGAGATCAATTCCACCTGCCACAGCCTTTGCCCTCTCAGAACTCCTGTAATGATTACCCAGCCCCTGCCCAGACCCCGCCCTCATTCTTGAGCACAGTGTAATAATTAACTTGTGCCAGCACTGGGACTTGAACTCAAGGCCTTGTGCTCTTAGTTTATTCACTCAAGGCTGTCATTCTACCACTAGAGCCACAGCTCTACTCCCAGCGTCTTTGGTGTATAATTGGAGTGAAGAGCCTCTCTCTTATTTGTCTGTTCAGGCTGATAGCAAACCCAGATCCTCAGATCTCATCTTCCTGAGTAACTAGGATTACAGGCATGAGCCACCAGCACCCATCTGTGCTGGATATTTAAATACTCAATTCCCAGTCACTGGGTGGAAAGGTGTCTCACACCTTCTGAAAGAGCTAGTATGTCTCTATGATCTAGATGTGCAAGCTGAGGTTCCAGATGTCAGGAAACAACTGGCAGAGACAACCTATGAACCTTCTGTGGCTCAGCCTCACATCGAGGCTTGTCATTTCACCCCTGGGCTCAAATCCAGGGCTTCAGCATCCTTCACAAGTTCCTTTTGCTCTTCAGGCAGGATCCACTATGAACAAGTCTTTTACACAAGATATGATTTCACCGCATGAATTCAGGTCCCAGCGGTTGAGACACGGGTTTTATGGTATTTCCTGTGCCCTCCTCCCTGACTGATGACCACCAAGGCTGTCATAACAAGCTTTTCTTGGACACTTTGGCTGATGCTCAGGAGGCTTCAAGGTGGTGATGACTTTGGTTTATTTGTTTCGTTTTGAGAACTGCCAAAGAAAGTCTCTTGATAGTTTGTCTAGTCTCCTCTTTCCCTAAAGAAGACAAACTCTTGTCCCAGACTCCTTTGCAGGTCCAGGGGTTGGCTTCTGCCAATCACAATGTGACCAGCAGCCCATGGAGGAGAATGGTGATTTGGTAAGCAAGTGTGGTTGTGGTGGTAGCTCCACCAAGTAGTGGTCATTGCATTTTATTAGCAGTCCTACGGAGAGACAAGACTCCATGCTGAGTTGTTTGCTATTCCTCAGCATCTCAGCCTGATTCTGTCGTCTTTGTTTTTGCCAGAGTAGAAAAGTACTTGGCAGCAAAGTGAGTTCAGTTGTTTCTGATCAAGTGGAACCTGCTGTTTGCCACCAGGTGGCTTCTGTGGTTTAACAGCCCTGCCTGGCCCACAGTCCTTGGTGTGGCTTCTGATTCCTGGTCCTCTAGCCAACGCTGTTACTGCCCACCTCAGAGCAAGCCACCCTCCTGCGTTCTCAGCATGAGTCTGATGTTACTCACGCGGCAAGTGTGCCCAGCTCTGGGGGATGAACTGTGATCCACCTTATTGTCATAATCATTCCTGTTCTTTTCCCAACATATCTGCTGTCTTACTCAACTGGGTCATGAAGGGAGACCATGTGGCTCATTTCTGGTCATGGATAACGGGGTATTTCTCAGCATGTTTTCTGATAAGCTCCCATTTCCTGTTTAGCCCCTTCTTACCTTGGATGAGGTTTTATGAAAATGAAATATTTGGAACCATAGCAGTCATCTTTTGGCCATGAGGGAAGTAGACTGGGTATAAAACAAAACAGAAAAAATAATAAACAACCAACAGTTGTCAGTGCTGGTGGCTCACTCCTTGTGTAAACCTAGCTACTCAGGAGGCTGAGGTCTGAGGATCATGGTTCAAAGCCAGACTGAGAAGGAAAGTCCATGAGACTTCTGTTGTTGTTGTTGGTGGTGGTCATGGGGCTTGAACTCAGGGCCTAAACACTGACCCTGAACTTTTTCATTCAAGTGCTCTACTACTTTGAGCCACAGCACCACTTCTGCTTTTCTGGTGATTAATTGGAGATGAGTCTCATGGACTTTCCTGCCCAGGCTGGCTTTGAACTGTGTTCCTTAGCTCTTAGCCTCCTGAGAAGCTAGGATGACAGGCCTGAGCCACCAGCGCCCCGCCCCATGAGACCCTTATCTTGAATTCACCACCAAAAAGCTGGAAGCAGAGTTGTGGTTAAAATAATAGAGTGCTAGCCTGGAACAGAAAAGCTCAGGTTCAAAGCCCAGACCCTAAGATCAAGCCCCAGAACCAGCATCAAAAAACCAAAACCAAAACCCGAACAACAGTGAGAATGGTGAGAGGAAAGGTGAGGCGCTGAACCCTGAAGACATTGCCAAGCCACCGAAGCACCCCAGCCACCCCAGCCACCGAAGCACCCCAGCCACCGAAGCACCCAGCCACCGAAGCACCCCAGCCACCCCAGCCACCCCAGGCCCTTTGCAGATGGAGCTCTTTGTGTCGCAGCAGGGATTAGCTGTCCTTCCTTCCTTCCTTCCTTTCTTTTTCTTTCTTTCAAATCTCAAAGCAGCCCACACTGAAACAGACACTCAAGCAATATAGGCCCATCGGTGGGGGGATGGAACTTGCCTGATAACCCTGGTTGCTTTTCTTCAAGCTGGAATGACAGAATCCAGATCTGCTGGTTTCAGGGCTTATGGTTTCTTAAATGCCACACAGTGTGGGAGGAAATGCCCTCCTCCTCATGTGCTTTCCCCTGAGCAAGATGGCTGCTTGATAGCCAATCACTGCATCCTTATTCCAGTTTTCAGGAAAAAGGACAGAACCAAACAGGATTTACTCTTTTCAGCCTTCTGGAAACTGGAAAACTTTCCTGAGAGCGTACACGCTTTTCTTGCATTCCTTTGACCCAAACTTAGTTACTAGCTAACATATGAGTTATTTGTGTGTGGGGTGTGTGTGTGTGTGTGTGCACACACACCAGTATACTAGGGCTTGAACTCAGGGCATAGGTACTGTCCTTAAGCTTTCTTGCTCAAGGCTTGAGTTCTTACCACTTGAGCCATTGCTCTACTCCTGGCTTTTTTTTTTTTTTCTTTTTTGGCTGGTTATTTGGAGATAGGAATCTCATGGATTTTCCTGCCCAGGCTAACTTCAAACCCTGATCTTCAGATCTCAACCTCCAGAGTAGCTAGGATGACAGGTAGGAACAATGGGTGCCGCAAATGGGGTTTTAATTCTAGTGATGATGTGCTCAAAAGGAACGTCAGTCCTGTCATTAAAGTTAATGGAAGAAAAAAAATAAAGTTAAAGGAAGAATGCCTATGGGGCGCATTTAGTATTATTGGAACATTTTACCGATGGAAAAGACCAAGGCCCAGAGAGGGCTACCACTTGCTCAAGGCCACACAACACGGATGGGTAGATGCAGTGGAGCGGATATCCTAGAGGATGGGGGGGGGCGGGGTCTGCTTGCCGTATCCAGCCCCGGCCCAGGTCTAGGGGTACCGGGCACCACTGGCCAGACGCCCTCGGGCCTTCGGCCCTGGCAGGCTGCTGAGCCCCGATCTGTCAGCCTGGCACCAGCTATGCGCTGGGCCTGACTCCATCCATCCCACTAACACGGCCTCGCCGAGGCCCGGGCGCTCCGGAGCGGCCTCGCAGCGCTGAATAATTCAGGCTCCGTAATGGGATAATGAATTTACTGACAACGCGGCGTGGCCGCGGTACTTACATTGGAAGAAATACGGACTCCCGGGGCGCGCTGGGCGGCGGGCGAGGGCGCATGCGCGGCC
>NW_012267302.1:3707563-3707914 GCF_000151885.1 Dipodomys ordii
CACGGCCCCGCGCTGGGAATGCGGTGGGCTGCGGGGAGGAGCCCGGGAGCGAGAGGCGGAGCGTGGCCCGCGGCCGGTGCCAGGCTTCCAGCCGAGACCGCGGCTGGCCCGGCCCTGTTCTGCTACCCCTGCCTCCCTGCCTCCTCCCGGCCTCCCTGCCTCCTCCCGGCCTCCCTCCCGGCCTCCCGGCCTCCCTGTCTCCCTGTCTCCCTCCCTGCCTCCTGTCCTCTCGGCCTCCCGGCCTCCCTGCCTCCCTCCCTCCCTGCCTCCCTGTCTCCCTCCCAGCCTCCCTGCCTCCTGGCCTCCTCCCTCCCTCCCTCCCTCCCTCCCTCCCTGCCTCCCTGCCTCCCT
>NW_012267302.1:3708467-3712022 GCF_000151885.1 Dipodomys ordii
TCCCTCCCTGCCTCCCTGCCTCCCTCCCTCCCTCCCTGCCTCCTTGCCTCCTGTTCTCTCTGCCTCCCTCCTCTTCCCCTTCACATTCTTACCTGCTCCTCTTCTTCCCCTCCTCTCTCCTTCCCCTCTTCCTCCCTCTCCTTCCATCTCTGCTTCCTGTCCCTTCAGGAAGTCCTCTGGACAGACTGACTGCCTCAGGGGACCCAGGGAAGACACCTGAGAGTCCGGGTCTGAGCTCCTCTGTGGAGACCTCTGTAGACGACTAATCCTTGCCCTGCCGCTGCCGAAGGAGTGTAATGAAATCACTGCACCCTGGGCCTCAGTTTCTCCACCTGTGTTGGAGAGTGGGTAGACTCTTCTCCCGTCCTTCCAGCTCAGAAAGCCTGTCGTGTGGCCTGGGCTGCTGAAGCCCCCTGACCCCCCCCTCAACCCCTGTGCACACAGAATCAGCCCACGGGCAGAGCCGAACGTTGGGCACTGCAGGTCTCTGCCTTTTCTCCTATTCCACAGAGAGGGTGAAATGGAGCAAGGAGAAGATTTAAGGAGACCCTTCTGAAGTCAGAGAAGTCGAGGCTGGGTGTGGTGGTTCATACCTCTCATTTCAGCTACCAGGGAGATCAAGATCAAGATGGCAGAGTCTGGGTCATCTATCACTTGGCCTGGCACAAGCCAGTGTCTCGGACAGCATTTCTGAGCTGTGGCTCCATTAGGCCTGGAAGCTGGTGGGGGAAGGACAGAAGGAGGCCATTTTTCCAGCATTAGTCAGGAGGCTCAGGGCTGTGTCCCCTGGAGCTCACCCACCTACCCAGCCAGCTCCCCACACCGCATGAGGGGGGAGGGCTGGCCCTGGTGTCTCCCCAGTCCCACAGGCAGGTTTCTCAGCCCCGGATGATCATGGTAGTTTCCAAACTTGTGCAGAGGCTGTAATCCTAGATACTCAGGAGGCTGAGGTTTGAGACTTCCAGTTTGAAGTCAGCCAGGGAAAGAAAGTCCATGAAAGTCTTATCCTCAGTTACACAGGAGAGAGCTCAAAGTGGAGCTGTGGCTCAAGTGGTAGAGCATCAGCCTTGAGCAAAACAAAAACTCAGGAACAGTGCCCGGCCTTGAGATCCAGCCTCAGGACTGGCACCAAAAACAGAAACAACAAAAGTGCCAGGATCTACTGGGCGCCAATAGCTCACGCTTGTAATCCTAGCTACTCAGGAGGCTGAGATCTGAGGATCCAGTTCAAAGCCAGCCCCAGCAAGAAAGTCCACAAGACTCTTATCTCCAGTAGACCACTAAGAAAACCAGAAGTGGCTCTGTGGCTTAAATGGTAGAGTGCAAGCCTTGAGCTGAAGAGGCCCAGAGTTAAAGTCCCCTGCCTCCCTGCCCCCAACAAAAACTGCAAAGATCTATGTTTCCTGCCTTGAACCTGGGTGAGCCTCTGGGATGGCTTTCTGAACACAATATGGTGGAAAGGATGCAGGTGACATGGAGGTTGGTTTAAAGCAGGCCATGTAGATTTTCCCTCTTACAAGACTACCCAGCATGTTAGATTAGGGCACCCTATTCCCCTCCTCATCTTCAAGTGATTATATCTACAGTAACTCTGTTTCTACTCAAGGCCATGTTCTGAAGTACTGGGTGTTTAGGATTCCAACAGGTGAAGTTAACCTGATTAAGTTATAGCACATATACATGTGAATTACTATGATGAAATTCCCCTGTACAATGAACATACATTAAAAATGAAAAAGACTGTCAGGAAAATAAAACAGGCTATGTTGAAAGGCAGGTACCAGCAGGAGGGCCAATGGAGAAGGTGAATGAAGGAGAATATGGTCCAAGTACTTTATTTTGCCTGTATGAAAATGGATCAATGAAACCTGCTGAAGTTCTGTCAAGAGCAGGGAGGCATATGGGAAAAAGAGGTGGCAGGGGTGAATTTGATTGAGTACATTGCTATGCATGTATAGGAATGTCACAATAAACCCTCTTCCTTGGACAACTAATATATGCTAATAACACATCTCAAAATAAAGGTATGTCTTTGGGAGAGACTGAGTGCAACTAAGCAGCTAGCTAGCATTTGGAGAGTGTTGTCTAATGGTTATCTGGGACACTAGAACTCAGGGAAACCTGGGTCTGTAGCTAAAGCACCAGTGAAAATCATCGTGAGATGAACAACATTTACTAGGAAATCCTTCCATGAGGCTACTCCATGTTGGGCAGATTATTGATTCTCTACAGAGCTTGGGCTGGGAACCACATCTTCCCAACACCCAGCTCCCTTTTGAAGTGGGAAAAGAGCTTTGATTTTGCTTGGTGGGATACCCCTTCCCCTTGAAGAAATGTTGGCTGTTTATTTGAAGAGCACCAGTTTGAATTTGAGAGTGTTGCTGGATTCCATGGCGCTCCACATGCCTTGTTGCTCCCTCAGAAAATCACCTTGAGGCGTCCTTGCCAGGCTCCGTGTCTGGCTTTCCTGGAGACCATGAGTAGCCCCAAGAGCAGGAGCAGGCTCATTCTTGCTTTCCCCTGGATCCTCTGCCAAATGCTGTAGGCATTATTTGCTGAATAATAGTTACTTGCTCAAAGGATGGACACTTGAACAAAAATAAAAAAGGATTTTAACTATGTATTTGATGACTAGACATTCACAAACCTGTCCAGTAGAAACCATGTGACACTACTAGAAAAAAATTTTTTTTTGAAATCTCCTTCAGATCAGCAGAGGCCAGGAACAAGGTAAAAACATCTCCTTGTGCCAGGCACCAGTGGCTCACGTCTGTAATCCTAGGTACTCAGAAGGCTGAGATCTGAGGATAGCAGTTCAAAGCCTGCCCCAGGGAGGAGAGCTGTGACACTCTTATCTTCACTAAAACACACACACACACAAAAAGAAGTGAGAAGTGGAGCAATGGTTGTGGTTGAGTGCTAGCTAGCTTTGAGCAAAAGAAGCTCTGGGACAGTGCCCAGACCTTGAGTTCAAGCCCAGGATTGGCACAACAAAACAAAACAAAAACATTGCCCCAGGGAAATAAGGGATTGCTGAAACCTTATATCTTTTTTTTGGTCAGTTGTGGGGCTTGAACTCTGGGCCTGGGCCCTGTCCCTCAGCTCTTCAGCTCAAGGCTAGCACAATACCACTTGTGCCACAGAGCCACTTCCAGTTTTCTGAGTGGCTTATTGGAGGTAAGAGTCTCAAGGACTTTCTTGCCAGGGCTGACTTTGAACCGGGATCCTCAGATCTCAGCCTCCTGAGTAGCTAGGATTACAGGTGTGAACTATAGGTGCCCAGCACTACCTTATATCTTGAGGATTTCAAACCAGCCCCAGAGTCTTCTCTGTGCATAAGAAGCAAGAGATGATAATTACCAGGAACATCTGATAAAGATTCAAACAGAACTTCTAGAAATTTAACTATATTACACATGAAAAAACTCAATGAAACAGTTACTTTTTATTGTGAAAGTACTGTACAGAGGGGTTACAATTACATGGGCAAGATAATGAGTACATTTCTTATCAAGCATTGTAGCCTCCTCCTTTGTTTCCCCTTCCCATCCCTTC
>NW_012267302.1:3712077-3716869 GCF_000151885.1 Dipodomys ordii
TTCCCCCCTCCCTCCGCACCAAAGTTGTAAAGTTCCTTTTTAACATAACGACTTGTACATCTCATTGTTGCAATGGGTCCTCCTGTATCCCATTTAAATGATTTGTTTTTCCCCTTCCCCTCCACAAATTATACTGACATCAAATACAGTGAAAGCAGGGGTTATACGTTATACTGTGGGGGAGGGACATACAAAGCAACAAAGAAATAATCTTTTTTTTTGGGGGGTCCAGTTGTGGGCTTGAACTCTGGGCCTTGGCGCTGTCCCTCAGCTCTTCAGCTCAAGGCTAGCGCTCTACCACTTGAGCCACAGAGCCACTTCCGGCTTTTTTCTTTTTGCTTATATGGTGCTGAGGAATTGAACCCAGGGCCTCTGGCATGTAAGGCATGCGCTCTACCACTGAGCCACCTTCCCAGCCCACAAAGAAATAATCTTATAAATGTGTTAGAAACAATCGCATGAAAGAAAAAAAAACATTTGAATACATATCTTAGGGTTCATTTCCCTAACATCACCTTATCTGACCTTTTCCGCTTGACTCATATATATACTAGATATTGCAAATAAGGGAAACCATGGGACCTATGTTTCTTTGGGCCTGGCTTACTTCACTTAATATAATTTTTTCAATGAAACAGTTTAATAGAATAAACACAGCTGGAGGTAGAATTTGTAAACTAGAAGACAGATGTGAAAAATTATATATAGTGGGATAATTACACATAAAATGGGAAATATGAAAGGCCCAGCACTAGGGCTTTAGCTCAGGACCTTGAGCTTGCAAGGGAAGCACTTTGACCACTGAACTATTCCTCTTGCCCTTTTGTCTGTTGATGATGATGATGATGATGGTTACTATTGACAGTCTTGGGGCTTGAACTCAGGGCCTGGGCACTGTCCCTGAGCTTCTTTTGCTTCAGACTAGCACTCTGCCACTTGAGCCACAGTCCACTTCTGGCCTTTTCTGTTTATATGGTACTGAAGAATCCATCTCAGGGCTTCATACATGCTAGGCCCCATTTCCAGCCCTCTGCTGGTTATTTTTGAGACAAGGGCTTCCTTTCCTGTCCAGGTATGCAGCTAGGCTGCAGGCCACCTATGTTAAGCTCTCTGTTGTGGCTGGAATAGCAGGCATATGCCACAGTGCAGCTCTCTATTAAGAAGGGTCTCTTGAACTTTTCTCCTTGGCTGGCTTCAAACTGCACTTCTCCCAGTCAGCCTCTTGTGTAGCTACACAGCTGTGAGCTACTATTACCTGACTATAATTGATTTTTTTTTTTTTTTGTCGGTCGTGGGGCCTGAACTCTGGGCCTGGGAGCTGTCCCTCAGCTCTTCAGCTCAAGGCTAGCGCTCTACCACTTGAGCCACAGCGCCACTTCCGGCTTTTTTTTTTTATTCTGCTTATGTGGTGCTGAGGAATTGAACCCAGGGCCTCAGGCATGCAAGGCAAGCGCTCTACCACGGAGCCACCTTCCCAGCCCTTTTCCATGATTATTAAAAAGCGTAAGCTGGGTGCCTGTGGCTCATACCTATAATACTAGCTGCTCAAGAGGCTGAGATTTGAGGATTGTGGTCTGAAGTAGCCCAGGCAGGAAAGTCTGTGAGACTCTTATCTTCAATTCACCACCAAAACAAAAAAAAGCCAGAAGTGGAGTTGGGGTTCAAGTGGCAGTGGGCTGGCCTTAAGCAAAAAACCACAAGGTCCTGAGTTCAAACCCCAGAACTGGCACAATCCCTGCAAAAACAGACTCCCATACTAATCTTCTTTAATCCTCAAAGAGTTCTGGCAATCTCAAACATAGTCCATACAAAGATATATGATAGAATACCAGATATTAGGAGATTTTTTAAAAGAACTGGAAAAAAATTGTTGTTTACCACTTCTATGATTAGAACAGATTAGAGTGATTGTAGCAAATTATATCAGTTGCAACAGTAAAAATGTTAACTTTGAAGTATGCTTTTAAAAAGTCAAGCTAATTCAACAGCTAACAACAAAATAGTCTGACTTAAAATTGGGCAAATGAGCTGGTACTGGTGACTCACGCCTGTAATCCCAGCTACTCAGGAGGCTGAGATCTGAGGATTGCAATTCAAAGCAGCCTGGGTGGGAAAGTCCGTGAGACTCTTATCTCCAATAAACCACCAGAAAACCAGAAGGGGTGCTGTAGCTCAAATGGTAGAGTGCTTACCTTGAGCTGAAGAATTGAGGGACAGCGCCCAGGCCCAGAGTTCAAGCCCCATGACTAACCCCCCAAAAAAGTGGGGGGGAGGGGAATGATAAAAAACAAAACCCAGACCAACCAACAATCCAGTTAGCTTAGCTCATGTAGGACAGCTATGATTAAAAAAAAAAAAAGACAAATGCTGCCAAGGCTAAGAAAGGGGAACTCTATTTAGAATGTAAACCAAAACCATTATTTAAAAGAACAAACAGAACACAGCTGGTAGTGCGTGTCTGCAATCCCAGCATTTGGGAGGCTGAGATAGAAGGACTGGGAGTTGGGGAGTTTGAAGCCAGCCTAGGCTCTAGAGTGAGATCATGTCTCAAAAAATAAAAAGGGACTGAGAATGTGGCCTAGGATAGAGTGCTTGCCTAGCGTGCACGAAGCCCCTGGGTTCCATTCCTCAGTACCACATACACAGAAAAAGCCAGAAGTGGTGCTTTGGCTCAAGCAGTAGAGTGCTAGCCTTGAACAAAAGAAGCTCAGTTCAAGCCCCTGGACGGGCAAAAAAAATAAAAATAAAAAAGCACCATGGCTCATGCCTATAATCTCAGCTACTCTATTTCCTACAGGATAGGAGAAAATATTTGTAAATCATATCTGATACGATGGCTAATTGTGTCTGTCGACTTGATTGGACTGAGAAGCACCTAAGAGAGTTAGCAAAGTATCTCTGGGTGCAATTGTGAGGATGATCCCAGGGATGATTAACTTCCTGCACATGGGCAGCTCTATCCCACAGAATGGGGCCTAGGAAAATAACAGGAGAGAACTAGTAAGATTAATGTCCTTGTCTGCCTGTCTTCATTTTTATTTTGTGAAATAGAGTAGCCTTGAGTTGAAATCCTCCTGCCTTAATCTCCCTGCAGTGCTAGGGTCAACTCTTGCCACCCATTGCACTCTGTCTCTTTTGTGCAAGCACTGTAGTCTCCCAATTACTGCCACTTTGTAGCCAGTTTTGAAATTGGGTTCTTTTCCAAGACTGTATTGGCTGCGTGGGTCCTTGCAGGTATCTCTGGATTTTGGAATCAGCTTGTCAGATTGCTGGATTCCAGTATGGCTGTACTGGAGTCTGTGTTCCAGCTCCTCCAATGGACTGGCCTGCCGGAGTAGAACAAAGGCCATGGTGGACCCAGGTGCACCAGTGATCCCAGAAGCCTGTGTGTCGTTGGGACTGAGTGTGTGGTGGTGGGAATCTGAATGGTCTCAAGAACAGCACATGGTTTTCGGTTCTTCTAAGGTTCCCACCATGACTGTGGGAACGGGACGTTTTAGACTGGGTCCCCCAAGAAGCTGGCCCTGAGGCGAGGATTTGAATGGAAGCAGTTGTGTGTTGTGTAACACTGGCTAAGCAGTGTGAGTGTGTGGAAATGAGCCGGGATTGCAGGGGGCATCTGGGGTGCAAGCCCCCCTGGGGGCCTCCAGGAGGGGCTCTGGATGGGGCTTTTCATCCGCAGCACCTGCTGACTGATACATCTGGTTGGGGATCAGGAGAAGCTGTCCTGTGCATTGCAGGCTGATGAGTGGAATCATGCCCTCTACCCAAACGCCAGTAGCAACCGTCTGACCACAGGATTTCCACATGTGGCCAAATGTTGCTTTGGAGAAGAAGCATGCCTGGTTGACGCATGTCAGAACTGTGCATTCAAGTGGTTAGTGAGTGCCAGGCGCTGGTGGCTCACACCTGTATTCCTAACTACTTAGGAGGCTGCGATCTGAGGATTGCAGTTTGAAGCCAGCCCAGGTAGGAAAGTCTCTAACACTCTGATCTCTAACCAGCAGAAAACTGGAAGTGGAGCTGTGGCTCAAAGTAGTAGAGTGCTTGCCTTGAGCAACAATAGATGAGGGACAGTGCTCAGGGACAGCACGTAGGCCCTGAGTTCAAGCCCTATACCAGGGGGAATAAAAAAGGATGAAGGTGAGGGTGCTGGCTATTTGCACATCAGCTCCCACTTACCCCCTTAGGTAGACCTGCATTTTTGACCTTCTGGTTCACTAAACATGACCTGAGAAAGCTCTTGGATTTTATCGAAGATGTCTGTAATCAGAAGCCAGCTGTGGGGTAATAAAAAGAACCAAGGGATTGTGGGCACCCACAATGCAACTGTGTGGATTCTTTCCTGGGCAGCTCTTAACACCCCAATCCCTCTTCTATCAGCAGCTACTGTTCCTTTACAAATGAAGCAGCAGAGGCACCAGTGACTCAGTGCTGCCCCCTGGGGGCAAAGCTCTGCACCCTCAGCCCTGCTCTTGTGTCACAAGCCTGGTTTACTTTATTTTTATTTATTTTACTTTTTTATATTATTAAAACATGAGTATATTTTTTATTTTTTTAATTTTTAATTTTTTTTGGTCCGGTCGTGGGGCCTGAACTCTGGGCCTGGGTGCTGTACCTCAGCTCTTCAGCTCAAGGCTAGTGCTCTACCACTTGAGCCACAGCGCCACTTCTGGCTTTTTTGCTTATGTGGTGCTGAGGAATCAAACCCAGGACCTCATGCATGCAAGGCAAGCACTTTACCACTGAGCCACCTTCCCAGCCCCTAGAAATTTTCTTGAATTTCTAATTC
>NW_012267302.1:3716919-3727731 GCF_000151885.1 Dipodomys ordii
CTTTTTTCTTTTTGCTTATGTGGTGCTGAGGAATCGAACCCAGGGCCTCAGGCATGCAAGGCAAGCGCTCTACCACTGAGCCACCTTCCCAGCCCCTGAATTTATTTTTTAAAATAAGTTATTTATTGTGAAAATACTGTACAGAGGGGTTTATTTTTATTTTTATTGTGAAAATACTGTACAGAGGGGTTACAATTACAAGGGCAAGATAATGAGTACACTTCTTATCAAGCATTGTAGCCTCCTCCTTTGTTTCCCCTTCCCATCCCTTCCTGTCCCCCTCCCCCTCCACCCCCAACCTGGTTTACTTTTGATGGACCGGAAAAAATGGGCACATGGAATTGGAGACTGAAAATCCTGAAATAATCTTTTTTTTTTTCCCAATAGAAAAATTTGGGGGAAGGATATGCTCCAGAAAATCAGCTCAGAATGAACTTACCTACAACCTTCTTAGGATGGTCATCATTTCTCATATGCTGTTGTGACATTTTGTTTTATTTTTGTACCAATACTAAAGCTTGAATTCAGAGCCTTGTGTTCTAAATTTGCTTATTTATCCAGTGTTAGCACTGTAACACTTGAGCCACAGCTACTTCTAGCTTTTTAGTGGTTAATTGTGGATAAAGAGTCTTACAGACTTTCCTGCCTGGGCTGACTTCAACTCTCAATCCTCAGATCTCAACCAGCCCAGTGGCCAGGATGACAGGCGTGAGCCACCAGCTTGGGTGACTTTAGAAAAAGCACACCTTCTCTTAAGTTTGCAATGTTCCTTCTCTGAAATGGGGCGGGGGTGGGTGGAACAGTTGAACTTGAAATGTCCTTGCAGCTCTAGTGGCTGCAGAGAGCCTTGGGAGGCAGTGGGGAGCCTCCAGGCAGTCAGAGCCTGGGGGCCAGCCAGGAAATGCGGCTCAGTGACAGCCCGGCCCCCAGTGGCGCTGTTGGCCTCTGATCTCTGAGCATTTGTGCAGTGTGCTGACACTGGGCCTGGTCGTAGCCCAGCACGGCCCCTCACTCACTCCTGAACATCTGCTACAGCATTTACCACGTTAATAGATTAGCTCGGAGAATCGGGCAGGTGTTTTCCAACTCAAGCCAGAAAACATCAAAATCACATTGCTTTCCAGGCCTTTCTGTATGCAATCGAGTTAGAATGACTCATACGGCCTAGCAGAGAATAAAACACGCATAACATTTGCTTTAGGGTACAGGTGGGGGTATTTTGTCCCATGCATAGAAGAAACAAAAACTCACTCTATTTGGGAATAGGGTAATTGAATACAGATGGGAGGAGGTAAATGAAAGAATTTAGTAAATATCTCAGTGGAATAGCTAATGGGAATGAGACAGAATAGGAAATTAAAAATTATTCGAAGCAGATGGACCATTCTTTGAGTTTTTAAAAATTTATTAGGGCCGCGAAAAAAAAATGTGTCTGTTTATTTTCTACGGCCATGAAATTAATGACTTGGTGAGTTTTGCTTGTGCAATTTTATGACTGCCATGTCATCTGTCATAATTTGGGGACTGTTTGATATGAATTTATGGGTGTCTCTACCCCTCTCCCTCTCCCTGATTTATGGGTGTGGGTCTCATATGAACTGGTCTGTCCCTTTGTGTGTGTGTGTGTGTGTGTGTGTGTGAGAGAGAGAGAGAGAGAGAGAGAGAGAGAGAGAGAATATGTACTAGGGCTTGAACTCAGGGCCTGGACACTGTCCCTGAGCTTCTTTTCACTCAACACTAGCATTCTACCACTTGAGCCACAGCACCACTTCCAGCTTTTTCTGTTTATGTGGTACTGAGGAATCGAACCCAGGGCTTCATGCATGTTAGGCAAACATTCTACCACTAAGCCAGATTCCCAGTCCCTCACTTCCAGATTTTTAGTGGTTAAGGGACTTTGCTGCCCAGCTTGACTCTGAGCCTCAGTTTTCGGATCTCAGCCCCCTGAGTTGCTAGGATTACAGATGTGAGCCGGTAGCACCTGGCTGGACTGTTTTGTTTGAGGGTGTGGTAGTAATGCCAGTGTATCCTGGCAGTCCCTAGTTGAGGGCTTCCCAGGATCTCTGGCTCGAGGGTGAGTGGGAAGTGTTGGTGAGCCAACTCAAAGCTGCAGGAAAGGGGCCAGCCTGCCCCTGCTGGACTTCTGGAAGGATGACCCCAGCCTGCCCCTGCTGGGGAGGAGGTGTTGAGCCAGGGAAGCCAGCCCAGGCCCCCTGTGCTTGGCTGGACCACCTGCCCTATGCCCTTCCATCTCCCATAGCCATCTTCACATGCACTAAAGATCTGAGCTCAGGGAAGATTTCCAGACTCAGGGGACCTGTGTGGGCCTGGTCGGGGATTGATATCTCCAGATGATGGTGAACATGGGCTTTATAACTGACAGGTTTGATCCTACCTGTCTGTGTGACTTTAGGTTGGTCACCCCCTCCCGCCCCCCCGCCCCGACACACAGGGAGATTGAGGCTCAGAGGAGTTAACTGATTTCCTTTGAGGGCACACAGGGGTGGAGCTGGGCTTTTTTCTCCCACAATTTGAAGTCAAGGCCTTTTCTGCCTTGCACAGTGGCAGGCGCCTGGTATCAAGTTCATAGCTTTTCGCTCACAAGTCTGTCCTACAGTTCCTCTGGCTGGGGTCTGGGGTCTGGCCCCACTCCCTCCCTGGCCTCCAGGCCTCACCACTATGCTATCCTGCGTCCAACCCTACTGCTGCTTGGACTCCTGGGGACCTACAGCCTCTTGTCAACCCTTGCTGGGGGCAATGAGGCATTGCCCTCGTGTGTGTGTGTGTGTGTGTGTGTGTGTGTGCGCGCGCGCGCGCTGTCTAGACTTAACGCCAGGTCTGTCTGTCTTCTGTCCATCCTATCCAGCTCTCAGAGGCTTCCCCCAAAAGAGCAGAGCTTCTGGTGCCTCTAAGTCTTTAAATTAATTTTTATTTATGTCGTACTAAGGAATCAAACCCAAGGCCTCAGGCATGCTAGGCAAGCATTCTACCACTAAGCCATATTACCAGCGCCTCTAGGTCTTTCTAAATCCATATATCTGATTATTTTTCTCCTTCCCCCTCTTTTCTCCTCTTCCTCTATTTTTCTTCTTTAACCGAGTCTCACCGTATCACCCAGCTTGGCCTCCTGCTCCACCTCCTGCGGGCTGAGATTATAGGTGTGTGCTGCCATTTCTGGCGTTTTTCCTTTTGGAAGTTGATTAAAAAAAAAAAAGAAACTCTATTATTTGAAGAGTTTCTCACAGGTGGGTCACCTGAGAAGATTATGGTCTGAGGTTGGCCCCAGGCAAAACCCAATTAAAAAAAAATAGGTGGAAAAAGAGTTGAAGACATAAGCAAGTGGGGAGCTGCTGCCTGGCAAACTTAAGGTCCTGAATTCCAACCTCTGCAACACACACACACACACACACACACACATACACACACACGCACACACACGCACACACACACACACGCACGCATACACATGCACATGTACATACATGCACACATACAGGTGCCCACAGACACACACAAGTTTTTCATGTTCTGAATTTCCTAGTTACACATTTAGTCTTCTCTACTCTGAATTCCTTACGAATTGGACATTGGGTCTAGAGATGCAGGTCATAATAAGTGCGAGGCCACCCAGCACTTTTATCTGCTTTTCTGCTTGCAGAGGCCACTGCTACGTTATGCCTAGATCCATCTATTCACACACACACACACACACACACACACACACACACACACACACACTAAAACTATCATCTAGCCAGACATGGTGACTTAAACCTGTAATCTTTGCTACTCAAGAGGCTTGTGATTTAAGAGGATCGTGGTTTAAGATGATCCCAGGTAGAAAAGTTCATGAGATTCCATCTGTAAAACAAGTAGCAAAATAATAACTGGGCTGGAGGTTTGGCTTGAATTGTAAGAGCATACGCTGAGCAAATACAAGGTCCTGAGCTCAAACTGTGATAGACCAGGAAAACAAAGCAAAAACCTTACCATCCCATCTCAATTTTTGGCAAAAGCAAACTTCTTTTCACCCTGTCTTTGGTTACATCATGGTACCGTTCATAAAGGAAAGGCAGGATAAGCCTGGATTGTCTTCAAAACATTTGTTTCCTACAATCCTCTACGGCGGGTCTTTACATTTGCTTTTAGTATCTTTGCAAACTGGAGGATTTTTAACATAGTTGATGCATTTCAGTCTATTGCAGTTGGGTTCCACTGGCCTCATCTTGTGTTGCAGATGCGCCCTCAGCTTGCTCATGCTATTCCATTCTGTTGCACATTTCAACTTATCTCCTTTTTAAAGGCTGAGTAATATTCCACTGCATATATCTACCACATTTTGCTTCTTTACCTGTCAGGAGGCTTTGGGTTGTTTTTTCCTCTTGGTTATTATAAAGGCTGCTACTGTGGATATAAGTATGCCAATATCTCTTTGAGTTCTTGATTTCATTGCTCTTTTTTTGGGGGAAAGGGGTGGGGGTTGTGAAGCTTGAACTCAGGGCCTGGACACAGTCCCTGAGCCTCTCTGCGCTTCAGGCTAGCACTCAACCACTTGAGCCACAAGTGCTAACTTTCGGTATTTTCTGAGTAGTTTATTGCAGATAAGAGTTTCACAGATGGGGCTGGGAAGGTAACTCAGTGGTAGAGCGCTTGCCTTGCATGCCTGAGGTCCTGGGTTCGATTCCTCAGCACCACATAAGCAAAAAGAAAAAAGCCGGAAGAGGCGCTGTGGTTCAAGTGGTAGAGCGCTAGCCTTGAGCTGAAGAGCTGAGGGACAGCGCCCAGGCCCAGAGTTCAGGCCCCATGACCGGACCCCCCCCCCAAAAAAAAAAAAGAGTTTCACAGAGACTTTCCTGCCCATGCTGACTTTGAACCAAGATCCTTAGATCTCAGCCTTCTGAGTAGCTAGGATTACAGGTGTGAGCCACCGGCACCTGGCCTAGCCTTAGACTTTGATTCTCCAGTTCTCAGCCTCTCAACTAGCATGATTATAGGTGCCCAGTTTTTATTTTTAATTTTTGACAAACCCTAAAGGGATTTAAAAACTGTTAGGATAATGGCTTTGCTGTGCTGTAGAGGGGTTCTCTTTTGTACACGTGTAAACTGACAGGCAGGGAGGGCAGTGGGTGCTATAAGGTGGCTGTATGCTTCAGTATTGTCTAGAGACCCAGATTCCCTCTGTGTTGGTGCTCACAGCCTTTAGGACACTGTGCTTTTTGCATAATGAAGACTTCATCTGCACTGGTCACTAAGGATGTACTGAGTCACCTGTCTAGTGAGCATTTAAAATGGGATTGGTTTGAGTGAAGAGTTTTAAATTTTACTTAACTTTTTTTTTGGGGGGGGCATGATACTAGGATTTGGATTCAGGGCCTTATCCTGGCTTGTTTTGCTTGCTTAGCTGGTGGCTCTACCACTTGAGCCATGCCTTCAGCCCAGCTTTTGGCTGATTGTTTTGGAGATAGAATCTCACAGACTTTTCTGACAAGACTGGCTTTAAGTTGTAATCCTCTGAATCAGCTTTCTGAGTACCTAGGATTTTAGGCATAAGCCAATGGCACCCAGCAAAGCTTACTTAATTCATTATTATTATTACTATTATCACTACTACTAATTTTCACTAATGGCTTCAGCTATGCCGCTTATCCCTTATAAGCTGAAAGGAACTCCAGTCACCCACTTTAAATAGTTTTAGAAGGGAAGGGCCAATCAGCTTCTACTGGAGGTGTATATGTCACATTCTCTCATACCAGATTGGTGTAGACTTACTCAGATGGCTGCAAAGGCAGCTGGGAAATGAAGTCTCTGGTTGTGTGTCAGTCTGACACTTCGCTGTGAGGAGCTTCTGAAAGGAAGGGAGAATGGATGTTGTGGATATCTTAGTGACAGGGCTACTCTAGACTGTGGTCAGGAATGAGCAAGTGAGGAAGGCCAAGCTTCAAGTTTAGAGTCCTCAAAGTGCCCAGGAAGCTGAAAACTAACTGAGCCACCAATCTGAATCCTGCTTCCGAGCACTGAGCTCTCTGGCACACAACAGATGGTTCACATTGCCATCCGAATCTTCACACAGGACTTCAAGTCCTATGGGTCACTCTGTCTATTCATTTAATTGTTTAATCCTTCAGCACAAAATCTGAAGGAAGGAATTGTCACTGTTTCCCAGTGTTAGAGAAGTTCAATAAGTTGATCATGGCTTAGTTTTCCTGTGGTGGTTGTAACTGATTACAACCACTTTGGGTGACTTTGGATAACAAAATCTATTTGTTGCTGTCTGGAAGCCAGAAGTCTCCTCTCACAGTGCCAGAAGCTCAGCACAAAGGGAATCCCTGCCTTGAGGAATCCCTTCTGTGGCCCTGGCATTCCTGGGCTTGTGGCCAAACAACCCATCCCTGCCTCTGTCTTCACGTTGCCTTCTACATGTGTATGTGTGCTCGTTTCTTTTTGGTATCTGTGACATGGTTCTGTCAAAAACTACTGACAAAAACAACTTCAAGGATGAAACATCTATTTTGGTTCATGGTTTTAGAGGCCCAGAGTCAGCTGGCTCTATTGCTTTGGGCCTAAGATAGATGGAATGTGGTGGTGGGGAGCAGTTGCTCGATCAAGGCTGCTTACCTCGTGGCTGCCAGGAGAAAGAAGGAGGGGGGAAGATAGAAGAAAAGGAAGGAAGAGACCAGGTATATGCTTTGAGGATGAGTTTCAGGGGCTCACGCCACACATACACAAATTGCAGACATGAGTTCCTTTTTGTTCCAGGGATGAACAGTTCCTAGATTAAGTCGATTTTCATATCTGATCCCTGGCTTCATTTATTTTGGGGGAGGAGGGGTCAGCAGTGTTTAATAGAAAAATGATCCACACTCCGGCCGCGTCAGGAAATGAAAGGCAAGTGGGAAAGCAGCCCGCTGCCTAGGGCCATGCTCCCCTGGGCAGAGGTAGGGGAAGGGAGAGGCTCCAAGGCCTCACCACCCCTGCGGAGGATGTGAACCCTGGCTCTTTGGGACCAGCACCTGCTGGTTATGGCCAAAATCCATCCCCGCCCATGGGCCCTGGAGACACGTGCTCATTGGCTGCCAAGTTGCCTACCTGGCCACCTTTGTGATTTTCTTTCTCTCTCTCTCCCCGGTCTCTCGCGCACATGTTCACCCTTATGAATAATAATGAGCAACATTTCCTAGCCCCTTTGTGTATACCAGCACCATTTGATCCTGCGTCTTCTATTCCTGAGTGAGTTCACTCCTCATAACAACCCTGTGAGAGCAGTTACGCGTTATTCTACCATTTAACAGCTGTGGAAACCGAGGCATCAAGAGCCACAGGAACTTGCCTCCGGTGGATTTGAACCTGGTTCACCAGGAGCTCAGCATCCATTCTACTTCCCCTCAGATCCCTCCCACCCTACAAGTGTGAACACATGCAGGCGCACAGAGCACACCTCCCATGGGACCGCCCCGTGCACCAGTATGTGGACATCCACCCATTCACCCGCTGCCCACCTGAGTCACACTTGGCCGCTTGCTCTCCTGTCTTGAAGCTGGTGTCTGAGGCCAGGCTGGAGCGGATGTCAGGGTCAGACCCGGGGCAAGGTACTTGCTGACAGAGTGATGGAAAGCAGGAAAGGCACAAATAAGCAAACAGCCAGCCTGGATGCAGCCTGGCGGAGTGTTTCCTGAGCGTCCAGGCACATGTTTATTTTTTGGTGACTATCCAGAGCTAACCTAAGTCTCTCCTTTCCAGAATGGCGTCTCCTTGGAGCCGTGGCGCTGGGGTCAGGCTCATGGGAGCCCGGTGGCTGGTGTGTACACATATCTTTCCCCAGCAGAGGCTGGAAGGCGTCAGGGGTGGACATGGTCTTTTTCTTTTCCTTTTCCTTTTTTGTCAGTCATGGGGCTTGAACTCTGGGCCCGGGCGCTGTCCCTCAGCTCTTCAGCTCAAGGCTAGCGCTCTATCACATGAACCACAGCTCCTTCTACTTTTTTTTTTTTTGGAGGGTATTGGAGATGAAAGTCTCACAGACTTTTCTGCCTGAGCTGGCTTCAAACCACAATCTTCAGATCCTAGCCTCTTGAGTAGCTAGGATTACAGGCATAAGCCATTGGCATCCAGCAAAAATACATTCTTAAAGATGATCACATACATATAACCTGATTGTTTTATCATTGAGATAAAAGATCAGATCAGATCAGAGATAAAGCTGCTATAAGTGCCTACCCATTGTTGCAAGGATATATACTATCATATCTTGGACAAATAAGTGAATGGCTGGATCATATTCCAGGTGTAACTTTCTGAAGAGATTGTTTAACTGTTCTACTGAGTTTTTGTATCATTTCACATTCTAAGCTACAGTGGATGGAGTCCATCTCTTTACTAACACTTAGTATGATCAGTCTTCTCAATTTTAACAGTTTTTATAGATTATTTAGTGGTATCCCCATTGTGGTTCTTAATTTACATTTCTTCAACAGCCTTTTGAATATCTTCTTCGGCAAAGAGTCTGTTCAAGACAGACCTGGAAGTGTGTAACTATAGTCCCTGCACCTGGGAAGCTGGGGCAGGAAGACTGTGAGTTTGAGGCCAGCTTGGACTACACAGAGTCTGTTGAAGAACACGAAGGGCTGGGGATAGCTCAGTGGTAGGGTAACTGCCTATCATGCATAAGATCCTGGGTTCCATCTCCAGCATCACAGGGAGAACAAAACTCTGCTCAAGTCATTTTGATTACTACAAGTCTGCTGTATTCACAGATTATTACATGTGGTACTCCTTTTTTAAATTTTTTATTTATTTTTTGGGTCCGGTCGTGGGGCCTGAATGCTGGGCCTGGGCGCTGTCCCTCAGCTCTTCAGCTCAAGGCTAGCGCTCTACCACTTGAGCCACAGTGCCACTTCCAGCTTTTTTCTTTTTGCTTATGTGGTGCTGAGGAATCGAACCCAGGGCCTCATACATTCAAGTCAAGCGTTCTACCACTGAGCCACCTTCCCAGCCCATGTGGTATTATTTTTGTTTGTTGTTTTAGTGTTTGGTTTTTTTTTGCCAGTCTTCGGGCTTGAACTCAGAGCCTGGGTGCTGTTCATGAGCTTTGTTTTGCTCAAGGATAGTGCTCTACCACTTGTGCTACAGCTCCACTTCTGGCTTTTTGTTGGTTAATCAGAAATAAGCTTCTCTTGGATTTGTCTGCTCGGACTGGCTTCAGACCTTGATCCTCAGATCTGAGCCTCCTGAGTAACTGGGATTAGATTACAGACATGAGGCATTGGCCCACAGCTCGATGGTAGAGTGCTTGTCTTGCACACATGAGGCCCTGTGTTCGAGGTTCCTCAGCACCACATAAGCAGAAAAAGCCGAAAGTGGCACTGTGGCTCAAGTGGTAGAGCGCTAGCCTTGAACTGAAGAGCTGAGGGACAGCGCCCAGGCCCAGAGTTCAGGCCCCACAACCGACCAAAAAAAAATCAAACACAAAATGTTTAAGTTCTGGAGTGTGGGTTACTCAGTGGTAGTTGTGGCTGGAGAAGTTCCCTGTCAGTCTCATATAATTGTCAGTCATGCTTAAGTCTGGTATGATCTGCTGATAGTTTCCCTGGCCTAAATTTTGTGAAAGCACAGTACAACCTCCCGAAACTGGGGAGTAAGTGCAATGGTATTCCTCCCAACCCCAAAGAATATATATTGTGCTTAATTGAAGTGATAAAGTAAAAGGCTAGACTCTATGCGTGCTTGAGTGGGTGCAGTCAGCTTCCTTGGAGCCATGAACCCATGGATACCCAGGGTCTACTCAATTTTCATATTGGTTTTTTTTTTGTCTGAATCTCTTTGTGTATTCTGATACAAGATATATGGTTTGCAACTATTTCCCAGGAATCTTAGCTACTGGGGAAGCAGTTTTGGAGGATTATGGTCAAGACCAGCCTGGGAAAAAAGTATATGAGAAACCTATCTCAACAAATAAGAATAAACTGGGTATGGTAGTTCATGTCTATAATCTCTGATGCATGGGAGGCTGTAGGTAGAGTCCCCGTGTTAGGCCAGCTCCTGGCAAAAGGCATGAGATCTTACCTGAAAAATAACTAAGGCAAAAAAAGGGCTGGTGGCATGACTTCAGAAGTAGAGTACCTACCTAACAAGATGGAGGCTCTGACTCCAAACACTAGTGTTGCCAAAAAAAAAATCAAATATTTTAACCTTGATGAAGTTCAATTTATTACTTTTTCCTTTATATATCATACTTTCATTGTTATATCAAAGAAGCCTCTGCCTAACTCAAGGTCACAAGGGTTGTCCTGTTTTCTTCTAGAAGTTCTATAGTTTTAGATGTTAACTTGGACCAAAGAAAGAAATAAAGGGGGAAAAAAGCTTGCTAGAATGTTGATTGTTTTGTTCTGATACTATCCATCAATTTAAGAAGAACTATTCTAATGATCTCCTGCACTGTGAACTCAGTATATCTCTCCATTCACTTCCCCTTTTATTTTCTTTCAGCAATGTTTTATGGTTTTCAGTGTACAATTCATATATCTATATACATACAGCTTGGCCTCAAATTCTTAATCTCCCTGCTTCAGCCTCCCAAGTGCTGGGCTTGTAGGCATGCACTACCATCACACCCAGCCTTTACACATATTTTGTAAGATTTATTTTAGAGAGTTCATGTTGTGGTGCTGTTTAAATGATTTTAAAGATTAAACTTCCAAGCCGAGCACTGGTGACTCACACCTGTAATCCTAGCTACTCAGGAGGCTGAGATCTGAGGATCATGGTTCAAAGCCAGCCTGGGTAGGAAAGTCCATGAAACTCTTATCTCCAATAAACCAC
>NW_012267302.1:3729391-3743044 GCF_000151885.1 Dipodomys ordii
CGTGGGGCCTGAACTCTGGGCCTGGGCGCTGTCCCTCAGCTCTTCAGCTCAAGGCTAGCACTCTACCACTTGAGCTACAGCACCACTTCCGGATTTTTTTTTTTTTTCTGCTTATGTGGTGCTGAGGAATGGAACCCAGGGCCTTAAGCAGGCAAGGCGAGCGCTCTACCACTGAGCCACCTTCCCAGCCCTAGCTTCTGATTTCTCATTTCCATTACTTGTTACATAATGTCTTGAAAAATAATCTCCTGTATTTTATGTGGGATTTTGGCTGTTTGGGGTCAGAGGGAGATCCAGTTCTAGCCTGGTGGAAGCTGAACTTTCTCTTGTTTCCCACTTTCAGCAGTAGCTCTGGTAGGCCAGGCTTGGAGCAGGTCTTGAGTTCTTGGGTTATGGGATGGTTGGAGGAAGACACTTCCCAAGAGAAAGTGTACTTCCCCATGTCTGCAGCAGTGCATCTGTCATCCTCCACTGCACATCTGTCTGCACATCTGTCTGTGTCTGGATGCATCCCACTGGAGTCTGCAAAGCCTGTCTGTGGCTGCCTCCTGGGACAAGGTTCTTCCTTTTTTTCTGCTTTGGGGGAAGCTCCACCCCCACCCCTTCCTTAAAGGAGGAATTACAGGCACCAAGAGCCCAGGGGCTCCCATGATCTTGAATTCCAGATGACCTCATCCCTCACAGGCTGACCTTGGTGCTTTAACCTTGTGGATATTGGCTTTCTCCATCCACAGTGGAGGGGATAGCGGTACTCACCTCGTGGGGCTGCTGGGAAGGGAAGGAAATGAGTTAGTACTGATAGCACTGCTGTGAAGTGGGTGCTCAGTAACGCAGCTCCCTCCCTGGAGCTGTCTGCAATGACCCTTCAGCCCTGCCTGGCCACGTGCACAATGCCGTTTCCATGTCACGCTTCTTGTATTGTGGGACCTTGAGTTTTAAATTAAGTGTCAAGGGCTGGGAAGGTGGCTCAGTAGTAGAGTACTTGCCATGCATGCATGAGGCCCTGGGTTCGATTCCTTAGCACCACATAAGCAGAAAAAGCCGGAAGTGGCTATTGTGGCTCAAGTGGTAGAGGGCTAGCTTTGAGCTGAAGAACTGAGGGACAGCGCCCAGGCCCAGAGTTCAGGCCCCACAACTGACCAAAAATAAATAAAGTGTCAAATACAATTTGGCAACACTAAGAATTAATCCTATGACTGTTCTTAGAAAAGCCAGGAAAGCTGGGCACTTGTAGTTCATGCCTATATTCCTAGCTGTTCAGGAGGCTGAGATCTGAGGATCATGGTTCAATGCCAGCCTGGGCAGGAAAGTCCATGCATCTCTTACAGTCAGCCCTCACTCTATCACAGTTCACTTATTGCAGATTCACTGTATCATGGGTTAAAACAATATGTAAATAGTGATCCTTCACCTATCACAGGGGAGTTTCGTTCCAGAGCCCCCAACAATAGGTGAAAATCCATGAAGCAGCAATAAGTGAACCGCGATATAGCAGGGATGACTATCTAACGCTACTACTTCACGGATTTGCATCTGGCATGGGGGTCTCTGGACGTAATTCCCACAATAAGGGAGAAACTACTATATTTCCAATTAACCATTAAAAAGCTGGAAGCAGTACTGTGGCTCAAGTGGTAGAGCACCAGCCTTGAGCAAAAAAGAAAACTCAAGGAGAGCACCCAGGCCCTGAGTTCAACCGCCAGGACTGGTGAAAAAAAAAAAAAAGAAAGAAGAGAGAAAGAAAGAAAGAAAGAAAGAAAAAGAAAGAAAGAAAAAAGAAAGAAAAAGAAGAAAGGAAGGGAGAAAGAAAGAAAAAGCTGAAGAGCTCAGAGGAGTATGAAATAGGTATCTGACCCCGGGAGGGAGCCGCCTCTGCCCTCCAGGGAACTGAATGGAGGGGACCAGGTGGCAGTTGCCAGTTGCGTGTTCCCACCCTGGATCTTCAGAAGCAGAGCCCCTTGAGGAATGACCAAGGGGTGGGTGTGGAGGCTGGAGGAAAAAAAAAGTCTTCAAGAGACATCCCTCTGCCCCGGCGGGCCCTGTCCCCCAGGGCCTGCGCCCATCTGTCAGCTGCAGGCACACATGTGGCTGGTGTCAGTCTTCTCTTTAAGGGAAGCAAAGCATTTCCTGCAGGGGCAGTGGGGGACCAGCCGGGAGCCATGCAGGCCAGAAGGGAGGCCTGGACAGAAGCTCCACCTGCAGCCTTCAGGATGGGCCTGCATCCTCCTAAGAGTGCAGAGGCCCCTCATTCCCTGGCCTAGGAGACCGGGGCAGGTTTTGAAGGGATCAACAGCTGGACACAGGCATCAGCTGGACACAGGCATTGGAGATCCAACCAGGCCACCAACTCTTACCTGTCCTGGACCTCGGCTGTGCTCTATGAGGAGTCTGGTTTTAATTTTCTGGCCAGTGCCAAAAGGAGGAGGAAGAGGATGAGGAGAAGGAGAAGAAAGGAGCGAGTAGAGGCTCTAATGCAGTCGGCTGGGATCTGTCACTCAGCATACAGCCTGCTGACGACTCGGGGCAGCTTCAGCTGTAAGCAGCCCATGATTTATGGACACCGAGTGAACTCCTGCGGCACAAACCAGCCTGGAGATCAGAGCAGCAAAAGCCCCCCCCCTTTTTTTTTTGGCAGGAGACAGGGCTTGCATTTTTCTCATTCATGCCAAACTGCTTTGCACGGCAATTAGCTCTGTCCTCATTTAGTCTCCAGTCCCAAAGGGTAATGAAAGTCATATATCATCTTCAAGACTGCTAATTATTGAGCTCGCTTACAGGTAGGCTTTGTAACTGTGAGAAGGGCTTGTCGGCCCGATATTTATTACTCCTCCAATACGTAAGCAAAGAGGGGGCTGAAAGCTGGGGAAAAGAGAGAAGATGGGAGGGAGGGGGAGAGGGAGTGGAGGGGGGGGGGAAAGAGAAACAACTTTCTTGAAAGGCCGCCCCGGTCCAGCCCCGGGATCTCTGACATACTTTCTGCAAATGTGCTCATCAGAGGAGAAATGTCTTCATTCCACCCCGCCATTTTTCATGCCATAGCAAACCTAGCCGCAGGAGCTGGGAGCCCCGGGGAGAAGCCCCTGCAGGGAGCAGGCTGGGTTGTTGCTCTAGAAGGCAGGGAAAGGCCATGAGTGAGGGGACAGGAAGAGAAGGGGATGGAAATGGAGGAACAAATCCTCCACTCAGTTCTAGAATATTCCCTTGTCGTTGCTGGGCTTGCTGGGTGGGTATGGCGAAGGTGAGTGAGAACTGGAAGCCGAATGTAGCTGTGTCTATGGTTTGAAGTGTGGGATTTAAGGCTGAAAAAGGTTTCCTCTGGGTGCTTTGCCTGCAATTTGGTCATCTTGCTACCAAGTGGAGGCAATATCTGGTTTACCCTCTTACATTAGAAGTCTCCATGGGCATAATTAACAAAGGGGAAGGTCAGCTCTTATTTCTACTCAAATGTACTTTTTTTTTTTTTTTTTGATCACGGGCCTGGGCGCTGTCTGGGAGCTCTTCATCTCAAGGCTAACACTCTACCACTAGAGCCACAGTGCCACTTCCGGTTTTCAGGTGGTTAATTGGAGATAAGAATCTCAGGGACTTTCCTGCCTGGGCTGGCTTTGAACTGTGATACTCAGATCTCAGCCTCCTGAGTAGCTAGGATTATAGGAATAAGCCACTGGCACCCTGCTCAAATGTACTTTAAAAAGATATTTACTAGCTGAGGGCCATTTTATCTCTGTAATCCTAAGTAGTCAGGAGGCTAGAAGATCGTGGTTCCAGGCCAGCCAGTCTGGGACAATTCATTTCCAGTGTATCCCTATAGTTTTTGTTGTTGTTGTTGTTGTGGTCATGGGACTTGGGGCCTGGGAGCTATCCCTGAGCTCTTTTGCTCAAGGTTAACATTCTATTGCTTTAAGCCACAGTGCGACTTCCCATTTTTGAGTGGTTAACTGCAGATAAAAATCTCATAAGGACTTTCCTGCTCTGGCTGGCTTTGAACCGCAATCCTCAGATCTTAGCCTCTTGAGTAATTAGGATTACAGGTGTGATTACAGGATTACAGGCTGTCCCTGTAATCTTAACCACTCACAAGGAACTGGTATGGTTCCAGGCCAGCCTGGGCAGAAAAGTCTGTGAGACTCCATCTCTAAAATAATTGGACAAAAGTCAAGCTGGAGAAGTTGCTCAAGTGGTCACGTTGTAGAACACCAGCCAAGCAAGTGCAAAGCCCTAAGTTCAAACCTAGTATTTGTTGTACACACACATATATATACATATGTGCATGCATATATATATACATGCAAATATATATACATATACATGAACATAATGAACACACACACACACAAGACACTTTTTCTTTTCTTTTTTGGTGCTGTTCTTGGGGCTTGAACTCAGAGCCTGGGCATTGTCACTACGTTTTTTTTGCTCAAGGCTAGTGCTCTACCACTTGAGCTATAGCTCCACTTCCAGCCTTTTTGATAGTTAATTGGAGATAAAAGTCTCATGACCTTTTTTTGCCTGAGCTGGCTATTACAGGCATGAGCTATTGATGCCTCGTCACTTTTTCTTTTCAACTAGTGACACTAACTTAGTGTGGCCTGTGGGGGATGGGATTAATGGCATGATGACGTTATTTCTACCGGGGATTTTTTTTTTTAAGAGAGAGCCATGGTTGTGTTTGAAGAAAGATTATAAGCTCTTTATTACTTCTGTGAAGCATAATGGTGTAGTTTGGACCAACTGGATGACCAGAGAGGTGACCCCAGCTGGGGTCAAGCCAGTGCTGCTCACTCAGGACTAGGCCAGTGAGACAAGGATTGTGGAGGGAGGGTGTTGGTTTGAGCTGTTAGGAGGTGATGGGGCCTGGCTGCAGGGGAGGACTTGGGTTGGGTACAGGTTCAGGAACCTTACCCCATCTTATTACAAGGGGGGGGGGGAATCAACAGCCTTTGGTTCCCAAAGCTTGGCATCAACAAATCATCTAGGAATTGAGCCTTACCTTCTGCACTGTGAGCGCCTCATCCATCTGTCAGACACAGACATGGCACCACATGGGCCCCTTCTCCTGCAGAGCCTCAGCCTGTCTCATAGCCCTGGCAGGTGAGCCTAGAGCTGCTCAGGCAGGAGTGACTCAAGATGGATGATAAAGCCACTCTTGTCCTGAGGAAATTGGGGTCAGATTAGAGCAAAACTTATCTGAACTTTGAACTCATGGGTAAGGTCTCCATGAAAGTCATAGCACAAAAAGAATTTCCCCTAGCTGGGCATGGTGGAGCACACCTGTAATCTTAACACTCAAGAAGAGTTGGGCCCAAGTTTGGGCTCAACCTGAACTCTCTAGAGATATTTAGGCCAGCCTGAGCTATATACATATTTTCTCCTAAACGTTCTTATTTGTGTCACTTTATCCCTTCCTAGGCAGCCATGTCTTTTCTGTGATCTGTGTGCACAGGGGAGAGCAGGACTATGGATACGTGCCTGGCATTGTGGGCAGTGTTCTACCCTAGCACCCCTCCCAGCTCTCTCTGGTCTCCCAGGGAGTTTCTATGAGGAGGAGGAGGAGGAAGGGGAGGGTAGACCAGCCAGTGCTAGGAAAAGAGGGTGGTAGGGGGCTCTTCTCTGTGGGTGCAGCTCCATTAATATTTTCCTGCCTGGTGGCTGGAAGGGTGGTAGCCAGGAGTCCTTATTTTTTGGTCAGTTGTGGAGCTTGGGCTCTGGGCCTGGGTGCTGTCCCTCAGCTCTTCAGCTCAAGGCTAGCGCTCTACCACTTGAGGCACGCGCCACTTCCAGTTTTCTGAGTGGTTTATTGGAGATAAGAGTTTCGCAGACTTTTCTGTCTGGGCTGGCTTTGAACTTCGATCCTCATCTCCTGAGTAGCTAGGATTACAGGCGTGAGCCACTGGTGCTCGGGACTTTCCAATCTAATCTAATCGTAATGTGCCTTTACACTTTCCTCTGTGCTTCAGAAGATTCTCAGGTGGGGTTTATTTATGTATTTATGTATATAGGTATGCATTTATTTAGTTGTTGAGACGGAGCCTTACAGTGTTGCCTGGCCTGGCCTAGAACTGCTGGGCTCAAGTGATCTTGCTTCAGCCTCCCTAGTGCCAGGATTACAGTTGGGTGTTACCACCCACCTTCAGAATTAATTAATTAATTAATTAGTGTTCCTCATGGGGCTGGAACTCAGAACAAGGGCATTATCCCTGATCTTTTTTTGCTCAAGGCTAATGCTCTACCACTTGAACCACAGCTCTGCTACTGGATTTTTCATGGTTAATTGGAGATAGTAATCTTATGGATTTTCCTGCCTGAGCTGAACTATGATCCTTAGACATCAGCCTCCTGAGTAGTTAGGCTTACAGACATGAGATGCCAATGCTTGACAAGCTTCAAAATTCTTAAGACAACTTCTGAACTGGATGTTTTAGCCTACCTGGCTCTTTTGGGTAGGTATACACATACGTATACACTGGGACTTGAACTCAGGGCCTTGTACTTGCTAGGTAGGTGTTCTACCACTAGAGTTATGCCCCATTTTTGTACTTTTTTTTTTTGTGCTTTTTTCCTGGGGACAGGACAGATCATAATACCCCCACCTATGTTTCCTGTGAAGCTTGGATTACCTAAACTCTCTCCTACTTGTCTGGGGACTTTGTTATCAGACCAAGACTAGAATGAGGACACATGTGCAGAGGTCCTTTTTTTTTTTTTTGGTCAGTCATGGGGCCTGAACTCAGCTGTCCCTCAGCTCTTCAGCTCAAGGGTAGCACCCTACCACTTGAGCCACAGCACCATTCCTGGCTTTTTCTGCTTATGTGGTGCTGAGGAATCGAACCCAGGGCCTCATGAATGCAAGGCAAGCACTCTATCACTGAGCCACTTTCCCAGGCCCCGCTCCTCCCCAAGGTCCATTTTTGCTCCTAAAAATACTTTCAAGGTCAAAGAGGTATCAGAGCCAGGTGTGATGGTGCACACCCATAGTCCCAGCTGAGACAGGAAGATTACTTGAGTCAGGAGTTTGAGGCCAGCCTAAGCTCCATAATGGGACTCTATCTCTGGTGTGAAGAGGGTGATCATGTCTAAAGAATGGCATCTGTGGCCATATCCAAGGCTAATGAGGGTTCAGCTTTCTGAGCCCTAGCTTCCTGCTGGGCTGGAGAATAGGCCATTTTTTTTCCCCAGAGGCTGGGAAGACCAGTACTTAGTACCTGTCCCCATCTTGCCTGGGGTTGGAGACAGATCACAGAGATGGAGGAGTAGAATTTCTGGCAGGTTAGGAATCCAAGTGACCTGGGCCTGCTGTGGGAACAGGTAGATTTGTGCAGACATAACAGGGATTTAGGGGAGAAGAGGACCAGAGAAGGATGATGTAGCTCTGCAGCCTTTCCAATTCTGTGCCTCAGTGGTTTTTTTTTTCCTTTTCAGTGCTGAGGACTGAATCCAGGGTCTCTCACATGCAAGTGCTCTACTATTCAGCTATATCCCCAGCGCTCAGTGAATCTTTACTCATGTATGTTTACTTTGTGTGTATGGGTGCTTGCTGGTCCTGGGGCTTGAAATCTGGGCCTGGATACTATTCCTGAGCTTTTTGTGCTCCACTAGTGCTGTATTTTTTGAGCCACAGCTTTACTTTCAGCTTTTTGGTGGAAGTGCCCAAGCTGGCTTTGAACCATGATCCTCAGGTCTCAGCCTCCTGAGTAGCTAGGATTACAGGCATGAGCCACCAGCACCTAGCTCTACATTTATTTTTAAATGTGTTGATTTTTTTTAAAGGAATTCTCTTGAAATTGACATGTTCTCTGAACACCAGTTTGCTGAATCTCTTAAGTTGCAAAAGACAGAAATCAAACTAAACCTACTTTAAGCAAGACAGAAACTATATTGGCTGGCCTGCAAGGAAGATCAAGCAGCTTCAGGCTTGACTGGAGAGCAGGATCTGCAGAAATCATTAGAACTTGTCATCTATGGGCCCCACTGCTCTGAGTGGCTTTGCTTGCTCTAGAATATATCAGTTTCTCCAGCCAGCAGGAGTTATGACACTAGAAGCTATAGGGATCCTAGCCTTACAATCCAAAGGAATAAAGAGCATCACTTTTCAGAATCTGTATGTAAAATTCCAGAGAAGGATTCTGATTGGCCTGATCCAAGTCACATGACCAGGACTGGGCCAATCATTTGAAGCAGAAATATGGTATGGAATGATTGGTCAGGCCTGAGTTATATGTCTTTTCAAGAGGCTGACTAACTCACAGGGGTCTAAGGATAAGCAGTAAAATCAGGCCACAGAGGACAGGAACTGGCAGGTCAGGAACTTGAAGCTCTAGCTTCTCTTAAGTCTACCTGGTTAATCCTACCTACTTTCCCCCCTACTTCCTGCTAGCCTTTGTGTGTGGAGTGTGTGCATATGTACATGCATGCACGTGTGTATTTGGTACTGGGGCTTGAACTCAGGTCCTCCGGCTCTTGCTTAGCTTTTCCCACTTAAGGCTGGTGCTTGAGCCACACTACCTTCTTGCTTTTTGGTGGGTAATTAGAGATAAGAGTCTCACAGACTTTCAGATCTTAGTCTCCTGAATAGCTAGGATTACAGGCATAAGCCACTGGCACCTAGTTCCTATTTGCCTTTGAACATCAGCTTTTTCTCTCCTTCCTCTGCTCATCATGTCTGCCTCAACCTCAATTCCATGTGACTCTGAAGACTTATTTGCAGGGATACTTGTTATTTTCCTTCATTTTATTTTGATTCTTTGGTAATACTTGGGGGTTAAACTCAGGGTATTCTACTTGCTAGGCAGGTGCTCTACCACTTGAGCCACAATCCTAGCCTTATATTATTATTTGCAGTGCTGGAGATCAATGGTCAGTGTTAAAAAATGAGACCCTTCAGTAGTGGCAATCAGGTTATGTAGCCAAACATGGCCTCTGTGGTCTGTTCCTTGCTGGTAGGAGCAGTTCTTGAGAGAAGGGGCTGAGGGTTGAGAAGGCATTTCTGAACAAGACACTATGCTAGTTCCAGGAAATCCAAGGGACTTCAAGACATGGGCCTGTCCCTGAACGCAGGTAGCTTCAAGTTTAGCTGGATCGGCCAGTTCTCATCTACACTAGAGGTCAAAGCTCATAGGAGGAAGACAAGGTCAGTGTGGGCCAGGATCAGCTGATGGAGCTTCCTGAACGGGAGAGACAAGATGCTTCTCCATGCAGAGCAGACATTTGTTCAAAGAAGGCATTTTTTACCTTTGTGCTGGCTGTTGCTCCAACATGCACTTGAAATGTCAAGTTCATTACGGAGCCGGCTCTCAAGAGCACAGCCAGGGCCTCCTGGCCCCTCCCCCAGGCTCCTGCCAGAGTCTTGGCAACACCTTCATGCTTTGATGACCCAAGTGGCCTTCCTGGTCCTCACTCACCACCTCTGCATGTGTGTCTGTGAGTGTAGGTTGTCAGCAGTTTTCATTAGTTTCTGGAAAGCCAAGGAATTTATCTCTCTTCAAAAACCAAGAATGGACCAGGCGCTGGTGTCTCATGCCTATAATCCTAACTACTCAGGAGGCTGAGATCAGAGGATCATGATTTGAAGCCAGCTCAGGCAGGAAAGTTTGTGAGACTCTTATCTCCAATTAGCCACCAAAAATCAGAAGTGGTGCTGTGGCTCAAAGTGGTGGAGTGCTATCCTTGAGCAAAAAGAGCTGAGGGACAGTGCCTAGGCCCTGAGTTCAAGTCCTACTACCTACAAAAAAAAAAAAAAAAACAAGAATGGGGAAACAAACAGACTCCAACCCCCAGGATAAAAATTGAAGATAAATCTTTGTATTTGGAGAATGTAGATCTGTAGATACCTCCAGGTGGAGACTTGTATTCTGGGCAAGTTCTGGTCTTGTTCAAGGTCTCAAGACCGAGATTGGATCCCCAGCTCCGACTGCCAGCCTGGGGCTCTTCCCTGTGACCTTACTGGCTAGCAAGAAGCAGGCCTGGCAGGGCTAGTCTCTGTGCAAAAGGGGTAGGAACATCTCATTTCAGCCCAGGGCATTGAGGCTCAAAACAAAGGCAGAGTGGGTGAGAGCACCCCAGTGTCTCTGTGGGGAAAAGGGCTGCCACTGTCCACCCCAGGCGCCTTATCTGGCAGATTTCATTTCCTGGTAGAGGGGCAGGAATCGCTCTTTGTTTCTCTGCTGTTTTTTTTTTCCTTTTGAGACAGAAATTAGATCCCTTTCAGATAAGTACAGCTGAACAGAAAGAGACTGAAGCACAGAGAAGGGGAGATACCTAAGGAGCAGCTTGTTCTCCCTCGTGCCTGCCTGTGTGCCTGCCCGTGTGTGTGTGTGTGTGTGTGTGTGTGTGTGTATCCTGGGACTTGAACTCAGGACCTGGCACTGTCCCTGAGCTTTTGTGCTCAAGGCTAGCCCTCTACTACTTGAGCCACAGCTCCACTTCCAGCTCTTTTGATTAATGGAAGAGTCTCGAGGACTTTCCTGCCTACACTGGCTTTGAACTGTGATTCTCAGATCTCAACCTCTTAAGTAGCTAGGGTTACAGGTGTGAGCCACCAGTGCAGCAGCCTTCAGACTTTTGATGATAATTCTAAATGAAGTTTTATTCACAGTGATTATATTATTATTCTTTTGTGCCAGATAAAAGCCACCGATTGCTTGCTGTGAACTTAAAGCGTGTCTATACCTGTCACTTAGGAGGTGGCATCTCAGACTCTCACACATGGTCTGTCTCACCAAATGGAATTGGCCCAAGGCTCACTTGACCTCTGAGAGGCCCTGAAGGAAGGGGAGGGGGGACGGTAGGGAAGGGAAGGGAGGAGAGGAGGGGAAGAAAGGGGCAGACCCGGATGCGGGAGCCTCAGGGAGGGCAGGCAGGGGCGGTGGCGGTGAGGGGCCAGTTGTCAAGGTTCTATCTGCCTGATGATTGATGCGAGCCTGGGTTTTTCTGTCAGCCTGTCACGGCACAGGAATGTTTAATGTTCTCATTATTGGTTACGCTGTTGTGTATATTTCTCTGTCAGCACTGCGGACCCAGCTGAACTGGCAGAGCACTTCAAAGGCCTGCGGGTCATTCATCATCCCCATGACGCTCCGGCAAATGCTCAGCCCCAGCTCTGCGCCAGGGATTTGTTATGACTTGAGAGCCGCCTGACAGACAGGGCTGTGGCAGGGAGGGGGACAGGGGAGGCTCCCCAGTCCTTTTTGTCACTGTGGCCTGAAGGCAGCACCCTGACTCCAGGGGCAACCCTTGGGGTTGGGGAGGGGGAGCAAGAGGGCCAGGGCAGGACACACCCCCAGCTTGGGGAATCCCAGTACACCCTAAACTCCTCCACCAGAAGCCCCATCCTCCTCTTCTTGGCTGGCAATGGTGTCTCTAAAGTTGTGCAGACAACCCAGAGGTGGGGGAGAAAGCAAAACTCGTGCAGGGCTGAGGAGGGCTGGGCTGGAGGTTTGGGCAGGCAGGGGGCGGGGTGTGGAGAGCAGGGAGAGCGGGAGAATATCAGAGCTTTGTTTCCTTTCCCAGGCCGTGACATGATTAATCGTTTTCTTCTGATCTAATTTTGGAACATGAAAAACAGCACATTTGTCTTGAAGAAAAATGATGTGCCGAACTGCGCAGATGGAAATTTCGAGCAATGAGAAAGATTAAAGTGGAACCCCACTCCTTAGACCTAATCATGAGTTGTAGATTATTCTGTCGGCCCAGCCAGATGGTAGCTCTGATTCCACAGCCCCTTCTTATATTAATGAATACTAGACTGTTATATTTGACTTAGGTAAGTGAAATGTCTATCAGAGCTAATGGACTGCCAACCAGCATAACACATGTTGTACCGCTAAGGGTCCTTGTGCATTTTTCATGTTTTATACTAATGTGGAACATTTTGTTTCCTACTGTTTTTCATCATTGTCACTGTTTGCTAAATATTTTCACATGGATAAGGGGGGGCATAGGGGAAGACAAAGTCAAGAGGAAAAAAAAGAACCCCCCCCTTCCAAACTTGTGTCCAAAGCTAATTTCCTCCCGTTGGGCTTGGCTATAACTCTACAAGTAAAACAGTCACCCCAAGCAATACGTACAGGAACTCAATAGTAACGTGATTAAGTTCCTAGTCAACAAGACTACACTCGACTGTATGTTAACAAACCTAATTATAGTCCCCTGGTGATAAATTGGACCCAGGCTCTCCTTGCACATCTTTGAGGTCATGTCCAGAAGAGCAGCTTAACCTTCTTGTCCCACAGGAGACACTTGTCCCAGGCTCCACTCGCCCTTTCCCCCTTCACTTGTCCACCTCTGGGGAGGGTGAGCAGATGCCAGGAAGTTTCAGAGACCAAGGTCAGAGACAGGAGTAGCACCAGGATGCCTGGGAGAAGAGCTTGGTGTTTCCAGCTCATTGGCTCTATGCAGGTGTCCAAGGCTGGTGGCCTATCCCTGGGGCCCTAGTGGCTTGGGCCCTCCCCCTTTCTTTCAGACCAATCACAGCATACCCTGGAGAGACCCAGGGAGCTTGTTGTTCAAGAGGGAGTCTTGAGTTCCTTCACCAGGAAGGATGATCTAAGCCTGGAGATGGCATTCTGGAAAAGGATATGTGTTGGAGATGGGATCTGAAAGCTATTTTGGGGACAGATAAGGTCCCCTCAAATGTTGAGGGTCATCCTCAAGGGGTGGCATCCGGAGAGAAAAGTGGAAAGAAAGCCGCAGAGGAGAGCTTGAGATATGAAAAGTCATGGAGACACCTGGGAGGAAGAAAAGAAAGTAGAAGAGAGAGAGAGGAGAGAAAATAGAGTCAAATTGAGCATATGGGCCCAGATCAAGGAGTTTCTTACAAAGCACACGGCCCTGCTTTAATTTCTCATGGCTGTGATGCTTCAGGAGTCAGGTGAGGCAGCGTTTGGACTGGCAATAGGTGGCTTTCTCTGCCTATCCAGCTTACCCTTCCAGCCTCACCTGCCCTCAACTATGCACCCCACATCTCTGTTCTACAGACCTTCTTATAGTCCCCACGAATATGGAACTCTTCCATAACGGTGTGCCTTGGTCTGTGTTTATCTCATGTCCATTCCATTCCCTCTGGCTTCTTTTCTTGGAAAGCTTCTACTCTACCCTTTAAGACCCCAGTTCTCATTTTTCTCTTCTGTGACATTTTCTGGCAGGCATTCTTCACCTTCTGGGGCCTCCATGGTGCTTTCCTCCATATATGTGTGAAATGTTAAGAATATTGGCTGGGCTGAGCTGGAAAACATCTGTGTCTACAAATCTCTCACTCCACACCTCCCTTCCTCTACATCTCTCTTCCCTTGATTGTGGGTTACTCACTTGGGAACTCTGCACTGGGAGTCTACCACATGCGGGTACTGATCTTACACCTGGGATTCAGCAATGCATAGAACTCGGCCTCCTGGATGTGACATCTTGGTAGCTCTGTGTCTGGATGCTCTGTGTGTTTCTTACCACAGTAAGAAACAGACATGTGAGGCTGGGAAGTTGGCTCAGTGGTAGAGTGCTTGCCCTGCATGCCTGAGGCCCTGGGTTCGATTCCTCAGCACCACATAAACAAAAAGAAAAAAGCCGGAAGTGGTGCTGTGGCTCAAGTGGTAGGGCACTAGCCTTGAGCTGAAGAGCTGAGAGACAGTGCCCAGGCCCAGAGTTCAGACCCCATGACAGGAC
>NW_012267302.1:3744429-3768985 GCF_000151885.1 Dipodomys ordii
GGTCCAGTCGTGGGGCCTGAACTCTGGGCCTGGGCGCTGTCCCTCAGCTCTTCAGCTCAAGGCTAGCGCTCTACCACTTGAGCTACAGCGCCACTTCCGGCTTTTTTTCTTTTTGCTTATGTGGTGCTGAGGAATCGAACCCAGGGCCTCATGCATGCAAGGCAAGCGCTCTACTTCCCAGCCCTGGGAATCTTTAATATTCTCCCAACTTTCTTTTTTTTTTCTTTTCTTTTTCTTTTTTCTGGTCAGTCATGGGTCTTGAACATGGCCTGGGTGCTGTCCCTGAGCTCTTGATCTCAAGGCAAGCACTCTACCACAGTGCCACTTCCTGTTTTCCAGTGATTAATTGGAGATAAAAGTTTCACAGTCTTTCCTGCCTGGATGGCTTTGAACTGTGATCCTCAGATCTCAGCCTCCTGGGTTGCTAGGATTAAAGGCATGAGTCACTGGCACCTGGCATTCTCCCAACTTTATTGAGATATAATTCACACATTATAAACTCTATACTTTAAAAATATAACTTTCTAAAGGGCTGGGGTGTGGCTCACGTGTATAGTACCTGCCTAGCAAGCATGAGACCCCTAGTTCAGCTCTGTTGGCCAGAGATATGCAGGGTTCTTTGGTCTCTTTGGTCTCTGTTGTACTGCTTATAATCTCTGGGTAGCCCAGGAAATGTGAAGAATGCTGTGTTGCTGTCCTGCCTCTTGAGAGTTTTTGATAAACTCATGTTAGACCATTGGTCTTTTGTTTACCTGAAATAGACATGAAACCTCAGATTAATGGAGCCACTGGGTCCTTTCTGTGTGTTTGCCAGCCACTGTGATTATGTTTGTCCACAGTGCTCTAGCCAAGGTCACCCCCTCAGCACTGACTGGTGGGTCCTCACAGAGAATGAGAATGACTAAATCTTTATAAACAGGCCAAGTTGCTAATCCTATTGGTCTCTGGAAAGAAAATGTTTTCTTTTCCATGTGAATAAGACAGCATTAACAAGATTGTGAAAATTGTATTTAAACTACTTAAAATAACATATTATACCTAAAAGCCTCAAATATCTTACTGCTTTCAAAATACTAATGTATACTAAGATCATTAAAATAGGCCAAGTGAGGGTCTCATTTAGTAAACTTGGATATTAGTGAAAATACGATTTCCAAATGTACAGTAGAAGCTCTGTTAATTGACTTTCATTTTAATGTTTCTTTCTTTTTTTTTGGTGGGTCGTAGGGCTTGAACTCTGGGCCCAGGTGCTGTCCCTCAGTTCTTCAGCTCAAGGTATGTGCTCTACCACTTGAGCCACAGCGCCACTTCTGGCTTTTTCTGTGTACGTGGTGCTAAGGAATCGAACCCAGGGCCTCAGGCATGCAAGACAAGCGCTCTACCATTGAAACACCTTCCCAGCCCTTAAATATTTCTTTATTCTTTCTGTAAAAATATGGAGTGATATATCCAGTGTATGAAACGCCTGTAACAAGTGTGTTACTCACACATATCTAGGAATTGGGCTAGGTGTTTGTTACAAATCTGTTGTGTGTGTCCAAAACTTGCACATGTCATTTGTACTTTAATTTTAGTTAGATGATTTATTTAAACATAATGTAATCCACAATATAGCTGCTTAGTGCAAGAAACAAAACATTTTCTATTTAACAAAATTGAATGTTTTAGAAAGATTTGATAAAGATAAGCAGCATAATGACTTGGGGAGATATAAAAAAACTAGAAAGATTGGAGAATAAACTGGGCACTGCTCGCACCTATAGTCCTAGCTACTCAGGAAGCTGAGATCTGAGGATCACTGTTCAAAATCAGCCCAGGCAGCAAAGTCTGTGAGACTCTTATTTCCAATTAACCAATTGAAAACCAAAAGTGGTGCTGTGGCTCAAGTGGTAGAGCACTGGCCTTGAGCTGAAGAGCTGAGGGACAGCACCCAGGCCCAGAGTTCAAGCCCCATGACCAAAAAAAAAAAAAAAGATGAGAATAAATATCACAAATCACCAAAAAGATTCTACTTGAAAATTATTGTTATTATATTTTATTTCTACTTTTTATTTTGCCTGTTCTGGAGTTTGAACTCTGGGCCTGGGCTCTGCCCTGAGCTTCTTTTGTTCAAGGCTAGTGCTCTACCACTTGAGCCACAGTACCATTTCTGGCTTTTTCTGAGTAGTTTATTGAAGATAAGAGGCTCATGGACTTTCCTGCCTGGACAGGCTTTGAATCATGATCCTCAGATCTTAGCCTCATGAATAGCTAGGATTACAGGCATGAGCTACCAGCACCCAGCTGAAAATTATTTTTGTATTATCACCATTCACATGGGAAAGAAAATGTCACAGTGAAACTCCCTTTATACAACTAATGTAAATTTCAATGCTAATTTAAAAATTATAATAAAGAAACAAGAGTAAATCATATGTAACCCATAAGAGACTCACATCATGTAGTTTAATATTTGAAGTACCACACAATGTAATCTACCATATCAACAGAGTAGAGAAGAAATAATTTTTATCATCATTCTTGATTATAGAAATTGATGCAGAAAAACTTGGCAAATTTGACATCCATTCATGGTACAATTTTGAAAGATGTTACAATTTGGAGAAATCATGTAGAGGGAACACAATCTCTTATCTTAAATGGGAATTTTATTTTAAAACTTGAACTCTCTTAACCATCATTATATGTGTCAAATGATAAATAAGACCGTAAAATATTTATCATTAAAAAATCTGTATCATTATGGATATGTTTCTTCTGTTACTTAGGAATATGTGTGTTAGATTATGGTGTACAAGTATATTTCTCCTTTTGAGATCTGTCAGTTTTAGCATTACATATTCCAAGATTGTTCTGATTGATATATACATATGTGCTTAGAATTATTCAGTCCTTTTGTTTGAGCCTTTAATCTTTTTTTTTTGTCTGAAACCTGGACTTGATCAGTATCTGACATTCTACCACCTGAGCCACACCTCCAACCTCTTAAGCCTTTAATTTTATATTTAATTATTCTCTTTGCCTGAAGTCTACTGTGTCTACTTTTAGTGTAGGGGGCATCATCTCTTTTTTTTGTTATTGTAGTTTGGTTAAGATTTGGTTAAGATTTTCTCTATTATTTTACTTCTATATTTCTGTATTTTTTTCTTTCTGGTCCTGAGTTAAACCTAGGGCCTCACACTTGCTTGACTTGCTTGCTACACTACTTCTCTATGGAAGCCGGACTTCTAGCCCAGATTTTTGCTCACTATTTTATGTTTTAGAGATAGAATCTCACAAACTTTTCTGCTGGGCTAGCTTCAAATTGAAATCCATTGTATTTCATTGTATGGTTGTTATGGCACACTATGTATGATTTATCTTTTCACCAATTGAAAGATATCTGAGTGGCTTCCAGTTTGGTGTGGTTATGAATGAAGCTCTTATAAATATTCATTTATGATTAGCATACGTTTTCATTTATCTTGGGTAAGTAACTGGGAATGAATTGTTAGTCCAATATTATGTGTATGTTTACATTCTTGTTAGACACTTGTTGAATGATTTTCCAGAGGCCATAGGGTTTAATCCTTCCAGCAGCCTCAGTATTTCTACATCATCTCCTTGTCAGTGCTAGCTGTGGTCCCCGAGTCTCTTCTTTTCTCAACTCTCTTTTTCATTTCAGCTCCTGTAATAGGTATACTATAGTATTGGTTTTAATTTGTATGTCCCTAGAGACTAATTATGCTGAGTATCTTCACCATAAGAAAGTGCTTATTAGCTACTCATGTATCTTCTTCAGTGAGGTATATTCAGAACTTTTATTTTTTTCAAAACCACATTTGTTTCTTATTATTGAGTTTTCAGCATTCTTTCTACCATTCCATGTACAAAAAGATGTTTTGTGCAGTCCATTGCTTGTTTAAACATGTTCCTAACAGTGTCTTTTTTTTTTTTTTGGCCTTGGGGCTTGAACTCAGGGCCTGGGTGCTGTCCGTGAGCTCTTTTTGCTCAAGGCTAGCACTCTACCACTTGGAACCATAGCACCATTTCCCTCTTTTTCTGCCCAGTCTGACTTTGAAGGGTGATCTCAGCCTCCTGAATAGCTAGGATTATAAGCATGAACCACCAGTGTCCAGCCTGCAAACTTTTTTTATTTTAATAAAGTCTGGAATTTTTGCCTGGATGAGCTTTTCTGTATGCTTTTAGCATACAGAAACTTTTTGCATAACTCAGAATCACAAGGATTTTATCTTATATTTTAAGGTGTTTTTGTATATGTGTGTGTGGGGGAGCATATAAGCACTCTTATCCTGGGGCTTGATTTCAGAGCTTCATGCTCTTACTTGTTTCTTCCCCCCACGAGGCTGGTTCTCTACTACTTGAGCCATACCTCCACATCTGGCTTTTTGCTAATTAATTGCAGATATGAGTTTCCTGAGTTTTTCTGTGCTGGGTTTGAATCTGATCCCCAGATTTCAGCCTCCTGACTAGTTAGGATTATATGAATGAGCCACCAGGCACCTGGTGATTTTGTAGTTTTTCATTGTACATTTAGATTTATAATATAACATATCACATTGATTTTTTGTCATATTGAGATGTAATTCATACACCATAAAACTTCAAGCTGTATAGTTCAGGAGTTGAAGGTATATTCACAAAGTTGTGCAGCCATCACCACTATCTTAACTCTAGAGCATCTGTCATCTGAAAAGAAATCTATTCCCATTTGAGTTGACTCCCAAGTCCCACTATCCCTGCCCCCAAGCAACCACTAAACTTCTTTTTTATTTTTAAATCTCTATAGATGATTTCATTAATCACAATATTTTCATGTCTCAATATATAGTTTGCATCAGTATTTCATTTTTTATAGTTAGAATATACTTCCTGATATAAATATTTTTTGTGGCGTGTGTGTGTGCATGTGTACATGTGCATATGTGTGCTTGTGCACATGCGTGAATACATGTGAGTCCTGAGGCTTGAACTCAGGGCCTGGGTGCTGACCCTGACCTTTTTTGATAAAGTCTAATGCTCTACCACTTGATCCAAAGCTCCACTTCTGGCTTTTTGGTGATTAATTAGAGATAAGAGTCTTATAGACTTTCCTGTCCAAGTCAGCTTTGAACCACAGTCCTCAGATCTCAGCCTCCTGAGTGGCTAGGATTATAGGCCTGAGCCACTGGCACTTGGCAAAACATGCATGTCTTATTTCTTGACCATTTGATGACTATTTGTGTTGAGTTTATTTTTTGACTATGAATAACATAGCTATGAGCAGTCCCGTATTAGTTTTTGTGCAAATGTATACTTTTGATTATCTTGAATACAGACCTAGAAGTATCGAATCATTATTATTATTATTATTTTTTGGTGGTTGTGGGGCTTGTACTCTGGGCCTCGCGCTGTCCCTGAGCTTACCACTTAAGCCATAGTGCCACTTCCTGCTTTCTCATGGTTAATTGGAATTAAGAATCTCACAGACTTTCCTGCCTGGACTGGCTTTCAACCACGATCCTCAGATCCTCAGATCCTCAGCCTCCTGAGTAGCTAGGATTACAGGTGTGAGCCACCGGCACCTGGTTAATTTTTGTATAATGTACAAAGTAAGAGTTCTTTTTATTCCAGAACCATTTGTTGACATGATTATTCTTCCTCCTTTGAATTGTCTTTGTATTTTTGTCAAAAGTCAGCTGACTCTGTATGGATTCATACTTAGACTCTATTCCACTGATTTATATTTCTACCTTTTTACCCATACCATGCTTTCTCTGTAGACTTAAAGTCTTGAAATCATAGTTCCAGTCCTTTGAGATTGTCTTTAGATTTCAAAATAGTTTGGGTTAGTCTAGATCCTGTCTCCTTCTCGTATACCTATTAGAATTAACTGTCATAGGTGATCTTATAAAGTATACTAAGATATTTTTTGGGATTGTATTGCACTTGTGTCTACTCAGCTGTTAAACAGATCTGTCTAATTTAAAAAAATTATTGTGAAAATACCATACAGAGGGGTTACAATTACATGGGCTAGATAATGAGTACATTTCTTATCAAGCATTATTGCCTCCTCCTTTGTTTCCCCTTCCCATCCTTCCCATCCCCACTCCCCATCCCTCCCCCCCCCACCAAAGTTGTAAAGTTCGTTTTTCAACATAACGTCTTGTACATCTCATTGTAGCAATGGGTCCACCTGTATCCCTATTTAAACAATTTGTTTTTTCCCTTCCCCTCCACAAATTGTACCAACATCAAATACAGTGAAAACAGGGGTTATACTGTGGGGGAGGAAATCTGTCTAATTTTTAATTTCAATTATTGTATTTCTCAGTTTAAAAGCTTTTCTATTTATTTCAGTCAAAACTTTTTGTTATTTTTTTAAATGGACTCCTAGTTCTGCTTAATTCTACTTGGAATTAATTTTCTTAATTATATTGACGCTAGTTTTTTTGTTTGTTTTGTTAAGTTGTGGGGCTTGAACTCTGGGCCTGCACACTGTCCCTCAGCTCTTCAGCTCAAGGTGAGTGCTCTACCACTTGATCCACAGCACCACTTCACTTCTGGTTTTCTATTGGAGATAAGAGCCTCATGGAGTTTCCCTCCTGGGCTGGCTTTGAACTGTGATCCTCAGATCTCAGCCTCTTGAGTAGCTAGGATTATGGTCATGATGAAGCTAGTTATTTTTAACTATATCTAGTAATACCAAGTATAAATCACTTATGAGACTGTATTTTTTAGTCTTTCTGTGGCTTTTAGTCACTTAGTCTTGATTTTTTAGTTATGCTCGTGATTTTTTTTGTTTTTTTGGTCAGTCGTGGGGCTTGAACTCTGGGCTTGGGCGCTGTCCTTGCGCTCTTCAGCTCAAAGCAAGCACTCTACCGCTTGAGCCACAGCGCCACTTCTGGCTTTCTAGTTGTTTTATTGGAGATGAATCTCATGGACTTTCCTGCCCTGGCTGGCTTTGAACCGTGATCCTCAGATCTCAGCCTCCTGAGTAGCTAGGATTACAGGCGTGAGCCACCGGCGCCGGTGCTCGTGATTTTTTTTCTACAAGATAGTGAGCCTTGAACTCAGGTCTTGTGCTTGCTCAGATTGCTTGTTCAAATAACACTTAAGCCATACCTAGCCTTCATTTTTCCTAGTTAATTGCAGATGGAGTCTTACAGATTTTTCTGTCCAGACTGGCTTTGAGCTGTGATCCTCCAGATTTCATCCTCCTGAATAGCAGGATTATATAGGCAGTGGGCCCCTGGAGTCTAGGTTTGGTGATTTTTAATTGAATGCTGGACACAGGACGAAAATATGGTGAAGAAGCCGGTGCCAGTGGCTCACTCCTGTAATCCTAGCTATTCAGGAGGCTGAGATCTGAGGATCACAGTTTAAAGACAGCCCAGGCATGTTAGTTAGTGAGACTCTTATCTCCAATAAACCATCAGAAAACAGGAAGTGGCGCTGTGGCTCAAGTGGTAGAGAGCTAGCCATGAGCTCAACAGTGCAGGGACAGCGCCCAAGTCCAGAGGTCAAGCCCTATAACCGACCTCCCTCCCTCAAAAAATTATGGTGAAGATTTGAGCTTCTGGATATCACCTTCCTTTAGAGAGGATTTGCCTCAGTTAGAGCAAGATTAGATGACCTTAATATCCTTTTGGATTGAGTTGATTTAAATGTGGATTTTAGCTTTTGTAATGTTGGTTTTATTCATGTAATTAAGAAATAAAGTCTTCTTTTAAAGCTATCACCCATCAGTAGGTGCATAGAGGTAGGAAAATTTAGAATGTCTCTTAAACTGTTAAAGAGAAAGTTTCTCTAGAATAGTTCAATTAGTTTTTTCTTAGTTTTTTTTTTTTTTTTTTGGTGCTGAGGATCAGACTCCGAATCTAATAATACATGCTACAAATGTGCTCTCTGGCTGACCTACATTCTCCAATCCTTTGGCATTTTAATGGAATACAAAGCGTGATACAAGGGCTGGGAAGGTGGCTCAGTGGTAGAGCGCTTGCCTTGCATGCATGAGGCCCTGGGTTCGATTCCTCAGCACCACATAAGCAAAAAGAAAAAAAGTGGCGCTGTGGCTCAAGTGGTAGAGTGCTAGCCTTGAGCTGAAGAGCTGAGGGACAGTGCCCAGGCCCAGAGTTCAGGCCCCATGACTGGACCCAAAAAAACAAAAACAAAAACAAACAAACAAAACAAACAAAAAACAAAGTGTGATACAAGCCCGGCGCCGGTGGCTCATGCTTGTCATCCTAGCTATTCAGGAGGCTGAGATCTGTGGATTGTGGTTAAAAGTCAGTCCTGGCAGGAAAGTCTGTGAGACTCTTATTTCTAAGAAATTACTCAGAAAAAGCTGAAAGTGGAGCTGTGGCTCAAGTGGTAGTACATTAGTCTTGAGTGCAAAAAGTATGATACAAAGATTGACAATAAAAAGTATGATACAAAGATTGACAATAGAGCTGGGGCATGGCTTAGCAGTAATAGGGCTTGCCTGCAAGCACCCTAGTATTTTTTATACACAAAAAACATGTCGTTCATATGATCTCAATTAAAAAAATAGAACATGGAGTCATAAGAAAAGTCTATATATAGCAATTCAGGTGCTGGTGGCTCATGTCTGTAATCCTAGCTACTCAGGAGGCAGAGATTTTAGGATTGAGGTTCAAAGTTATCCCAGGCAGGAAAGGACATGAGATTCCTATCTCCAATTAACCACCAGAAAACTGGAAGTGGTGCTGTGGCTCAAAGTGATAGAGTGCTAACCTTGTGTGAAAGGGACAGTGCTCAGGCTCTGAGTTCAAGTCCCACAGTCTTTTTTTTTTTTTAAGACTGTAGCAATATAAATAAAAATGTTAATAGCATTTGATTAATGTGAGATTATGAGTGATTTTTATGCCTTTATTTTGCTTAACATACTTAACATCATATATATAAAGCAGATAATTCTTCATATCTGCCTCCCTCTTCAAAGTTTTTTTTAAAGATTTTAATTACTGATATAAAGCAAAACAATTACTTGTTGGTTGGCTAAGAATTGCTAGAAATTAATAAATAGTTTGGAAATTATTTAGTAAATTCTAATTACTTAGCAAAAGTAATTAAAATATTTATAAGCGAACACCCATAAAACACCACCAAGCAAATACATTACTCAATAAATGGTTTAATTAGTATTTCATTACCAGAAATTAATCTCAGTAACCAAACATTACTACAAATTACATGTAGGATGGACAACTTATTTTACTGCTATTAATGATTTCAATTACTTTGGTTTATATGAGTCTCATTCCTTCCCACTTCACCCAGCCCCTCCTTCTGCACCACCAGGCAAGTTTCCCACCCCTGGGCCTGCATTAGGTTGTGGAGGGGGAGGGAGAAGGGGTGTGAGGAGGGAGGGGTTTGGCTCCCCCTTTCCACAGTGCTGGGAATCCCTAGCACATAGATTAACAATTTTCCTCAGCTCATTTCCTGGTTGTCTTGCTGAAATAGAGGCCCTGGGTGCCTGTTAAATCAGTTGGAATCAGACTCCAGGGCTGGTGGGCTTCTTATCACAGATATACTCTCCTCTAGAGTCTTCTAAATCACTGGGCAGCAAGTCTCCACGCCTGCCCCACAGCAGTGCCAAGGCCTTTCTGGCACTGGCTTGGCTTCCTGGCTCACCTCTCAGGTGGGATGATGGGGGTGGGGTGGGCGGGCCTCCGCTCAGTTCCTGCTAAGTTACTACTAAAGGGCATCCTTTGGCCTGTGGTTTAGAAAAAGGAGTCATTCTCTTCAGTCACACAGCAGGGTGAATTTCTCCCCCTTCCCCTCTTTTCCTTGGTCAGGTTCCCCAAGGGACAGACTGAGGCTTCAAGTGTAGGGATCTTCCTGGTGAATGCGCTCAGGAGCTACACCTGTCCCCGAATAAATGAGGGAATCAGGACTGTGGGGAGAGGCTGAACAACCCCCCCCCCACCCCCCGGGCAGGTCTGGAGCTTGAGTGATCCTTCCAGAATGTCCTAGGTAGTGTGTGTGTGTGTGTGTGTGTGTGTGTGTGTACATGCATGCATGCGTGGTAGGCCTTTGTTATTTCAAATGACCAGACATCAGATGTGGGCTACTACTACACAGCTGAGGACAGTTCCTGGAGAGGGACTAATAACCAGCACCTGCTGCAGCTGGAGGAGCATGTGTGTCTTGGCTCTGAAGGAGAAATATGGGAACACACACCAGCATCGACTATACCCTCTTTGGCCATGTACAGCTTGAGCTATCACCTGTGGTAGTACCTTTAGGGGGTGCTCTCAGGGATGTGGCTTCCTAGTTGCCTAACATTGGTGCCTGAGTTGACCCAATGCTGTGGGGTGGAGGGAGACTTATTTGGGCCCTGCAGGTGGATTCTTGCTTAGGTACCAGCTGGGATTTATGTGTAGATCACAAGTGCCGTGAGAGCAGACGCACACCTCACTGTGTCCCAGAACTCAGCACAACTCTTGGTTCTATCCTGCTGATAGATTCCACAGTAGTAACGACAGTCACCAAATGTATTACTATAGGGAATCAGATCCATTCTGAGGGGGCAGGGGCAACTTGGCCCCAAATGGCACTTGGGCAGGGAATGAGGGGGGGGCAGGGCAAGGTGTTTCTCAAGTCTCCCCTGAATAGGTACTGACACTTGTCACCCCCTGTGTGTGTCTTCTGGAAGGAGATGGAGAGAACCTGAGAAGTCACACTCATCGAATTTCTCCTGGTATTTCTTGTGGAAGTAGATCCTGTGTCCTTGCCACAACCTCATCTTGTACAGGACTCATATATCAGAGAGCTTTTTCCACCCAACCTCAGCTGGGGCCACTGTGTGATGACTTTTGCCTGCACTGTGTGTGTTTTCTGGCATGGGAGACATGGATGAGGTGGCCCAGACAGAGGTGGCAGGAGGGACTCACTGCGTTTGCCCTGGGGACATTTTGTACCTGGACAGAACAAGCTGCTGGGGGAACTGAGGCTCGGAATAGCTGGGCTGCATCACAGCTAACTTCTTCTTTCTCATCTGTTCTGAGCCTCAACCTCCACCCATCACCCCAACTTGTACTCTCCCTGCCCAGGACCGTGATCTAACTCAATTCTGCTTCACACTTGTGCTGGTGACCTCTCCTTTCTTCAGGGCCACATTTCCACTCATGAAGTCCCTCTAGTTCTCTGCTCACTGACTCTAAGGTCATGTGTTCAGCTCCATCTGCATTTCTGTAATTCTCAGCTAGTTTCTTCTGAGCCTCAGAAGTTCTGTTTCTTTTAAAAGTATCGTACCTGGTCCATAGCACAGAGGTTGGGAAAGTTCTGGAACAGACAAACATTAAGCCCTGAAAGAAGATCCCTGCATGCCCAGCCCTGCTACCTTTCCTTTGGTTCAAGAGAAGGATGTGGAGGACATTTTCCCCGCCTTCCCAGGAAGGCAAACTGTAGGGGTATCTCAGGCTTGGCTTCTGCTGCTTGTAGCAGCACTGGAAAGGAGAGAGGAAGATGGAAAGTATGCATTTATTGTGTCTGAGACTTTGCCTGCTTTGTCCTTAATCAGTCTATAGCTAATTAGCTGCCTCTTCTCCAGCTCCACCGAGCATCATTAATCACTTCAAGGGAAAACTGTCTGCAGTTCTTTCTGGCTCTGGAGAGATCTCGGCTCCTTGGGTGGTCCCTTCTTGCCCAAGGCACTGGGAGAGCCATAGGCTTGCAGAACTCCTTTATGAAGGTCCCCGGGTGGTTGGGAAGGAGCACTTGGACAGAGGCTGTGGCATCTTGCTTCATTCCAGTTTCATTCATGGCAAAAATGTATCTAATCCCTGATAAGATATATGCCCAGACTCCCTTGCAGCTAAGGAAGGCCATATGACCTAGTTCAGCTTAAAGAGGTAAAAGCTAAAATTTTCAGGAGGCATAAGGAAGTTGTATGAATTACTTTTATCATTGCTGTGAACAAATGCTTGACAAAAGTAACTTGATGGAGGAAAGATTTTATTTGGCTTACACTTTCAGTGGATTGAGTCTGTGGTTGCTTGGCCCCATGCATTTGGGCAGAACATCATGGGGGGATTATGTGGGGAAGGTGAAGGAGGGCTGTGAAACAGAAATAGAAAGGGAGGGGAAGCAGGAAAGGGAAAAATTCCTCCAATGACCTGCCCTCAGTCCTTCCTGATGTACTTCCTTCAGCTATCTCCTAAGGTTTTCAAACTCTGGAAAAATAGCACTATCAGCTAGAGAACAAGGATTCAACACATGGCCCCATGGCATGTGTTAGCAGAAGTCTTTTCCTTTCCTGAAAGAGGACATCAAGCACTATCAGCGTTGGCCCTTCTTGTGAGAACTAGAGTTGCAACAGCTATCAGCCCTAATGATGCAAAGACAAAGATCTGTATCAATGTCAACTCTGACAGTATTGATTTGGTTAACCAATGCCAGTCTCCATCCTACGCTGTATTTCTGTCAGGTGAAAAGAGCACTCTCTATTGGTTAAGGCCACTGTTGGTTAGGTATTCTATTTTCTAAAATGGAAGGGGACTTAGCTTGACTAGAGATGCTCAGGGTACCCAGAGTAATCCAGACATTGCCAGGCTTTGCCAGCTGCTAGATGCAAGTGAGACAGTGGTGGTAATATGAATCCACATGTCACTAGTTTTGCCCCTTGGAGTCCAGCAGTACCACCAGGCAGCCAGGTAGTTCTTCATCTTATAAAGTTTCCTTACCCCTCTGTACAGTATCTTTACAATAAAAAATTTTTTTTAAAGCAAAAAAAAGTTTCCTTGAACAGCCTTTGCAGCTGTTATGAAGGTGAGATATTGATATATCAATGTTGTTAAACTGTGCGATGGAGTACTTAGTAATACAAAACTAGATTTTCTGGAAATTAATGACTCTTCTTTTAGCCATGCTGTTGTAAGGTAAGTGGCCAAACATATTGCTCTTGGAACAAGGTAAACCAAGGAATCTTCTAAGAAGATTTTGGTGTGTGGAGCTGGTCACAGAAGTGGAGATGTTTTGCATAAGGGCCTGGCAGCATCCTAGGAGACTGAGCAAAGAGTCAGACACTTTCCATTTGGAGTTAAGATTATTGGAGTGTTTCTGGTGAACTGAGTTGGTCATCTCTGAGATTCCTTGGAAGGAAACAATAACAGAACTCCAAGGCTATCTCATCATCAGGAAAGGGGCTCAGAACAGATGGACCAAGTTAATATCAGACTTAGAGCTTTGTTAGAGAGGCTATTGCTGGTCTGGCAGATGGCAGAGTAGGAACTCTCGTGGCTGAGAAGTGTTGGTAGTAGTCATCCAGGGAAAGACAGTCTAGAGAACCAGGAAGGCTTCTCTTGCTGCTGTGAACATGGAGATGTCGAACTGTACAGGCTCAGTCTTCAACAGTGACCCCTTGTGGCAGGTGATGGATAAGATGGTTTAACTTGTCTTCACCTGGCTTTTGGAAACTGTACCAGTTTGTGGACAGTTTGGTGAATGGGAGGGGAGGAAGATCCTGGGAATTAGAGGCGTAGTAAGGCCCAGTGGTTAGGAGAACACTCTCTGGAGCTAGACTGCTTGGGTTCAAGTAACCTCTCTTGTAGTGACTGATTGCCTGTGTACAAATCAACTTGTGGATGGGCAGACCTGCAGAGTCTCACAGTGCCCTCTCTTAAATAGGCTTGGTGCTTGATGTCTTAAAAATAATCGTTTGAGGGGCTGGGAAGATAACTTATTGGTAGAGTGCTTGCCTTGAACAAAAAGAAGCTCAGGGACAGTGATCAAGCCCTGAGTTCAAGCCTCAGGACTGGCAAAATAATAATAATAGTAATAGTAATTATAACTATTATTATGTATTATATTATTATTATTATTATTTGAGCCAGGTGCCAATGGCTCACTTCTATCATCCTAGCTACTCATGAGGTTGAGATTTGAGGATTGAAGTTCCAAGCCAGCCTGGCAGATAAATTGGAGAAACTCTTGTTTTTTGTTTTTTCTTTTTTTGGGTCTGGTCGTGGGGCCTGAACTCTGGGCCTGGGCGCTGTCCCTCAGGCTAGCACTCTACCACTTGGGCCACAGCACCACTTCCGGCTTTTTTTCTTTTTGCTTATGTGGTGCTGAGAAATCGAACCCAGGGCCTCATGCATGTAAGGCAAGCACTCTACCACTGAGCCACCTTCCCAGCCCCGGAGAAACTCTTATCTCCAAATAACTAGGAAAAATAAAGCCAGAAGTGAAGGTATGTGTGTGGAGGGGGGGGGGTGCCAGCTTTGAGAGAAGAAAATCCAAGTGAGAATGCAAAGCTCTGGGTTCAAGCCCTAGTACTGACACAAGAAAAATTAATTATATGACCAAACTTATTGTACAAGTAACTGGGTTTCACCTCGACATTTCCATACATGCATAATCATGCTTTGATTGTATTCTAACCTGACCACTCCTCTCTCCATCTCCACTGAGTTCTATTCTGTTATAGCCTCTCTTCTTGAAGATTTTTATTTTTCTTATATTACTAGAATTTGAACTGAAAACCTAATCTTGCTAGGCAGGGGATCTTGTGCCACATCCCTAGCCCTTTTTGTTTTAATTTTTAGATAGACTCTCTCACTTTTTGCTTGGGGCTGGCCTTGGAATGAGATCCTCCTACATCTGCCTCCTCTTATATATGGGTTTTCAGTTGTGCACTATTAGGTTTAGTAAAAGCCTTACATTTTCAACAAGGCCTTTGTATTTGCATTTTGCATTGAACCCTACAAATGATGTTGTCAATCTTGCTTGGAAAAGTTATTATTATTTTACTGGTCCTGGGGCTCAAACTCAGGGCCTGGGCACTGTCCCTGAGCCTTTTTGTGCTCAAGGCTACTGCTCTATCACTTGAGTCGCAGTACCACTTCTGGATTTTTCAAGTAGATTATTGGAAGCCTAGGCTGGCTTTAAACTGCGATCCTCAGATCTCAGCCTCCTGAGTAACTAGGGTGACAAGTGTGAGCCACAGCTGCCTGGCAGCAAGTTATTTCTTGATCCTTGTTTCTCTGTCTGTAAGATAGATTTAAAAAATTACCTGCCTCAGAGAGCATTTGTATTAAATGAATGTCTACTTAGAACAGAATCAGGCACATAGTAAGCTCTACATAAGTGTTAGCTATTGTTATCATGTCTATTACTTGAGGCAGATGAGGACTCCAACAGTTAAAATGAAAACACAAAGATGTGACGATATTTGTGTCCCCTGCTCAGGAAGTGGATCAGCTCAAGTACACAGGGAAACAATGCAAGGAGAAGGAAAAGTGACCCCGTGACTGGCTTCACGCAAGATGACATGCCTCATTAATTCCACATCTATCTGGCCCACAGGGCTGACAAAGAGAGAAAGCCAGGCCTAAGAGGTGAGGAGTCAAAACCAGCCTCTCACCAGAGGGCCTGGCAGCAGCAGTCAGAGATGGCCCTGAGAGGCAGACTGCGTTCTCCCCAGGGAGCCAGGCTAGGGACTAAATTGTCATCAGACTCAGGCCCCATTGCTCTTCCTTGGAGATGGCTGTAAGGTGGTCCCAGCTTCAGCCTTCGCTCCATTCTCACTCACCTTGAGTTCATCTTACATTCACAGACCCAGTGCAAAGAGTAGGAGGGGAGGGGAAGGCTTTGTCATGACTGTTCTTCAAGGTCCACTTCTCTGTTGACATGTATACAGACAAAAAAGAGGAGCCATCCTAAACATCCAGCTCAAAAATTCACCTAAACGGAGCACATTCAGCTCTTGAAAGAGGATATCTCCAGAATTCTGGAAGTTTCCAGAGAATTCATCTTCCAGTTATATCTCTTGACCATGTACTTTTCTGCATGTCATTTTTAAAAAGTAGTTAGAAGCTGGGTACTGGTGGCTTACACCTGTATTCCTAGCTATTCAGAAGGCTGAAATAGGAGGATCATGGTTCCAAGCAAGTCTAGCAAGAAACATCCATGAGACTCATATCCAATTAGCTAACAAAAAGTTGGAAGTAGACCTGTGGCTCAATTAGTAGAGTACTAGCTTTGAGTGTAAAAGCTGAGCAAGAACATAAGGCCCTGAGTTCAAGCCCCAGTACAAGCTCATAGACACACACACACACACACACACACACACACACACACACACACACACACACATTTAAAGTCATTAGATTGTACCTTTTATTTGTGGATCATGGGGCTTGAACTCAGGGCCTGGGTATAGTCCCTGAGTTCTTTCACTCAAGGCTGGTCTCTATCACTTTGAGCCACAACTCCACTTCTGGTTTTCTGGTGGTAAATTGGACATAAGAGTCTCACAGACTTTCCTGCTTGGGCTGGCTTTGAACCATGATATTCTGATCTCAGCCTTCTGAGTAGCTAGGATGACAGATATGAGTCACTAGCACCTGGATTGGCTTTTTTTATATTAAAAAAGTAAAACTTATAAAATTGAAAGAATAAATATATGCATATATTGTCTTACTACTCCAGTTAACAATGCTACACCTCCTAAGTGTCTTTTTCCCTGTCCTCTCTCCTTTTATTCCTGTCTCCTTTATCCCTCCATATGAAACTTTCTGAACCATCTGAGCTATTGTAGACAGCAGACAATCTCTACATATTTCAGCACCTGTCTCTTAGGAACGGAGCATATATATGATGCAATTATCATACTCAAGAAATCAACACTGCTATAATATTGTATGTGTTGATTTTTATAGACCTACAATTATTTTAATGTTTTTGAAATCTGTAATCCATACTTTGACATTAGTTTAGTTGTATGTTTATAGTATTTTATCTTGCAGCATCTAGAACTGTCCTTTTTTTGTTGGTTTTTCATGGCATTGATGTTTTTCTTGAAATGGAACACTTGAGAGTAAAAGGCAGAGCTGGTGTTAGTTTCTTTTCACTGGCAAAGGAGTCCACAGAGGCTGCCTGACAAGACCTGCTCAGACTTTTCACCCTGTGAAAGCCAAAATGTCTTTTGGTCCCTCCATCTGGGATATGTACTTCCAACCAGAGGTTGTCACCATGATCGGTGTGGCATGTACTTTTTTTTTAATTGTGAAAATACTGTACAGAGGGGTTACAATTACATGGGCAAGATAATGAGCACATTTCTTATCAAGCATTGTAGCCTCCTCCTTTGTTTCCCCTTCCCATCCTTTCCCATCTTCCCCCCGCCTGCCCCCCACCCAATCCTCCCCCTCCCCCGCACCAAAGTTCATTTTCGACATAACAACTTGTACATCTCATTGATGCAATGGGTCCACCTGTATGTGGCATGTATTTTATCTACCAAGGAATACAGTGTTGTCATGGAAAGCATCTTGGTAAAGCAGGATCTTTCATTCCATCAATGGTCGAACAGTAAAATATATCCACATCCTCGTCAGCTCTGCATGGATCCACTTCATTGCTTTTTACTTGCTGTGTAATATTGTGCCTAGGAAGTTTTCCATTCTCTTGTGGCTGGAGTTTTAGGTGATTATCTATTCTTTGGGAACTACTCAGAAAGCTACTGATCATCATGGCCAAAAAAAAAAAAAATCCCTGTGGTCGAATGTGCTAGCATCCATCAGAAGTCAGCCTGAAGTTAAGATCTCATCACTAGATGGCATGTTTAATGCAAGTTGAATTTCTAAGCAGATTCCTCCTCAGCTGGAAAAGTGTCCACTGTTAATATCTAGAGGAGGCAGAGCAGGGTTCGTAAGTGGATCTCTTTCTGGTTTTACCATCAGAAAATCCTCAGATCACCTTTGAACTTTCCAAATCTTTCCTGTCCCCCCTTTTTTTGATTCTTTGATGATGTGAACCTAGGACCTTGCACTTGCTGGATAGGTACTATACCACTTAAGCTCTATACTATACCACAGCGCCAGCCTTTTTTGCTGGAAAAAATCTTACTAAATGAAGTAAACCAGACCAAAAGAAACATAGAATCCATGGTTTCCCTCATTTGTAATAATTAGTATATGTCTAGGATAATCCTAGAAGAAGATCACAATAGCTCAATAGCTATGTACACATGACCATATAAGATGATGCTAAGTGAAATGAACTCCAAGATATGGAAACAAGAGTTTTTTCTTTGTTGTTGTTTTAATGTACTATGTGAAGTTATTTCTTTTTTCTTTCATTTTTTCTTTTTTTTACCCTATGATTTATCCCTTGTTGTTGCTGTATTTAATTTTAGTACTCTGTGTCCTGTGTGTGTGTGTGTGTGTATATATATATATATGTTTATATATATGTTTATTTGAATTATGGAAGGGAAGGGGAATAACAAAATGATGAGACAAAGGATAAAGGGTGAACCAATGCAACAGCGATACTCACAAGACAATATGTTGGAAATGAACTTTACAACTTGGGGAGGGTATTTGGGGGAAGGGAAAGTGGTAGAAAAACGAGGGAGGGGGTAACAATGTTAGACAAGAAATGTACTCACTATCTTATGTATGTAACTGTAACCCCTTTGTACATACATCACCTTGACAATAAAATTAAATTTAAAGAAAAGAAAAAAAATTATCCCAGTAGTACTGAGGCTTGAATTCAGAACCTGGACAATGTCCCTTAGCTTTTTTTGCTCAAGGTTGGACTCTATCACTTGAGTCATACTTCCATTTCTGGCTTTTTTGCTGGTTAATTGGAGATAAGAGTGTCACAGACTTTCCTGCCCGAGCTGGCTTCAAACTACAATCCACAGACCATGCTCAGTTCCTGATTCTACCAACCGGCTGTGTGTCTTTGAGTAAATTATTTTACCTTTCTCGGTCTTTAGTTCTCCATTGATAGAATAGGGGCAATATTAGGGTTGCTTTTGTGGCTCCAGTGGTAGAACCTCCCTAACAAGTACAAGGTCCTGAGCACAACCTTAATAAAAACAAAAATAGGGGAAATATGATCCACTTCTGAATTTGTGGGGTAACAGAACAGGTGAGGTACTTGGTCCTGCTGTTGCAGTCACCCCATGTAAGAGTCCATTCCTGTCTCCTCTGCCCTATTTCCCTTTGCTTGTGTGCTTTGTGGGCATCCCTGATGACAAAGATTGGGCTTTTGACCCAATTGGGCACCGTCCTCACCTCTCCCGGGTCCTGGCAAAGGGCCGGCATACACTGAGCCCAGGAAGTAAGAGGAAGTCCCTGCAGGAGCCAGGCTTCATCTTTATTTAGGGTCCTGAGTGTATGAGGAGCCACCTGGCAGCGGGGGCGGGAGGAGTAAGGGAGCGGAGGCTCTGCCCCGGGCAGATTCTCCTTCAGGGGGAACTTCCCTCTGTTCCTGACCTGGAGCCCTGCAGTCTTTGCTTGCTGGTTGCGGGCATCTGGAAGCAAGCTCAGAAGCTGGCACATTCTCAGCAGCTCCCCATTTGAGCTGAGGGTCCTCAGCGCCTAAGGGCATAGACAAGATAGAGAATAGAGAATGGGGGGGGTCATTAGCAATGGCTGAGAGGAGGCTGGAAGGGGTTGGGGAAAGGGGAGCCAGGGCTGAAGGACCACGTGGGCCTGACCCCACCACCACGGCCTTCTGTACTCCCTCTGGAAGGTTCGGGCAGCATCACTGGTGTCTGAGAGGCACAGCTACTGAGCTTTCCCAGTGGTCATTTTCTCTCCCACACTGTGCACGAGTGGAGAAGACAGTCAGATCGTGAGCTGACGGGCAAGTCAAAACTGCTGGCTAAATGGCTTTAAAGTAGTGGCCATTTATAAGTTAATGAAAGAGAAAATAGGCACATTATACATACAGATTTGTCCTTAATGAGGGGAAAAGGCATTGTTTACTGATGTTCAGTTCTAATTATCCATGCTCATGACCAGCTTGTTGCCAGCAGTGTGCTCCAATCTTCCATTCGGTTCCTTTAACCCTTCCGTTCCCACCTGGACCCCAACTCCTCCCTCCCAGGGTCAGGTTCCAAGGCTGGCCTAAGAGCCCTTCCTGCAGGGACTTGGACCTGGAGGCAGGCCAGCAGCAGTTTGTGTCTTCTACTGTTCTCTGAGTGACAGCCATGTAGGGGTGACCTTGCCAGGACCCTCTGGGCATAGCTACGCTTCTACAGGGGGGCTGCAGCAGACAGAGGACTTAAAGAAGCATTGAGTGAGGACTGCAAGCTGGGACTCCCCAGGAAATAGGAGCTCAGGAGCCCCACCATAATTCGTGTGTGTGTGTGTGTGTGTGTGTGTACTCGTACTAAGCCTTGAACTCAGGGCCTAGGTGCTGTCTCTTAACTATTTTGTTCAAGGCTGGTGTGCTCTAACACTTCAGCCACACCTCCACATTCCACAATCCCATTTTATAGTCCCTTGGGCCATTCAAGAAGGAAGGGGGCCAGCAGGGATGCAAGCAATGGGTTGTGTCCAAGAGGGCACCTCACTGAGACCATGGCAGAGGCTAATACCATCTGCTCCCAACTTCAGCACAAACTCACATAGCATCACGGGGGATCAACAATAGCCTTTACCAGGCCATAGGCTCCCTGCTTCCCCCCAGATCCCTGCCTTTAGACCACATGCTAGAAACCTCTAGCAATAGTCATAGAGAGGACCATTTATAACTGATACAACAGAGTGGGGACCCAGGGTCTGCTGACCTGGGAAGTCAGCTAGGAGGAAAGAAAGAGCACCCCATTGTGGGGACAGGGGACTTGGCATCAGGTAACCAACAACAGCACTGTGCAGTCTTCAGGAATTTGTACTGGGAAGGAAGGAGCCTGGCCTTTCCTAGACTTTGGGGGTGAATTCTGCGCAGTTGTCCTAACTTGGTGTGCAGAATGCAGTCACTACTCAGCCCTAGGAACCAGGGTTAATGTAGGGAAACATCACCCGTGAGCTTGGGACAAGTAAGCAAAGAATCTGGGCGGGGGGTGGGAGTGGGGGTGTGGATTGATAGAAGAAAGAACTTTCTGGTTGACTAAAAAGGCTGTTGGACAACTTTCTTTCAATATGTTTGAGTTTGAGTATTTGTTTTTAGTGCCCATACGGGGCTTGAATTCAGGACTTGGGATACTGTCCTTGAGCATTTTTGTTCAGGTTTAATGCTCTACTACTTGAGTCACACTTCCACTTCTGGCTTTTTGGTGATTAAGGAGTGGTAGGGGAAAAACAAAGAAGGAAGTAACAATACTCAATAGGAATCCACTCATTACCTTACTCATGTAATTGTAACCCCTCTATACAGTATAAAAATATACATAAGGGGCTGGGAAGGTGGCTCAGTGGTAGAGCGCTTGCCTTGCATGCCTGAAGCCCTGGGTTCGATTCCTCAGCACCACATAAGCAAAAAGAAAAAAGTCAGAAGTGGCGCTGTGACTCAAGTGGTAGAGCGCTAGCTTTGAGCTGAAGAGCTGAGGGACAGCGCCCAGGCCCAGAGTTCAGGCCCCACGACTGGACCCCAGCCCCCCCCCCAAAATATATATAAAATAAAAAAAGTCTCACAGACTTTCCTGCCAGGTCAAATGTAAGCCTTGATCCTTGAATATCAGCCTCCAGAGTAGCTAAGATTATAGGTATGAGCCACAGGTACCAGGCTACATTTTAGTATTTATACAAAATGTGCCAAGTGCCCCAGGTGTGTCCCATGGCACCAAGACTGACAAAGGAATGGGAAGCTGGGACACTCCTTTACATCTTAATAAAGTGTTTCATTAATCAAAGATGTCAGCCAGGCGCTGGTGGCTCACGCCTGTCATCCTAGCTACTCAGGAGGCTGAGATCTGACCATCGCGGTTCAAAGCCAGCCCAGGCAGGAAAGTCCATGCAACTCTTATCTCCAATTAACCACCAGAAAACCGGAAGTGGTGCTGTGGCTCAAGTGGTAGAGTGCTTGCCGCCTTGAGCTGAAGAGCACAGGGACAGTGCCCAGGCCCAGAGTTCAAGCCCCATGACCAACAAAAATAAATAAATAAATAATTGATTAAAGATGTCCTCTCAGAGGAGGGGTCTTTGTCCAAGCAAGCCACTTATATCATTTAATCTGTGCTATCATCCTGTAAGAAAGACATTGTTGTTCCCAAGTAAGGGTCAGAGAAACAGCCTGCACTTCCCAACTTACAAGATGGTGAAGAGGGCACTGGTGGCACCAAATAAATAAATTGAAAGTCACTGGGTGCTGGTAGCTCATTCTTGTAATCCTAGCTACTCAGGAGGCTGAGATGGTTCAAAGCTGTCTTGGGCAGAAAAGTCTGTGAGATCCTTATGTCCAAAAAGCCAGCTATGGTTCAAGTGGTAGAGTGCTAGCATTGAGTAAAAAAGCTAAGACAGTGCCTAGGCCCTGAGTTCAAGCCCCAGTACTGGCACACACACACAAACACACACACACACACATACAACACACACACACACACACACAGAGTGAGAGAGAAGAAAGGGTAGATGGGACTCAGGTCCACCTGAATCAAGCTGTATTATTATTGTTATTATTATTATTTTCTTACAGTTGTACCTTTGCCCCTTCAGAACAAGTCCACTCCACCCTCAGGGATAGACCGGTCATGACTGAGTCTACTCTCCACCCCTTCTCTAGGTTTTTACCATCTAGGTCTGACTTCTTGCCTTTCTACCCTGACTACAATGCTGGTCTCTGAGCTTACATGGCTACTCCCTAAAACTGAGACTGACGTTGAAAGCTGTGGTTGACTATTCCATTTTCTGACTTAAAAAATATTGCCTCACACTTAATGGTATACAATAACCATTGATTATGCTTATAGACTCTGTGGGTCAGAAATTCAGATAGTAGAGGCCGGGTAGTTTGTCTGTGTTACACAGTGGGTGGGCTTTGGCTGGATGGTTCCAAGGTTGCAGATGATTGAAGTGCTTGGGAATGGAATAATCTGAAGATGCAATCAGTCATGTGTCTGGTGGCTGCTGCTGGCTGCTACTTTTGAGCAGAATAGTTGCTACCTTTTTTTTTTTTTTAAACTGATTTTGGGGCTTGAACTCTGGGCCTGGGCACTGTTCCTGAACTCCTTTTGCTCAAGGCTAGTGCTCCACCATTTAGCCACAGCGCCACTTCTGGCTTTTCCTGTGATTAATGGGAGATAAGAGTTTCACAGACTTTCCTGCCCAGGCTGGCTTCAAACCATAATCTTCAGCTCTCATCTTCCTGAGTAGCCAGGATTACAGGCGTGAGCCACAGGCACCTGGCTTTTTTTCTCCCTTCGTACTGTGCTTTGAACTCAGAGCTTTGCATTTACTAGGCAGATACCCTACTGTTTGTCCAGCTGCATGTGGTCTTTACATGTAGTTTTGGGTTCCTTACAATATGGTCGCTGGCTCCCCAGGAGAAAGCTGCATCACCTTGTGTGGCTATAGTGTATACAGCACCACATTCACTACAGGCCATTTGCTGAGGTAGTGACAAAGTCCTGCCCAATTTCAGAAGAGGGGAAATCAATTTCTCCTCTTGATGGAGTGTCAAGGTGGGATGGGAAATATTACTAGGCCTTTTCTTTTCTCCCCTGTGCTCCCCCCACCTTGCACCTCCCCACCAGTCCTGGGGCTTGAACTCAATGTCTGGGGCGGTCTCTGAACTTTTATTGCTCAAGGTTGGCACTCTACCATTTGAACCACAGCTTCTCTTCTGGCTTTTTTTTTGAGGGTTATCAAAAATAAGAGTCTCAGGGACTTTCCTGCCCAGCTGGCTGCCCAGGCTGAGTAGCTAGGATTACAGGCATGTGCCCAGCTACCGTGCTATTTTTAGAAGAGATAGTATATCTCCCTCTTAGAGGGAGTTCTCCAACAGCTGCCTAGCATGTTACAATGTCACCCATTCAGAGTTCATCCCATGCCAGCCCCACCTCTGCCTAGATTCTAAGAGATTTGGACAAGAGGAGAGAACGTTGGCTTCGTTCTCTCTAATATCCTGGGACAATGCTCTGGCTCTCTGTGACTATAATCCATGTAATTTCTCCCTCTGGGACAGCTGGTGAGTTTTATATTTGTTTCTTAAGGAGTAGGTAGGCTGAAAAAAAGATTTTTTTTGTAACTTTTATGTAATTTTTGTTCTTGTTGACTCTATGGGAGAAAATGGGCATCTTCAACCAACCCCCCCACCCCCCCCTGTGACATAAATAAAAAGAGGAAGGATTGACTTGGTACTGGTGACTCACACCTGTAATCCTAGCTACTCAGGAGGACTGTCTGAGGATCACAGTTTGAAGCCAGCCCAGGCTGGAAAGTCTGTAAGACTCTTATCTCCAGTTAACCACCAAAAAAAACCTGAAGTATAGCTGGGCACTGGTGGCACAAGCCTATAATCCTAGCTACTCAGGAGGCTGAGATCTGAGGATCGGGTTCAGAGCCAGCCTGGGCATAAAAGTCTGTGAGACTCTGATCTCCAATAAACCACTCAGAAAACTAGAAGTGGCACTGTGGCTCAAGTAGTAGAGTGTTAGCCTTGAGCTGAAGAGCTGAGGGCCCGGACCCAGAGTTCAAGCCCCATGACTGACCAAAAAAAGCCTGAAGTGGAGCCATGGCTCAAGTGATAGAGTGCTAGCCTTGATCATAAAAAGCTCAGGGACCGAGCTTAGGCCCTGAGTTCAAGCCCCAGGATTGGAAGAAAGAGGAGGAGGAGGAAGGGGAGGAGGAGGAGGAAGAGGAGGAGGAGG